>NC_140811.1:9532500-9652500 GCF_050613455.1 Vespa mandarinia | reverse complement strand
GGAACTGTTCGATTCTTTTTCCGAGAAATCGCAAGGTCGTCACGACACTTACTCTTATGTCGAAAAGATGTTTTCTCTTTGTCTTTCTTTTATCAATATCACGCAACTTTAATGATGTATATCTACTATATAATATGCAAGTAATAATAGTAAGATAGAGAGATCCGAAAGAACAATAAATCGCATTAAATCCGTGAGATTCATGTAAAGTTTCAGACTTTGATTCGGAAGAAGTTGGTTGAAGGAAAGATTCGTGATTAATGTTTTTGTGAAGATGGATAGCGACGAAGAATGGCGAGAAGCATGCTAACGAGAGAAATGAGAGGTTGTACTTTGAAACCTTTCCTACCTTGGAATATGCCCAGAAAGGTTCCTGACCTCCAAGACGAGAAACTATGGCAATCGGACGAAGATAAACGATTGCCTTCCTTCGTTGAATAACGAACGATAGCGTGATTCGTGCCGTCGGTACACAACCGGACTCTAAAAATAATCCTTGTCTCGCGCCAGACGTTTAAAAAAAGAGCTAAAATCCCTTTAGAAGGATGCACTGAAGAGAGGAATCTCCCCCTTTGCTTGGAGCTCGCGGAATTTAAACTCTGACGATCGTCGGTAAGAAAATTGTATATTCTCTCTTTCTTTCTCTCTTATACACGATGGAACGGGTTTGGGCGAGCCTGAGTATCCATCAGCCGGTGAAAGAAGAGCGAGGAAGAGGGAGAAAGAGAAGGACGAAGAAGGCATTCGTTCGGAGACCAGAGTCGGTTCTCCGCACATTGGACGGATAAGTAGTTAGCGATACCTATAAATAGATACAATGGTAGCTTATGTAGGGAAGCACCGTCGCCAGAAGACAGGATTGTCGTGAGTTTCCTCTACTGGTATCTCGTTCTAGCGGGAAAAAGCAGTCGAGCGTAAAGGGTTTCTTTGTAGAAGTCATCTTCACCAAAGAAGAATCTTGATCGAATGTATCTATCTGTCTAAATAGGTAGGGACGTACGTCGATTATTCTTTCCATTTGATCAAGATCTCGAAAAGAATGTGTTTTTTTCTTTTTTTGTCGCGACGAGGACGTCTTGGAATTCGATAGATTCTCTTTGCTTTCTTTCCGCCTATCATCGAAAAAGCAAAATAGAATTCCGTTGATAAGTCGATTACGTTGTTGATATTTGTTCAAGAAATAAAATGGGTCTTTGCTTTATTGATTAAAACGAGGTGATTTGATGGGAAGGAAAAATGTCTCCAATGGACGACAAATGGATGGCGAATGAACAGCAAATAGGCGACAAATAAACGGTAACGTTCCTTTCCCGAACTCTTTTTTGCGACAAGAGGAATCGCAAAAAGTGGTGCTTTCGTTTCATCGCGAAAGACCATCTCACGTCATTTTGCATGCACGTAGTTTTTCACTCTATTACATATAATTTCATCGATAAGATAAGGAGAAAGGATTAATATTCGAGTTAATAGAAGAATAAAGAAAATTGAATTAGATCTAAAATGAAAAGTAAAAGAGGAAGGAAGGAAGGAAGGAAGGAAGGAAGGAAGGAAGGAAGGAAGGAAGGAAGGAAGGAAGGAAGGAAGGAAGGAAGGAAGGAAGGAAGGAAGGAAGGAAGGAAGGAAGGAAGGAAGGAAGGAAGGAAGGAAAGAAGAAAGGAAGGAAGGAAGGAAAGAAGAAAGGAAGGAAGGAGAAAAGTGGGTCGCCCAACATCACTCAACATCGTCCACAAATGTTTCTAAATGTTCTATTGTCCTCGGTCTCGGTGAGAACGCGACAAAAGACAGAAAAATGCCTTTTTTCTCGCGTCATCTAAACTTGGCGAGTCGATGTGTCGGTTCAAAGATGCGTAATGATGATGTCGTCGTCGAGATCGTCCTTTTCATCATCTGTCTCTTCTGGCTGATTGGCCTCTGCTTGCGCGGCTTTCGGGTCCTCAGCGATAGCCTTCAATCTCCTCTGTTTACGTCTGTGAAGAAGTTCGACGATTATGTAGCCCATCGTGCCAATCATCAAGACGGTCAATAGAACATAAAGCTTCATGCGGGCGCATAGATGTGTACTGTACGCGTATGCAATCACGAATCCTGCACTCTCCCATAGTCTGTAATTCGAAAACGCAGCTTCCTTGTTGCGCCTGAAGAGAGTACCATAGAGACCTGCGATAAGGATCATTATTTTTCTTCTTTAATGTAAAAATTTAACGAACTTTTCTACCTATTAATGTTCTTTCTGAGACTTTCAATGATTATATAAGAAAAAAAAGAAAAAGAAAAAAATATCGGAATTCTTTTGAACAAATATTCTAAAGCTAATGTAATTAGCTTAGAATGTAATTAGCATTAGAATTGTTATTTCTAAGCTACGCCTAATGACGTAATGATATATCCTACGAGTCGTTAAAAACCTGATGTGTTATATATGAATTTCGATCTATTTTCGTCTTTACCTATTTGAATCGAAAAAGAAAAGTGACGACTGATGGACCCGTAGCTGTTTTTTCGTCCTAATTTTTCTATATTCATATGGATAAAGTTTCAAGATATCACTGAGCAAAAATTTTTTTCTCGATTGATGAAAAAATCATAAAAAACAAGTTTTATCGGCTCGAATGTATCTATACACATGTCAACGTCGTAGGTCGTCTCTATGAACTTTAACTGTGTTTATTTCATTATAAACAAATTCGTAATTGACTTTGTTTTTATTTTTGATGGCGAAAAGAGGAGCAAGAAGTAAAATGAAATGAAAAGGATAAAATTAGAAAAATTAAGTCTTACGATACTATTTGTCACTGTATAGGGGCTTTAAGATGGTCAACAATTCATAGATAACCATTAATTATTTGTGATTTGAATGCTGATCTGTCCAAATCAAATGCATATCAACTAATAATACTAACCATTGACCTGTGTCTGCCAGACAGCGTCACCAACTCCCCAAAGGCCGGAGACTGAATAAAAGACATATGGATTATCTGGGTGTGGTTTCCAAAGAAGCAGCACAACTATTAGACAGGCGTGAACTATGGCACCAAGTGCCATTAACGGTTGCCTGCCTACGAACTTCATAAGAGAGCCAAAGAGCAAGGAGCATCCTGCATTTACCACTCCAAAGCAGATCATCACGTATCCTACTTTGTGAACGCCTAGAGCACAAGAGATGTATGCCTGAAACCGAAAGTAAAAAAGATTAATTCTTTTTTCAAACCTCCAGTTAATGATCAATAAAATTTCGACTTAACATTTAAATAGTTTATTTGAAAAACAAAACTACATTCGAGTCTTTTCTTCATGATATGGTACTATTTTGAAATAGATTGACAAAAAAAGAATAGTTTCCATTTAATTGTTCAACAATTCCTGTATCTATGGTTGTAAACAACGTCAATCGAACCGTGACATAGGCACTCGATACTCGAATATTTTGAAATCAAAGGCGCACATGACTCTGAATTTGTTGAAATGGTAAGGATGATATCTCTCAAATTGATATAAAAATGACATTGAAATGACGTATTACAGCTTTACATCGCAAAAATCTCATTATATCTACATAGATATGCCCTATACATATACAGTGATCATTATTTGGCCTCTGATGAGTGTATCTGCCAGTTCAACTCAAAATAAATAAAAAAAATTTTCTTTAAATTTCAATCCTTTATCTTAATATTTAAAGTGTACCGAAGAGCACGTATTTTTTTACATTTAAGTAACATAGAGATCTTAATTATCTTTAGATATCATATCCTAGAACAAATAACAGATAAATAATATTCTAGAATTCACGAAACAATATTTCATACCAAGAAATATTTTTTGTCATTTTTGGGGTTTTGCTCATAAAATATTGTTAATATTCGATAAACGAAGTATCTCAAATACACGTTTTTGTATAGAATTTTAAAAAATATTAAATTTTTTACATTTTTTTTGTTTATTTTAATAAATGATATCTAAAAATATTTAAAATCTTTGTTATTTAAATGTAAAAAATCCTTCAGCATGCTTTAATATTAAGATAAAGAGTTGAAATTTGAAGATAATTTCTTTTAATTTTTTTCGTGCTGAAATAAGGGCGTATTCATCAAAATTCCTCCAAAGGTCAAATAACAACAAATGGGTATATATTATTACCCGTGTACGCAATATATAAATGCGATAGGCAGGTAAGTTTTACGAGCAACCCTTGGTGTTTGACGTATATCGCGAAATGCTTTCGATAAAATTTAAATTCCATCGTCGGTCGAAGAACTTAAATTATCGAGAATTCAAGAACGAGCCTTCGCACTGAGGACGATATCCTACCTACCGATATTGCTTTTCTCAGGAAATACGCTGATTTTGTTCACTCAACAAAGTGACGTACCTCCGATTCTTGCATCGCACGTCATTCTTTTTTGATAATATAAAAGAAAATAGATAAAATATTTAGATAAAAAAATATTTATTCTATGGAACGACTAAACATCATTCTTTAAAGAAAACGCCATCTTTGCATAGATATTCTTTCAAGAGAAAACGGGGAAATATGAATCATCCTGTATAGCCTCAAGCGCTCACGAGATCGAGCTTGGGTAAATGGAGATGCACGTGAATCGGTGTGCGTGCATGTTGATGTTACAGATGAAGAAGAGATACAAGTACATAACATTTCAGGTTTGGAAGCGGTATCGCGAGAATAAGATCGCAAGCTATTTATATCGAGCCAGCTGACTCAATGGAGTCAGTGTATGCGCGCACGTCTGATAGAGAGAAAGAGTGAGGAGAGGAGAGGAGAGCGGTCATCATCTTTCTCCCTCTTTTCTTTCACCATTTAATTGCCCAATTACCCGGCTTCATCGGCGAATACACTCCTCTCGTCGGACCAGTTTTGAGACGAGCTTGCTCGATCGTACCAGTCGTTGCACTTTTCGCGTCAACTAACGCGGTCGAGTACCTTCGTCGGAAAAAGAAGCAAAAGTTCTATCGTACTTGCGATTCTTCTCCTTCGAATCAACGAATCAAACGAATACGACTCTTAAGATGGCCGAAAAGTATAGGCTGTACTGAAAATACGAAAACTTACATTATTCAAAAGTGGAATACTCTTTTTTACATACATACATATATTTGATAACGATTGTTTAAAAATCATTATTTCATAATTTATTGGTCGATTATTTTACATAAAAGCCAATAAAAATGTTAAAAACAGGCAAGTGCATATTGTCTATATATTATTGTTCATAAGCTGATTCTCTTTCAAAAAGCATCTGTATAATTATAAGCAACCATCTGATGCATTACACAAGAGCTTTGTTTGTTAATACAAATTTATATATTAATGAAATATATAGGTGACTATATGAACGATATAAATGAAATAATTATAGTAATAAATATACTAATAACTGAGGGTAAATTAATGAAAGGAAATATAATTTTGATATATATATACACACATATACACAGGTGAAGAATAATATATTAAATTTTTTTAAGTTATATATAATATTTAAAGTGTATGATAACTTATGGACGGTAGCGTATATTTAAAATAATTGACAAAGATCTAAAAAATGAGAAAAAGTTGATTTGCAAGAAAATGACACGGAGCTAGAAAAAGGCAGTGGTTGGCCGTGATGAATCCTTTCTAACGCAAGGACCGACCTTCGCCTTGGTCGGTTCGTAGATACATTTCATACAACTTTAACTTGATTGGTATGGAAAGTGCAATGACGTCAGGAAGAGCCTCGAAGGGTCAGAAAGATCGGTGGTTATTTTCTTGATCTTCCCCATTTCTTTTTTTTTTTATTTTTTCTTGTTTACCTTCGAAACTCACATCGTCACCGCGTAACAAATTTGAAACGTAGTAACAAATTTTTTGTTTTCCTTTAAAGTCAAATGTACATCGTGCTAATAAATTAACAAATTTCTTTTTATTCTTCAAAAAAATATATCGTTAAGATCATTGAAAAACTTTTAGAATAATCAATATTTTCTTTAATACAATTTACAGATTGTTTTGATCGTTTTCGGTATCTTGGTGCTTTATGTAAGGTATGAGGTTATTTCTAGCCGGTGAAATTTTCAAGAAGTGAAAACTCGTGTAACGCATATACGGGATTAGTTATGGATTCCCGAGAAAATTGTGTAAAAATCTTGTAAAAAAGCTATAATTTCCGATGATTATATCGCAGTTCTTATATCAAATTGATGAATGATCCATCCTATGATCAGTTCGAAAAATTCAATGTCGACCGAGTCGTTGCTTATGGATTCTTGCTAATGGGTGTTATGCTATAACTCTCTAGAAGAAAACAATCGCTTCTCGACGGTATTGACATTGCCTTTATATCTTCGAGAATCGAAAGATTAAAACCAAAAAAAGGTGATTATGCTAACAAATGGGAAAAAGAACTGAGGAAAAAGAAGAAATGGAATAGAAATGGATAAGAATAATTATAAAATAGTCTGATGACGATTCTTCGATATCATTCGACCGGATCGATAAAGATAATCTATGGCGCCAGTGAGAAAAGGGTAAAAAGTGCAAAAACAGGAGAGAGAGAGAAAAGAGAGACAAACCGACGACCGACCGGTCACACGGCTCAACGACCGACGAGAAGCTTCCATTACAGCTCAGCCTTCGAGATTCTTTGGAAGTAGGTTACTCGCAACTTCATCGAACTTAGTCGAACGACGCTAACGAGCAAAACGTATGTAGATTGGAACAAAGTACGTGCTCGTTATTAGTATACTATTATTTTCTTATCAAGAAATTTTACCTGAGTAAAATCGGCGCCGATGAAGGCCTGCTCCATGCCGATCCATACCGTGATGGGTATTAGTAACTGTTGATAAGGTTTCTTTAATTGATAAGCAGTCGCGGAGAGCAACTGAATACCATTGAGCTCCTGACTATCAGCACGTCGTTGTTTCTCGCCGTACCTGCAAATAAAAAAGCAAGCCTACCATAAGAAATTCGTTATAATATTTATATATGTACTAAATTTTGATAAACGATATAGAAAAATGTGAAGACAATCCTATCTCACTATCTTGATAAGGAATTTACGATTAACAACAATTTGAGGTCTTACGAGAAATTTAACGACGTCATTTACATCACAAAAACACTTTAATGACGACTATATTTAAAATGGATATTGATACTACGAATTGTTTACATATCATTCTTTTTTTTTACATGATTTACATATCAACAAATAAAAAACTAAATATACAAAGGAACGCGATACTGAGAAAGTTCTTAGAGCATGCCCCACCATGCCAGACGATAATTATTTAACGCTAAATTTAGCTGCTTAATATGCGGAGGCGTGTGCTGATTCCAACAATCTGGGCATCGAAAGATAACATCCAGAAACAGTAAAAAAACCTACATACTTCTGTATCTATGTTTTTGTATGTAGCTATTCAACGATGAACCTAATTTGACCGAAGACTACGACAGTGAATTTGCAAAATAAATCTCACTTGGCGCTATTAAATAGCGCCTTAACGCGATCTCCCAACGACGGTGTACGTTCTCCATTCTTGGCAAATGTTCCAACCCAGACGGCATTCCAGAGAACACGTTCTGCCGTTTGACTTTCTTGGACCAGCCGAAGCTACGGATACTTTCGAGGTGGACGAGAGCGCGCAGTAACTCGAGGTCTCGGCTCTCGCCTATCTTCTCAAAAAACATACCCGAGATTTACGTCCATTTGCGTCGAACCATTCTTATGTAATAGCTTTATTCTAATCAGCATCTGGGTTGCATTTTTTTACTTTTTTTTCTCCTAAGAATCAAGCGGTCTAGCTAGGAAAAAAGAGTGAACATCTTATGTTTTGAAAGCATGTATATATGTATATATGTATATATTATATTAAACTACTATACATTATTTATCATTGTTATGGAAAAAGATAGCACATTCGATATTGTAAGCATTCGATACATTCCAAAGCAATCTAGATACATAGTTAAACGAAGCACTGACTCATTGATCAACATCGCTTAAAACAAACGACTTCCTCGCAATCGGAAAAACTACTTTATGATCCACGATCGTGCAACTGTATAACGGGAAATTTTAACTACAATCATAAATTATTTTTTTTTTTTCAAATATATCTTTACGCATATCATGGATACGTAAGGTACATAATAAGCATATTAAAAACTGTTAATTATTGCTGTTACTACTTCTCACGATATCACATATGCGATCGGCTACTCAGCCTTGCAAAGTCATCAAGAGTTGTTTTATCTTCTTTCGCAAGAATAAAGACGATCGATATTTATTTTTACTTTGGTTAGTAAACTAAACACGAGAGCATCCAAGACATACATTCTCGAAGATAAAAATAATTTCTGCCTATTTTGTCTTCAGTTAATATTTAAATTTAAGTCATTGTACAATGTTAGGGACGAGCTTGTACGCGCGCACAAGAACAAATTATTGTTTATTATTAACAAATTTTTATTTTTTAACCAGAGAAAACTAGTGATGGTCTAACGACGCTTATGATCGTCTATGCGTATAAATGCTCCATTCGAGCGAAGAAACTCTCTTGAACCATTATGACTTGCAGCCTTGAAAACGTCGCGATGTGGAAAAAATACCGTCAATGCGTCGTCGATGCGACATCTAACGCGTGCCTAACAACAATATTGCTTGTAGTATCTCGAGATATCACAGAATTTGTTTTCTTCTTGTTTTACTTACGGAAAATAAGAAAAGAAAGAAAAGCGCAATGCGAATAGTTCTACGTCAACGGATGCCCTGTTTTTCTGACGTTCCAACTATGTAAGAACTTTGAAAGGATACGAGTCAACAATTTTTATGGAACAATCCTTTCATTACTAAAGATGACTATAGTTATCAAATATCCAGCGCTCTTTACTAAAAATGACTATATTTTGCCGTTGAAATTAAATATTCTAACATGTATTTCACAATTTATTGTACTTGAAATAACTAATTTATCGTAATTTGAAAAAACTTGAATAAAAATAAAATAATTTCTATGATAATTTCTACGATAAAGAAGCAAATATTATATTCTGTAGTTCAATTGCCCCGTACAGTGGCAATATACTGATGATTAAATCTATTGTAGTGAAAGTATTAAACCGATTTTCAAACGTATTACGCAAAGAATCAATCTGAAAAGTTATTACATTTAATTCAAAGAATGATAGCGATTAAATTGACAAAGAACTGCATTTAAAAAAACATTATACTGTCCAGTTTTAGGTATCGATTGATTTAAACTCAATTACTCGAATTCATTTATCAAAAATACCAATTATAAATTTAGATTTGGTTGGACGTTGTCACGTTAAAAGCGTGGTTAACATAGCGACAGAAAATAAAAAAAACATTTGTAGGTATACGTGCTTTGATCGAAAAATGCAAATTTTTTCATTCGTTCAATTATGCAATCGCAAAGCTGTCCAGCGGTACGATGCTTCTTCATTCATACGATCGTCTAGATATCCCCGCCACTCATTGCAGAAAATGGTTAGAATCATTAGAGGTAGCTAATTACAATTCGTAAGAGACATTTCCCTCTAATGTGGGATGTATATCCGTTTCCGGTTTTAAGATTGTATGAATATGGTATATTTCATTTCTCGAACCATAGAAAAATGACGCGATGTGTGTAATCGTTTCTTTCTTTATCAATTCTTTTCATTTTTTGACAAATCCATTTAACCCTTTCATTATAGTAGAATATACATTTTAGTGCAGAACATAACATTTGATGCTTCATTTTATAACGCAAATTATTGGTTTCTTATTTAAGTTAAATGAAAATAATTAAAATGAATTATAAATGGATATATATAGTACATCAGAAGAGTGTTGGTTGCCACGAAAATGTAAAGACATTCTACATTCACCTGAAGTTATTAATTGAAGCAGAATTTTGCTGGATAACTATGGTTACATTTGATATATAGAGATTGTTCAATATTGGGTGACTATGGTCACCTTTAGTAAAGCTAACCTTGTTCGAATTCGTGTTTTTTCGATTATGAGAATCGGTGTTACATACTCGTTGTACCGTAACGACGGCACCAGTCTTTGCTAACGACGTCTTTTCATAACATAATGAGAGAGCTCGTATGCATTAATTACGAATAAAAAATTTCTAAGTATGCGCGCGCACTCACTCATTCGCGTCTAACCAACACGGGAAAATGAGATTTTCTAAAACTTCGTAATATCAAATCTACTTCAGCTCAATAATTTGATTGACGGCCTGCCATTAAATGTTGCATACATCCGGCATATATGAAATTACGTCGTTGGTAAAATAATGTTGCCGAGCGACATTTCGGGAAAAATTTTATGAGATCTTTTCGATCACAAAAAATAAAAATAAAAAAGACCAATCAATTTTCACGATATCCTTTTTACGCCGAACTTATACAATTATATTTTTTTATCATAATATATAAAGACATGCATTCTAACTTATCGGACGTTCTGCCGCAACAATGATTGTGATTAACAAACGATTTTATCGATAATTTTCAATGAAGTGCTTGTTAGTATTTACGCTGAGAAGATGGTTCGCGTACGCTATTAAGACTCTTTTTATTATCTGTTTGTTCAAGTGCAACGTTATCCTCGGCTTCTACATCAACCTAAGAAGCGAAATAATTCGGATTAGCCGTCGTAGCGTTTTTAATAAGTACAAATAGCGATCGTTACGATTGTAGTTACGCAACGACGTGGTCGGTGGCTTTGCATCTATGCATCCTGTCAGGATGTACGCTATTTTGCAATCATGAGCAGAGCAATGTTTATGGCGATATAGCGTCGAGAGAATAGAGAGAAAGAGAGAGAGGAAGAGAATACCCACGTATCTCGCGATACTCGCTCGTTAAGGCGTGTTTCGTAATACTTCTCTGGAAAAAAACGACGCTTCGGCTCATCCTCGCTACTCTTTTGCAGACCGATTATACGGTCGAATCTCCGAGAAAAAATTCGATGTACATTAATTTGATCTGTCTCTTCACATTTATAAAATTATAACTATAAACGATACCTAAAATCGATCTTAGAACTTATATACGAAATTATTTTTCTATAAGTTCTTAAGTTCTATATATAAGTTCTAATCTATTAATAAGCTCTATAAATTCTTAAGAATATTATGACCAAAATGAAATAAGGTTGGGTAAAAATGGATAATAAGATATTTCATTAAAGACTCACCTTGATAGAGGATCGACGAAAAGAGCGACGATGATCACCGCGACGATGACGCATGTCAAATAGATCGAGGAGATTTCGTAAATCTCCGATTCCGGGGGTCTCTCTAAGTTTTCGTGCGCTCCATTACCAAGAACGCAAAATTCGGCACCACAGAGCTTTATCTTGTTCCAGCTAGTCGTACTATTGCCACTGCTGCTACCGAATTCTCCCTCACTCAAGACTAGAAATAGATAATTTTATTTTGTTCATAATTGTATTGAGAAATATTGGAACTATGCATAAAGGGATAAATAATAAGATAAATAATAGCACATAGAAGTATAAATGTAAAGAGAAATCGTAAGGCTATATTCGAAGAAACGAATGCTTTTCACATTACGATTGCATTAATTTATACGTAGATACGTGTCGTACGCGCTTAATTGATAATTCCGTCGTCAAGGTAATGTGCGGACCGAGAGAAAAGATCGAAAAGGTTGATTACAGGATTACACCGGAAATCACCACTATCTTGATCGTATCCTATAGAGGTGTCGTGTTCTCAAGTACAGCTTGAAACATGGCTATATCAACTATAACGACATTCTATAAATCGATAACTCAACGGTTAAGTTTCATCCAGCGAAGTGATGATATTACCACGATACATAGAAAGAAAAAGAGAACGAGAGAGAAAGAGAGAGAGAGAGAGAGAGAGAGAGAGAGAGAGAGAGAGAGAGAAAGAGAGAAAGAGAGAGGAAAAGAGAGAGAGAGAGAAAAAGAGAGAAAAAGAGAGAGAAAGAGAGAGATCTTATACGAGGTTGCATCATCAAGTACTACTACAATCCTCGAGGATATGCGATACTGTGTCTCGTTATGCACGCTTCAGACGTGTTAGCCGATCGTAAATCGATTGTGCTTGCTGACTCTCTCCATGTTTCAGGTGATCGCGAGATATCGATGTCACGGTTAGACCGATGTCTCGTCGTTCATGGTAATCAACGGTATTACGCTCGTAATAATTTATATTATACGTGACACAATCGAAGATCGTTCTACGATCGTTTCAGAATCATTCCGTCTCTCCATCAACTTCCCACTTCTCTTTTTCTCTTTTTCTCTTTTTCTCTTTTTAATAAATTTAATAATTTTTTTTCTTTCCAGTTAATATCTATAGAAACGATATTTTTCTTCGTTCAAATGGAAATCACAACTATTTTCCACGTTACTTTCATTCGAAATATAAGAAAATAAACTTTCGGCAATCGATGGAAAATTCGCAAATCTCTCGACTTATCGTGTAGGTATATGGTATAGTGGCGTACTCGTAACGATAACGAGAAAGCGTTTCATTCGCAGCTGTATAAACGCTTGCCCATACATACACGGCTATGCAAAGAAGGAAACGATCAACGTGCGCTCTCATCCGTCGTATCGTTTCCTGGCATTTACTTCGAGTTTTCTAGAAGGATCTTTTCGTTCGAGGCTCGATAACGTGAAAAAAAATAAACAATGTGAAAAATGATAAACAACGAACTTGTTCGTGTACAATAAAAGCCACGTACTGAATGAGAGAGACGAGATGATTCTGTCTTCCGTTCAATTTCCGTCGTTTCTGTTCTTACGAATGCTTCAATATTTCGAGGAAATTGAACCAAGTTGTTTTTAACACATTTTTATCATGAGAAATTTGTTACAAGTTATTACGAGTAGCAAATAAAAATATTGTCTTGAGCAAAAAGACCGACTCTACGACAAATTGTTTTATTTCTTAAGATACTAAATTTATTTAATGAAATTTTATTTCATTATCTTATAAGAAACTATTATAATATAAAAATCTAAACCCGAACAATTATAAGCCTAATTTCCTTGCGACACTAATAACAATTGTACAAATATATGATGATTTCTTAAAAACTGATGAAAAAATATGTTATTTAAGTCAATCATGATAAGAGAAACCGCATGCTAACGAATTCGAGTGTAATGTCAGCTCATTATATTATAAAATAAAGAAATAAAGTCATCATATCCACAATTAAAAATCATTCATCGAAAAAGGTAATTTTATACATTCGCGAAATATAGCAAAATTACGACAAAATATGGCATAAGTGGTATACACAGATATTAATTGATTTCTACATATACTATAACTTGATACGAAACTATACATTTAAATCATAAAAACAATTTCAAGATTGAACCTTCGATTCGAACTCATATCGAAGAGACTGCCAAGCCACCTCGATTCTCTCCTCGTTGTGTGTAAGAATTATCGAGCATGATAATTGAAACGTGTTAAACTTTTATTTTCCTTCGAGACGAACGTGTCTCTAATTGAATTCTTCTCGGATATTAGGATCGCATTTTTTGTAACTTTTGAGAAGTCTTTTTAGAACGTATCTATTGAAAAAATCTGTTGAAAAAACGCATAACATTTATAGGTACAAATTCTTCTTCAAAGTCTTCATAAAAAGAAAGAAGCAAAGAAACGATAAAACGTAATGATGAAAATTTCTATGACGAAAAATATGACATTCATTTATTTCCATTTTAATCATCTCATTTATATAAAAATAACCTAATTATCATTTAATAATAGGGATCATAAGTCGTCAATTTTTTTTTTAATAAGTAATTTAGCTTCAGTTCGACTTAAGTCTTTGATATGTGAAGATGTATTTTGTTGCCATATATTGTAAAGTAAATTGATGATTTATAGTTTAAAAAAAAAAGGTTTCTCTTATTTCAAAACCAAATGACTAACCTTCAGAAGAATATATACGTTATTGCATGTTATTTCATTTTTGATCAGGATTAAATATAAGAACCGCAGTAACAACAATTTATGATATCTATAAGGACCTTTTGAAAATCAATTAGTGCTAACGTTGAATTTGATCGACAATGTTAAGACACTTTCATGAAATCGAATTATATTTTTCATCTTAACCAGTAATTTTTTATAAGAGAGGAATTGAAAATTTGCCGAAGAAATGGATAATAATGACGAATATGTAATTGATTAGAAACTAATTTAAAAAAATTGTATATTATATGTGTGTTTAACTTCGAAATAATTATTTATAAATACTCCTAATAATAATTTTAGTTCTCTTATATCGAGCTCTGTTACTCTACCGAATTTTCACAAAATATTTAAATTAGTATATCGGGAACTAATCATATTCCGTACGCGCGAAGCTCAAATGCCGTTCTGAAATTCGCGTGGGCCAACACCCGTGAGTACGATAAATACGAGAACTCGACATTTGAAGAGAAAAGAACTTTCACCGTGGTAACGATGCTAATAATATTATGCCGTTTTTAAAGATTTTTTCCCGTTCAACTCGTCTGAGCATCCGCTTTAAATTCTATACTTTGTTAACGGTAACGATTAACATATCACAGCATGGAAATTTAAATTGATCGAGGAATTTTGATTTCAAGAAAGAATCTTTCCGCTTCGATGAATTTATTTTTACTATTCTTAATTAGAAAATTAAAAGTACACTTTGACTAGAGCATTTTTATTTAAAAATATCTATCTATTCTTTGTTTCACTTTATTAGACGATAGAGAGATCGACGAACAAAGAAAAGAAATCGAGAAAAAAAGAAAGGATAGGATTATTGGTAACCGACGGTATCGGAGAATGTGTACGAAGTGGTACGGAAACCGACTATCGCAAGTTTATACCGGATAAATCTTGTTTCTTCTCGCGTTCCTTATCGCTCTCACTCACTCTTTCTTTCTCTCTCTCTCTCTCTCTCTCTCTCTCTCTCTCTCTCTCTCTCTCTCTCTCTCTCTCTCTCTCTCTATCTATCTCTCTTTCACAACACAGACACACATCGCGTCGTTTGTGAGATGTATACGCGAGTAACGTGTGTATAACAACCTCGTGCGTGAGCATGGCCTTTGCAGGGAAAAGGCTTGCGTTTGATCGGTCATCGTCTGACTTCCTTGAATCAGTGATGAACTACTTTAATACTAATCGACGCGCTGGCGCTCCGCTAGATACGACCTTCTTTATCCATTCATTGAAATCTCTGAATAACCAGAGAAGATAGTAAAATAAAAAGAAAGCACATAGATATATACAGTTAAACTATAATAAACAGGATCGAAAGATGGAAAGAAGTGAAAAGATAAAAGAACTTACCCAGCGAAGATATAAGATTTCCCCAGAGTTCTGCGGTTTGCCAAGCAAGAAAGAAAAAGCCAAAGAACCTGACGACAATCGCGTCGACCGGTTGGTCCGTGAGTTTTGCGTAAACACCACCGACCTGCGTGAGATAGGTAGCCTTTGCTGCCCACATAGGTGCGGCACCAAGACCGAGCAAAACGCCAGCCGGCACAAGGGTGTAAAATCTTGGATAAAACTGAGAACCGATGTAAGGTGCGTAACAAAGCATCGAAAGACAAAGCGTCCATTTAACGGTTAACCTTTTGATGAGAAAAGTCGGTACGAAAATACAAGAGAGCACAAGGGCCGCGTAAATTGCCGAAAGAGAGACGGTACCGAGGCCGTCGCTTGCATTTATTGACGACTGAAGGTTCGCTGTGCCTTGGAATGCCGTGAACTGCACCATGAACGCTATCGAGACGGTCCCAATATTCTTCAAAATCCGCCACTTCTCGCCACGGGAAAGTTTGAATTTCCTCGATTGAGTATCATCTTCCGTTTGAGGTAGCTGTGGTGGTTTTTGAGGCTCCGGTGGAATACAATCGGTACCATCATCTTTGTAACCTTCGTTCCTATAACCTACACCGCTTACCGTCACTGTGTAAACGGTATCGCTTCCACCACCGCCCACACTTCTACCGCCATCGTTCTGCGAAGCCACCATTTTACGTTTCAGCTACCTGCGAAAAAGTAACAAATATCTTTTTAATATTTATCTTTTCCCTATGCAATAAAGATACGTTTTAGTATAGTCAAATGAACTTACGTTATAAAAATTGTAAAAGTACAAGGATTGTTGTATTTAAAGAACTTTTGTATCGATAAATCGTCGTTAGACAATCGAGACATCCAAGTTTTAATATCGAAGCGAGTCGACTATTATTTCCAACTCGTACAGATGATGAAAATTCATGCATGACTCACTTATGAATTGTGTATAACTTCCAAGGTGATTATCCGATAATGAAAAATGATGTATGTATGACACGTTATACTGACACGATATATCGAAAAAGTAAGTTTGGACTCGTTTAAGACGCTGTTTACTGTTTTCTCTAACGTTTGAAAGAACATCAACCATCCTTGCTATCGATAATACTTGATGAAAACGATTTGCATGTGTGCGTACAATTATTAGCGTAGTACCACTTAAAAGAGACTCGGTGGCTACCTCGGCGATTCATTCTTGTTTAAATGTTGATTATATTTATGCAATTTTCTCGTGTCTTTCATAGAAGCGATGCGAGCAGATTATGGCAATATGTCTCCATCACCACTATCGCTGCGTCGTTCGCACGTACGCGTCATTCGTTATAATACATAAGAGAGAATACTATCCAGCTATATATTGACGTATAGGATTTCCTGTGCCAGTTTGATTGCCAGATCACTGGCTGTCGCTATTGTTCGCTTTAAGTCTTGTCCTCATTAAAGCAACGAGGAATTTTTTGTTGTTGTTCCATGTATCTTGAAAAACTCGCTGTTGTTATCAAATGTTTTTCCAGGTTTCTGTTGTCAGCAGCAAATATCGCCGCTTATTGTCTCTTCCCATTCAGAGCAGTAAAAATCAAAGAAAAATATGAAACACGAAAACTCACGTGGTAATATAATAGAAACGAATGCTCCTTAATGTGTACGCAAATACAGTCTTGAAACCGAAAAAAACAGAACAAAATACAAATGTTCCTCAAATTATATTACTATGGTATGGACAAAATATTTCTATAAGTTGCTGTTTGTTAAAAATGTTTCGGAATATGTACCAATAAGAGATTACAACAAATTCCTCATTGTTATTTCAGTGGGAATAAGACTTTATATTTATCTTTCATCTGTTATCTGTTAATGATAGGAACCTATCTGCTACGTACTCATCTACATATTACGTACTTATGTGCACCTGACAATTGGGATTTCTCGTAAAAATCATAATGATCGAAGCCGATCGAACGTGCTTTATCTTATATTTTTCGTAAGTATTCCAAGCGAGTATCTTGTGCGTGACGTCAAAGCCGTCAAAGACATTTTTAAACAAAGCCCGATGTCATTAAAGTTCAACTTCAACACCTAGCCTTGATAAGTTTTCATTACTGTAATTCGAAATATTATCTTCTATAGTAAACAATTGCATTGTTCTTTTTAGAGTAGCGAAATACGAGCAATATTTATTTTTTACCAATATGAGCAAGTCGAATGTGTATTTCTACGTTTTCATAATTTGTACGAATCATTATAAATCTGCTTGTTACAACGGATTATCCTAAAGTCACAAATTGAAAAAAGTTACATTCGAATAGATCGTTTTTTTATTTTTACCTATCATGCTTTTCGTCAAACAGGTTTTCTTTTTTTCCGGAAACAAAAGAAATGCAAAAGAACATATAAGTACGTGCAAGATAAATGATAGTTTTATCAGAGCTATGACTAAAGCAATTTTACAATGTTCTTTCTATCCAATGGCAAGTTTTTACTTACTCGTACGTGAATTTATGTATAATTTCGTGCGACAGTCGTCGCATCCGCACAATTCTTCCTAAATTTTCTCATTCGATGATTAAAAAGAAGTTGTGATATTGCTGTATTCGATATTCAGAAAAAGAACAAGTTGTTTCGCGATGGTGTTATTTTGACATTATAGTCCACCATATTTCTTTTAATTAATGATTTATTAAGATGTATGTAAGTATGTATCGAATGTTCGGGTTTTAATAAACTACTTCAATTTTTTTTTCACGATTAAATATAATTATAGGATAAGTGATAAAAGTTAGATCGTCAGGTAGTTTGGGATCGAGATTCGAAAACCCGGATCTTCTGCTTTCTGGGCAGCTGCTCTAATTAGCTATACAGACCTTCGGTCAAATTCTCTAAGAATGTCTACTTGTATTAAACGGAAGTGCGCACTCCCACTATTAATCCCACTATTATTATAGTTTTGCTATTTTTGCCAAAAATTTTGTTGCGACTCAAAATGGTTGCTTCTATTAAATAAGAACGAAACGTCGTTAAATAACAATTGGTTGTACATATCGTATCTCTTCTCGTATATTCTTTTATATCTACTTTTTCAAATGTTTATCAAGATGATAGAATTTTCAATATTAATAAAAATTAGAAGTGAATTTTGCAAAAAATAGACTCGTCTTCGTTATGTTAATAATTCAAAAAGCGAAGCTCTTTGGGTAATTTAAATTTAACGAAATTGCGAGTGCGAGGAAATCGAGAAGCCGAAACGATCCATCTTGCACTTTCGAATTGACGCAAGTCAATCGGCTTGAGTTAATACTGAGCACGAGTTATGTGGACGTCCTTGCGGATAACCTCAAAGCCGAGTTTGTATCCAGGCAACTATCATCGTGCATTGTCGTTAATAGACTTTTATATCAGATGGTACGCACATACAAATATAAGTACAATGCATACATAAGTTAATGAAGACGATTGTTAATCTATTTACGGAATTCATGGTCTTTTGAAAGAAATATTAACAAATTTATATTAAATTCGCAAACGAGTCATATTAAAAACGTAAAAACAAATATCGCATTAATCAACGATTCATTCACTAATCAGGATTAAAAAACGATGTTACTTGATCTTTAGGACTTAACTATTAAGTCTATCAGGATTTAATTGTTAGGAACTGATGACAAAATCAATATACGTTAAGTAGTTGGATATAAAAATCATAAATTTGAAATTACTAGCTCACATCACCGTATGATAACCGTATGTTACGTATTATGTACTGTACTCTATCTCTCTCTCTCTCCCCTCCCCTCTTCGTTAGTCTTAAGAGTGTCAACGAACACGTAGAAGAGCACGCTCGTAGATTCGTTTGTCGTCGATGTAATCGATTCTAGTACGTGACCGGTCGGTACTGCGCCGTGACACATGTCGCGTCGCGCATTGCAATTAAGTGCCACTGATAGTGAGAGATCGTCGATCCTTGGCCACTCCCTCCTATCTTCTTTGCCCCGATCACCCGTGCACCAGTTTGCGTCTATTTTCGAATACCTCATTCGAATGCCTATTCTTGCACGTCGATAACGAACGACTTTTCATCTCAATCGGTTACCTCGGGAATAAAAAAATCGGTTCGATACGATCTTTTATTAGTTTTTTATTTTTTCTCGAACCAATATGTGTATTAGAAAAGAACTAATACGTATCGTTGCCGTAGATATACAAGAATGAAGAAGAAAGAAACAATGGAAAAAACAGAAAGGAAATAGAGAAGAAAGAAAGAAGACAAATTTACAATTCAATTTATTCGTTCAATTATAAGTTAGAAATATTAGAAACGACGATTATAATGACGGTTGAGAGTGACTGTCAAATTACATGAGTACTATCGAACATTAAATTGAAAGGAATATATGAGCGCATACGCACTTAATCACGGTAAGCAGTTGGTTGACATCAACTAGAAAAACACGTGCAACTTGCTGGTCGTTGCGATTAGTGAAATACATTGAATCGAATTCAATGTTCTCACTACAAAAAACTTTCTTGGAGAACAGACTTTGGCAAATTTAATCTGCAAGAGACCCGAGTCTTAAAATAATTTTAGCTATCAAATGCAATTCTGGAAAATTTCTTTTTCTTTATTCAAAAATTCTAAAATATTAAACTGCCTTAATGGCAAATTGAAGGTGAAGAACCACTCCTAGTGGCAAGGGGAGATTTATACTTCTGATGTCTTCAAGAAATTATTTGAATATTTCTTTTGTACGGTATTCTTATAATAAGAAAATCACACAATATTTTTTTTTTAAAGTAGCTTTCATTATTATAACACTCTCCTCTATATCTATTCCGTTCGATGATCGCTACAATACTGATAAATTCGAGTTGCCGAGTTGGTCACTCAGTTTGGTGGGCTGATTTTTTAGTCATTTGTCAACCTGGTCGCTGATGGCTGGTTGACAGTGCGCATGTAGCCTTAAAGGCGGTGCATAGACACGAAGGTGACAAGGCTAAAGAGTGGAACGAGGCAAAATATAATCTCTTCATTGCATAACTGCCGAGGATCCGGTCGTGTCAGGTAGGGGCGATAACGATAGAATTCGTGTCGTATAGAATAACATGAATGCACGTCACACTTTCTTTTGTCGCAATTTTTTATTTCTATTAATTTTTATTTATTATCTATTTGCTACGATCGAAAATAAGATAAATTTGCAATAAATTTCGAATTCTGTCAAATATACTTAGAATAACCGATTAATTTGTCATTATGATTAGTGTTCGATTAATAAAATAAAACAGATTCGCATGATAAAAAATAATTAAATAATGATTAATTAGATTAATTAGATAATAATTAAACGACAATGGTACTAATAATGAGAAAGATATTTTACGTATGTTTTCTCATAATATGTATTTCCATTTACGGAACGTGCCGAAATATTCCTTCCTTTTCTAAAATTTAACGTGTCAATGAAAATTCACGCCAATTCAGCAAATGCTTAAAATTTATATGTGAGTTAAACAGTACCGCATTAAAATGAAACGTGTCTCTCGTAAAATAAAATAATAAATATCACTACTGTTATTCTTGACTTTAACGAGCTAAAAAATTGAAAGAGATACAATGAAGAAGCAAAAAAGGATAAAGGAAGTCTGTAAATTGTGCTTTGCAATCGGAAGATTTTTTCAATCGAAGAGAATATTTAGTCAGCCTAAAATTAAATATTTCATTGAGACTCCGAACTTATGTGCGTACATTTATATTTATGTATCTAATTGTAAGAAGAAACACTGGATGAAGCTATAATAATGAATTAAGATGCTACTAGAATCAATTTTAATAAGAGGCAAGCTAAAATAGTAATCGTACATCTTTAATCTCGATATTTCAAAATGAATCTGACTCCTTCGTTGAATGCGTTTGTTTTCAATGTACATACAAACACATATACATGTACAGATAATTAGTACCACTAACCACGTGCGTATTGCGCTGACTCACCTCTTACTTATCGATCGCAATTATTAACGATCGCGTGCGATGCACATAGCGATGGACGGAGCCGATGTGTCATTGTTTTCAAGAAATGAATCTATGCGTGGATCTGAAAATATATGTATATACGAACATATACATATATAGATAGATCGTTGGCTATGACTTCGATGTCTAACTTACAATTCGAGATATATCAAACGGCGTTTTCTCTTTAACTTTGGCGTTATATACATCGATTATTCGCAAAACCTTTTAAAGAAAATAAATGTACAAATGATAATTTGCTGAAAATTCGAATAAAAGAGAATGCAGGTGAAAAATGATTCTGTTTTTATTGATGTTGAAAAAAAGAATAATTGTCAACCCATATCTCCTAAAAAGAAAAATCGAAATACTATATAATTCGTTTAAAAAATTATATTTAAAGTTCCTTAAAAGGCAGCTTGTTTAGTTAAAAATAAATTATACAAGATGTCTTTTGGTACTTCTTACTGCTCCTTTTATCATTTATTCGCGAGAATAATATCGGCTTTGATGATGAAAATGTAGAAATTCGATCCACAGAACCTTCGGTTACGGTTGGATTTTATCATATGACTAAGACTCGTCGTTGACAACGTAGAATCGTCAAATGAGGCATACCTTCTGCCGAGCAAAAACTGATTTAGAAATCGACTTTTACAATTAGTCGATCGAGATATTCCGATTAGCCTCACCAATTCATTCCTGCACAAATGAAATCTATCGTGGTAATTTCCGTGAATCAACATACACACGCACGTTACAATAAATATGTCTATTAAAAAGAAATAATACTCTATTATTTTTTTAAAAGACATAATACAAAACGTTTCTACTATCGTATCATCCTACAAAAATTTTACATTCTACTTTCGAAACTAAAGCAGTTATTCGGCCCGTTTTATTCCCCCTGTGTTCTCTTTCATTCTCTCTCTCTCTCTCTCTCTCTCTCTCTCTCTCTCTCTCTCTCTTTCTCTTTCTCTTTCCTTTCAACATTGTTTGTAAATCAATCCGCGAAAAAAGAAAACGAAGAACAGTCACGGAAACTCTATGCCACTTCGATGAGCCTCGATCGCGAATATAGAATGTAAGGAAACGTCACGAACATCCTGCACAATAATAATGATAATAATAATAATAATAATAATAATAATAATAATAATAATAATAATAATAATAATAATAACAATAATAATAATAATAATAATAATAATAATAATAATAATAATAACAATAATAATAACAATAATAATAATAATAATAATAATAATAATAATAATAATAATAATAATAATAATAATAATAAAAACACAACTAAAAACCATACGAACAGAATATAGACTTGAATGCCATAAAATGTTCACAAAAATATACCCAAAGCTCATAGAGTCACGTCACAGAAGCTAATAGATCGGAAAAAAATAATAAAAATAAAAAACACAGACAGAACAATATAGATAATCAAAGAAGAAACAACAACAGAACTGAATAACCAAAAATACAACACAATAAGAAAAAACAAATAAACTCCAAGAAGAACAAAATGGAACAGATAAACACAATACATAACCAAATAGTAAATACAAATATTCCAGAAGAAATAAATAAAGAAATAGAAACACATTATAAAATGGAAAGAGATCAGCCTAGCAAAAAAAGCACCATTAACAAAACTAATATATACTAATCGCATGTCTAATATTATCAACACAGTCAACAGCATACTAAAAAATCATATAAATGAAATAGACACATTGGAGGATATACATCTATTAATTTATGCTGCAACTACCGTGATCATAATACGCGGTATAAATCGCGGTATATATCGAACCATTTCATTTAAAAAAATAAATCAAACGAAATCTAGGTAAAGCAGACAAGTCAAAATATGTAGACAAAACAAGAAAAGACATCAGGAGAATAACACAATATAATCAGAAGAACCATTCAAAGCGAATTATGAAGAACATACATATATAATAAACAAAAAACACTGATAGAAATACTAGATACATCGATACAAAATCTAGCAGTTTAAACCACAAGATTAAGAAGATATAAAAAATCAAATAAGAGAAGAACACAAAACGCGCTATTCAATAGTAATGAAAAAAGAAATTTTATTACAATCTAGAAGCAAAAAAAAGAAACCAAAGTTTAGAAAAAATTATAAAATATTGAAAGTATATAATCACAACACAAACAACACAAGCATACAATCACTTGGATAAACACAAAAAAAAAACATCAACAAGAGGATCACATAGGCATAATCAAAAAACTCACGAAAACGATCCAAAAATCCACAATTGAAAAGTTCCTGGAATAGACTACATACAAAAGCTCTAGTACAAGAAACTCACTAGATTACATAAATATTTAACAAAGCAAATAAAGAAAATCATACTAATACCACACAAGATCACTGTTTTTAATAAAAGGGAAAACATACAGTAAGCCGAAAAACCAAGAAATACCAAACTCAGTCAACTACAGATCAATTACATGCTTACCAACGTTATACAAAATAATCATAGATATTATAAGACCACGTCTTCGTAGAATGTCGTATGATGACAAAATCGTGTGACCAACCAATACAACAAAAAACAAACGAGGCACATTTTATGACTGCGTCCAAATTCAATACGATAACATCATATTTGTTAGCCACAATATTTGATATTCAACACATCGATGTGACAAAGAAAATATTGCAGAAATCTGCAATACTGCAGAATTCTGATCTACACTGATATTTCGTTAATTCATATTAACAGAAATTCGAATTCCTCACAAATATACCAACATAGTGACGGTCACTCGAACTCAAGTACACATTTTTGTTCTTCAAAACGAAGAAATTAAATTGTGCTCTTTGCTTTCATACTTTTTTTTGTGGATTTATGGTCATGCGAAGTAGACTGTCATTTTATCGTTTACATTTATGTAGGTAATTTCGTCACTGTGGTCGTTATCAACAAAAAGTCTTGCCGAGACCAGTGACTTCGGCATAGTGTATGGACGATTAATCTGTCGTAAACAGTACCGGCCGTATATAAACACATTCCCCATTTTCGTCCGATGAATGTCACGCTATGACATCCAGCGAAAACAAAGCGTGACCCGAAAAATACACAAACCTCTTACGCAATACAACATATTAATAAAGAAACAAAAAGGATACAGGAAAACCAGTAAAAAATGCAAAGAGCAGATTATAATAGACAGCATAATCATGAATGAAATAGAAAAACAACAGCGAAATCAAATCACATGTTACATAGATTATAAGAAAGTGTTTACTATATACCACATAGATGGCTACTTAAAATATTAGAAATATATAAAATAGACAGACATATACACAATTTCTTGTTCAAAGTCATGCAAATATGGAAAACAACAATACATTTAATTACAGACAAACGCACATATAAACAGATGAAATTAAAATTAACAAACGAATAATCCAAGGCAATGTCTCAGTGCATTATGATTCTACCTATATATCAACATTAAAGCACACCACAACATAATTATCATTTATTCTATATAAAATAACAAAATAACAAAATAAATTACAAGAAATTACAAGAGACACAAGCATGATTCAAAATTAACAAATGTAAAATGTTCCACATAAATAGAGGGAAATTTAAAACGCAAGAAACATCAAAACCACTTATACAATGAAATGCTTAAAACATGCAACTAAAAGAAACATACAAACACCTCGGATTCGTGTAGAACACAGGTATAAACTACATACACATCAATTAGCAACTCAAAAGAAAATACAAACAGAGACTCATTTACATACTCAAATTAAAACTCAAACCAAAACTCAATTCTAAAAATACTTTTAAAGTAGTTAATACGTACGCTATACCTGTCCTGATTTCCTCATCCGAGAACTCATGGAATTGGAGAATCATAGAATTTACGAAACATCGCAAATTACATCCAAATGCATACATTGGACGAATTGCAATTAGCAGAAAAGAAAGAGGAAGAGGATTAATAAATAAAAAGCGTTATACAATAGACAAATAAAAAACTTAAGAAACTATTTACACAATAAAACCATATCACTTCCAAAGTAGTCGTCAAAATAAACAAACAATATTCATTACTCAATCAAAACAAGAAACACGTACAGAAGCACACTACACTACGACGGAACAATAGAAAGAACAATGGTCCAAAAAAGGACAACACGAGAAACACCATACATCATACAAGATCTATAAATAGATAAATAACTCTCATACAAAAGGCTCACAGCTCAGTATTCCCAGAAAAAAAGGGATTCATTCAAGCAATACAAGACACCGTTATAAACACAAGAAATTACAGGAAATAAATAATCAAAGAGACCATAAATACAGATACATATAGAAGATATACAGAAAAACAAAGAACACATAACAAGAATATAGAAATTTATAGCTAAAACAGATTATATTGACAAATACAACATTACAGCAAAAATCATATACCAAAAAGTCGCAATCCAAAATCATCTTATACAAACATATACATCACATTACAAATATACATCAGAAAACATACTTGAATAGTAGACTAAAAACTTTATTGGAACAGAACGATTGGAACAGGACTTATTTTTAAAAATTTATAAAACTAAAAGTATCAAACGAACATTTTTTATTTTTGGCTATATGGTAGTTAATAATTTAAACAATCTATCTTATACAAATTAATTAAAAGTATTAAAAAATGGCGGCGCCGCAGCTGATATCGCAGAGGTCCTCCGTCAGAATGCGCATCGCTGACCGGAAGATCTCTGTTATGGTGCATATGAAAACAAAAATATTTTCTTATTCGTGAATGTTATTATAGCTACAAATTAGCGTACGGATTTTTTTTATCTTGAGAAATGATCGATGAGTGAACGAAATACTTGACAACAGAAAAATTAATATTAAAAAAACTAATTAACGTATCGCAAATATTGTACGCTACTTTATAGATGATGTATTTGAGAGTATTGTGTCAAAATTTCAAGTCAATCAATCCGATAATTTCTGAGATTTTTTTTCGGTTAAGTTGAAAAATATAATTTCGAGAAAAATGCAAAAGAAAATAAGCGTCCGGTTATTTGGGTGATAAAGTGGTTTTTTTTTTGCTCATATTTAATCAGCGATTCTTGGCCAATATAAGCAGCAAAATAAGCATCTTGAAATCCTTTCTAAGATGATCTGCGAGCTTGGCGAGCGTTTTTCGTATTTTCTTGTGCTCGGATCTCCGAGGTATCGCAACGCTACTTATCAACTTTTATGCACAATTCATAGCAGTGATACTCGATTTGCAGATATATTAAGTTCATCATCAACAGAATGCTTTTATAGCCATCGTACACAAGTTTTGCAGTACGAAGATTTAATTATTATATCTATTACTTTGCCTGAGTAATACCAAATAATCATCGACACGCTGTAAAGCAAAGAAAAGCCTCGTTTGAGCTAAGTTCCATCTCCAGAAACAGTAAAATCTAAGCCATTTATGCTATCAATTTTTGTTCCTCCTTCACAGCATTTTTCATTGACATCTTGCACACACTTTTTGCAGCAGTATTAATGTGCTCGATGATGGTATCGTAAAACGACGGGTACATCGTTTTCGGTAAATCCATGGTTCTATACAATTTTTCTATTCTTCGTAAACCAATTGCTAACAATCGAAATGCTTAAATAAATCGTCTGTTTATATCATACGCTTTATTTTTTATAAGAGGACTAGAATTGGTTGGAGGACACTGGTTGGTTCGCAGGAGTCACGTGAAATCATTAATGTAAAATCGGGTCCACAAATGCTCAATTCCATGAACTTCACATCACCGTTGCATAGCTTACACTTCACAACGTTACTGATTACGGAAAAAATGGTGACAAAGTTTAGAATTTCGTACACATACAAAAGGACACAATAGAACAGATATACGCGCCGAATACGTACGGGTCCAACGGCGCGACTCACCGCTCGCAGCTGTCCGACCGTTCGGAAGAAACACTTATAGCCCTGTCAATTTTTCGAATTTTAATAGATATGGTTTAACATGTTAACTGCCAATTACGAGATAACTTATAGTTATTTCCTAGAACATCAACTACGAGTTATCTCGTAGTTCGTTTGCTTGTCATATTTATGCAGCTACGATGAAATTTGTAGTATATCAGTGTAAATATGAATAGATAGCCTCAAGGAGGAGAACAAAAAATCAAGATTGGTTTACATAAATAGAAAATTTATTAATAAATGAACAGAAAATATAATCATACAAAGTTTATTCAAAATCAACATCAAAAGAATATTTTTATAGTTTGTGATAATTTTTAAAACGATTTTCCACGCAAAGGGCTGACTTATTTAGACAGATTGGACAGAAATAACGTGTTTCACATTAATACATTCTACATGCTTTTTGATGATTACTATACTATAATCAGAGTTTTTAATAATATAATATGATTAAATTAAATTGGCTTTTTACACCGGAATCCTGAAAAGTACCATGGCAATTAGCATGTTAAATTGTTTGCAAAAGTTAATAAAAATGCAAAAAATCGATTTTTTCAAACTTCTTGGATGGTCAAAGAAAGAAAATATACTTAATCAACATGATAATACTAAATGATACAAATATCCCATAAAAGAAACAAGAAAAGATCACAAAGTACGTATTATTAGCAATAGAAATAAAAGAATTCTAGAAACAAGAAACAGTAACATTAGTACCAATTATAATGTCACAGGAATTGTAATAAAAAACACTGAAATACTTCAAGTCGCTTCGAATATAAACAAATAACGACAATTTCAAATGCTTCGAAGTTTATTCAAAGCTTAAAATGGCATAGGTTTCGAAGCCTTGATAAGTCTCGATTCTTCAATTAGTTTCGTTGATCTGAGATATTTCGAATCATGGGAATTTTTCATTGTGATCATATGTAACTTGCCATGTACGTATACGCAATTATTTCATAAATAGAGCCTTAGATTTATAATCGAAAGTGACAAAAGACTCGAATTTTAAGACTTTAATGATTTTGCATACTTCGAATCACGTTTGAAGTAATTCGAATTTTTATAATTTTAAATAAACAAAAAGAATTTCAAACAGTTCGAAGTATTTTAGATCCCATCTCTACTATTATGAACTTAACGGAGTTCATTGCATTAGTTTGAAATAGAACATGAAAATCTTTGAGAGACATAAAATAAAAAATAATAATGATACCAACAATGATAACGATGTCGACGAAACGATGAACAATAAAAATAGTAATAATAGTAATAATAGTAATAATAGTAATAATAGTAATGATGATAGTGATAATGATAATGATGATGAAGATAAAAATAATATTATATAATAAATTTCACTTATTTAAAAAGCATTTTGCCGTATCATTTTTATTTAATAAATTAATTAAACATAAAATAATTTATTAAACATATTTCAAAACAGACACTTTTGTGTGTGTGTGTGTATGTGTGCGTGCGTGTGTGCTATCTTCGAAGTGAATAAATATACTCCAATGTTTCAAGGTGAAAGTAATCAAAAATATGCTATAATTTGGATCGTAGCAATCATTGAAAGTACCGTGCAAATTTTAATGACATATTGTTTACTGTCAAAAAATATCTGCTAATCTAGCAGTTTTTTCTTCTCTGTTATTCTTTCTAGTTCAATCCTTAAAATAGTAGGCCCAACTAGATTAACGGAAACTTTGTTAAAAATGAATCAAATACGATTAACCTAGTTTCTTTTAGTAAATAAAATGAAAAATTATTCGATCGAATAATTTATGTAAATGTGAGAGATTCCTCTATTATGTGTCGTTTCTCTGCTTTTTCAGGTTTGTTCGTTTTACGTTTTTACTACTAACGCTTTATTACGTCGTCTATATTAACAGTTATCGCTAACTTAAATGGTTTGGATATTAGAAAGTTAATTTTGTCAGGAATAAAATTATGTACATATATCCACACACATATAGAACAAAAAGGAAAGATCGAGCAATGCCAACATAAAATATGAAACAAATTAACGATATAAGTTAATTATTCTTAACAAGCGATTACATTGCACAAACGATATGTATTCACATAGAAAAATATTAGTGGTACATGAACTTAATCTTAATAAATTATTTCCTATTCTAAAGCTAAACTGTCAATCCAATGAGATGTTATATACATCAACAACATTCTGCTTCATTTAATTAACGATAATATAGACTAGAGATAGGCAGCTTCTGCACCGGTCACACAATACTATCCACCAAAAAAAAAGCAAAAGACAGAAACAAAACCTGCGCAACTTATAAGGCACAGATATACTATTTCATTTATATCATTCCAAGATTATTCTTATGTTTTTTTAAACTCTTATGTCAATAGGAAGAACAAAATTTTGTTCACAAATGACAAAAATTAAATTCTGTTCACAATAGACAAAAATAAGATATCGAAGAATATTATTTTTTACGAAGAATATATATTTTTCATATTTGTGGCTTATGATTTAATTCATAAAGCCTTGTCCTCACTGAAATAATGATAACGAATTTTTTGTCGTCTCTTATTACAACATATTTCAAAACATTTATAATAAACATATGAATTTACAGAAATATTTTGTCAATACTAAAACAACATAATCAAGAATATATGGAATTTATTTCAGTTTCAAGATTACATTTGTTGCTAGCAACCAATTGTCCACACAAGTCAGTTTCTTCCGAACTACCGATTAAAGAATACTTGCTCATTGTAGCTACAGAATTTATTGTTATCATTGATAAAAAAAAATGGAAGAACGAAATTTATGAATTCGATCAAGTCTAAACCAACAGAAATTACATACAATTTATAAATATATTGAAGCTTAATGGTTTATTAACAGATGGACACCTTCTCTCCATGTATCGTTTTCTGCATTTTTGCATTTATAATTTCTATCCGAAGAGAACTACAAACATTCATATCTTCTGTATTCTTCAATTAACTTAATAAATAAATCATTATTCCATGTCACTATTTCGGACATTTCACACATATATATCTGTAAATAGCATTATCGTTATCGACGTCAACGAGTTGTGAAACGGATTACAAAATATACAGTTTGGAGAAGCATTTATTTCTGTTTCCGCGTGTTTCTTATTTACCTTTGATCTTTACTACTCCGAATGAAAACAGGCAACAAATGGCGGTATTTGATGCCAGTAGCAAAAAAACAAAAAAATCTGAAGAAACATTTGGCAGCAACCAAAAACTATTTCAAGATACATAGAATATTAACAAGTTCCTTGTAATTTCTTCAATGAAGATAAATCTTAACAATGTATGCATACTCGACGACAAAATCGCACAACACTGAAACTCATAGCAATCTGACTATACGTTCAGTCTTTTTTTCAGATCGTTTGAAAGGTAAACAATACTGTAATATAAAACGATATGTATTATTTTATATATCACACAATCTAATTACTTTTAATGAATATATATTTGTATATAAACCTTAATAAAACCTGTAACTACCACAAAACTAACTCCTGTTTCTTATTTTAGACACATACAACCGTTTCACGAGTTAACGATATTATGACAAAGAGTTAAATTGATCGACTAATTTAAATATCCACAAAGATTGTGCTTATTATACGTTCATAATAAGTGTAATTAAAACAATGGCAATGGTAAAATTGACAAGAAAACGGTATTATAAACGAATAACTTACGTATTGGGATTATGTATTACGAAGTAATAATTTAAGCGTAATTATTGAGATGGAAATCGGAGAAGTGGAATTTTTGCGAAATTGCTTGTCTCAAATTGCTATGCTTCATTTCGTGTAATAACCAATGTCGTTATAAAATCTTTCTTACTATTGTCATCAACCTAAAACCTGCTGAGAATGAACTTAATAAATCACATTAACTTTTTTTAGAAATACGAAAACCTTTTCTACCTTTCCAGGGTCGAAGACACTTTTATTATATTCGTTTTATGCCAAGATAATGTAACGTTTTTGTATAAAGGAAGTTTCGATTACTTTTACGTAATTATTTATTTATATATCTCTAGTAGATATATATGTATATAGGTGTATATACATATATACGCAATATTGTTCTATTACAAATATCACTCTGCTGTTTTATTTCACTGACTAACAAAAACGCTTAAGTCATCGCTTGAAAATTCTCTTACAGTGATCGAATTATTGGTAAATATCTTTTTCAGAACAGTAAAATATTCACCACATTGCTACCGTTTCCACCATCAAATCCGAATTCGAAGCTACTACTAATTATATAGTTAGATGAAACATTTGTGTATTAATTTTTTTTATACAACAAATAATATGATCAAATAATAATTAAAGAGTTTATTAAAATAATCGTCGAAATAATCAGTTTTTCGCGACATGAGCCTTGTTTACCAGTCTTTCAGTGAAACGATGCCACGTGGTCAGAACGTGCGCGTTGTTATCCGCCGCGGTTTAGAAAGTCCTCGTCAGGGATCAGCCGATGAACGCTCGTCCATTTCACAACGAATCATTGGGTGAAAAGGTGCGCCCATATTTATTATTATATTATGTATACTTTTTACGTATATGTCTAGGTCAATTTAAAAAGTTGATAGTAAAAAAGCATTTTGTTATATACAACTGAATTAAATAAAATTGAATTAAATAAAGAGGATTGTCTTCTTTCATCCTTTCCTTTCTTAATTAAGCCGTTCTTTGAGGCAAAATATACAGTTAAATACTTTCAATGTATTCTTATATTTTCTTTTTGTTATCTAGATCGTATACACATGTCACCGTCTACGATTAACTGAAAAGAATATTAATAAGAATCTTAACGACCTTCCATAATCTCGAATTAAATAAGATCGAAATTTGTTTGCGCGTATTCGTGATATTTTCTTAAAAATAAATTTGTAATCTACCTCTTTCGTTTTTCTCTTTCTCGAGTCTACGTTTGTGCCTCTTAAGCCTTATCCATACTGAAGCAACAGCGAGGGAATTTTTATTAATATTCAATGTATTTTTAAAAAGTCGCCGTTTATTATTGAATATTTTTCCAAGTTTTTGTACCTAGTAACAAATGTCACCATTTATTGTCTATTTCCATCCAGCAGTGAATATCAAAGAAAAATGTCTATATAATATAGTCCTGAAACTGAAACAAAGCACGAATGTTCCTCAGATTATGTTGTTTGATGTGAACAAGATGTTTCTGTAAGTCGCTGTTTGTTGAAAATATTTTAAAACATGTAGCAACAAGAGATGACAAGTTTCTTATTGTTACTTCAGTGGAAACAAGGCTTTGTGAAATCGAAATGCGAATCGATGTTATCTTGTTAAATTCATATTCCTAGATATTGCCCTTTCACGTATTGAAATATGAAACTCTATCCCAAGTGACATGCACTTTCGTTTTTACGTGCACGAACTAGTCGAATTGTTTTTATGAATGAAGCACATGTGCCCATGCCCATAGATGGTAGGAATCTTGTATTGTTACCTCCTCTCTTACGTTTCTATTATGCGTATGGTAATATTTTCGTGTTTAAGATTTTTAAAAGTTCGCGTATCATGCAAATAGATAGGGAGATAGAGAGAGAGAGAGAGAGAGAGAGAGAGAGAGAGAGAGGAGAGAAGGGAAAAAAAGGGTAAAAGGAGAGAAGTATTTTCAAGAAAGTAGTATAGGTGATGTAGAGAGTACGTATAAGGAAAGGATCGAAGTTCAGAAAAAAAAAAAAAAAGAAAAAAGGGACAAAAGGATGAAGAGAAGGAAACATACTGGTAATGTTCCTGGTAAAGAAAGAGAGAGAGGAGAGAGGAAAAGAGTATATAATATATAATAGATAATAAGAATATGTACGTCCAATAGAATCTGAATTTCGTAATTTTAGTTTAATTTCGATAACGAAGAAATATCTCTTTCGATAGATATATCGAAGCGCGAAGAACATCAATTATATCGGAAAACGTAAGTTAGATTATTCGCCAATACTCTCTATGTTTATGCATCATTTCTATGATACATCAAATCAGGAGATTCGATTTTTTGAAAGAGGGAAGAGGAATTTTAAAAATACGGTTTCAAAAAAAAAATCATTTTTTCCTTACGAGTAGCGATTGATACCATTACACAATGCCGCCCATTTGAATTCCTTCGCAATGTGTCATGATAGAAAAACTATGTAAATACATACGATATATGCATGTAAATACTTACGTATATGTCGCTTAGAAAGGAGCCGCTGAACTTTCCTCTGCTTGCATGCGAGCATGCGCGTATCTCTTTGTAACGGCCGATATTATCGAGATTAACGACTAAAGATCAAAATTACTTTGATTTAAAATATTACGAAAAATTTTAATCGCGTTAATACTTGACAAAATTTGTTTCATTTGAGGAACACTAAACCATTAAACCATTAAACCATTAAACCATTAAACTGTATTCGTATTAGCATTTTGATACTTTTTATTGTAAAATTTAATAAAATCAAGAAAATCTCCGAATAATTGTTTTTCTAATTCACTAATGAATGCTTCACTAATGATAGCTTCAATTATTGATACGCTAAATTATCGAGAGAACCATAAAATAATCATTAAGAATATTTTGTCAAAAAAAAAGTTACAGTATAATGTAGTCGTCAAATGTGAGATTCCATTCGTGCTTCTTTTTCTTATTCTTCTTACATAACAATTAAACAATTGAAACTCTTGTAAATGTATATGTATAAGGTGAAATGTTAAGGCTGTTGGTTGCATGCTGTGAACAAAAACCTGAATTTCTTATTTCATGTATACGTATATATTTGGTAATATATATTTAGTATATATATTTGATAACTTGAGAAGCATAAGAAACAAAAAATTCGCATTATATGATTTTGTATCAAATAAATTTGTAAAAAATTTTTTTTGATATATATATATGTATTTATGATATTTATGATATGTATTTGTGATATATATATATATATATATATATATATATATATATATATATACACGCACACATAGCATATCTAGAGATGAATGAAAAACGAAAGAGATGAATCGCAGAGAAATGAACGTACACATATACCGATAGTTCAGGATATAAATATATAATAAAGTTATTATAAAAAATATAAAGTAAAGAAAAATAGTTTATTTATGACAGTTCTAAACATATCAATGGAAACGTTACGCATGAAACATAATTTTAACAAAAATATCATTTTTTCTTAGATATCTCACTTATATATTAAAGTTCACGTCATATTAATATAATTGTATTATAGTCTGAAAAATAAAAACTAAACACATTCAATTGAAAACAAAAAAACATGGAACATATGTTAAGAGTCTTGACTAAGGATTTTAAAAATTCTGTGATTTCAATTAAATTCCTATCTTTAACGATAAAAAGTAAAATATAATCGATTAATGTAAAAACATCGATTAAATTCAAAGTAATCTTCATTATAATTATCGTTTTCTTGTGTCATGATGAATAGACTAAAGACATGGTACTTATGTGAATGCGAAGGATTCTACGGTATTTTTAATTCAAATTGAGAATTACGTTCTTCATGCCCAGAATAAAATGTTATAAATGTGAACGTGTCATGTCGTGTTTTCTCTCCTTGAAGGGAGAGGAGACGATAGGAAATGTCATTTACGAACGCTCGGAATTTATGCAAAGAGACAAATATACCTTCGAGAAATCTATTATTTTTAACGGCACAGTTTCAAATAAACTATTGATGCTCAAAACAATACATTACATTCACATCATACAGTAAGTATCTCAAAGCATTTCAACGTAAATGATTTTTTCTTTGGTACGGCAAAAAAAAAACAGAAAAATGGCAAAAGTACAGAAGAACGGTTAATACGTCGAGAAAATATCAAAATTTCTCGGATTTCCTTTCACGTTTCCTTTCAAGAAAGCAACGCGTGTGTCGTATCGACAGTGAATCCGGAAAATCTCGAAGATGAAAAATCAACAAAACTTTACTCACGTTTTAAAAGGTGTAATTCCTTTTCTCTCTGCAAGAATTTGCCTATTTCGATTCTTCGTCTCTTTCTCGTTGATCTTCGTCGTAATAAAACCAAGTAAGCCGTTCTCGCAAAAAGATCTAACAGGAGAAAGAAAAGCTTTGTTCGAGGGCTCGACAAAAAAACCTTGTCAATGACGTTTCAAATCTGTTTTTTTCGGTCTCAAAATTGTTATAGTTTGTATCGCTTTTCTTTCAGAAGACAGAGAAAGTACGATTTTCTCTTGTTTCACGCACGCGAATACCTCAAACACCAATAACGCGCAATAAATTCAAAATTAATTTCGTGAATATCTAAATTTCGCGTGTCTTGTACCCTAAGAAATTTGCGAAAACGTAACGCGTGCACGCGCATACGCAAAATAACAAGAAAGAGCAAAAGAAAACGAGAAAAAGAGAGAATATGTATAAAATGTGCAACAGTTTAAAAAACGAAAAAATAGAAAAAACCACTCGGCCGAAAAAACCAAACTACGTCCGAACAGTTCGGGGATTCGAAGACAACTGAACCTGCCAGCGGACTTTGGAATCGGTGAGCGGATTCGGTTCGCCGACTCGAGTTTGTCGTTCTCCTTCTAACCTCTCTCCCTCTCTTTCTAACAATACATGCATATACCACATATGCCATACACGCACACACCTTCCTTTTCTTTCCTTCCATTTTTCTCGCTATTTCTCTTTTTATACATCGCACGAGCTCGCTGTTCGTCATCCGTGGACATTCAGTTTTGCTGCCAGGTAGTAGTACTACACTATCTTTCCCTCCAACCGCTTTCTATGTCACTGGCCGTGCACTCTATTGCGCGCGCGCATACACACATAAACATTTACTATGCTATAAATTATCGAATACTTCTTCCTGCACAGATCTATACATCTTATTTATTTTAAATTATTTTACATATTTAAGCATGCTTTTAGAGGGACTATTGAACTTAAAAGAACAACCAATCATATATATATGCGAATATTTTTTTCTTATATAAAAATAATGTTTTCTTGGGATATTGTAATTACAAAAAATTACTATCATTACAACTTAAATATTACGTTGCAATTAAAGTAATACGTAGCGCTATAACGAATTTGTGTATATTTCGTAAAACAGATTAAAAAACAATAATAATATAGAGCTTGAAAAAGACGGAGAACATTAAAACAATGCAGGAAAATATCAATACGTCTTAACAACAAAATCAATCGTACAATATGCAGTATATGTTCTATGTTTTTATTTGAGTTTCTTTCGAATATCGAAATTAAAATAGAAATTGAAACAGTAAAACTAATTTGAAATTTATTCTAAATAAGATATTTTTGCAAAAGTCTAATCGATGATTTCATTCTTATACTAACCTTAACAATCATCCGAAAGTCTTGTCACGATGACCCGCACCCACAATTAGAGAAATCATTGTAAATCATGGACGTATTGAAAACTTTCCGCTAATGATTCGTTAAGAGTTATAACGTCAAGAACGTAACGAATTTTGAATCACAATAAAAGATGAAAAATTAACGACAATAATTAACGACAATAACTAGAAGACTACTCTAATAGTGTAATAAGAGAAGAATTCATAGAATAAAATGTCGCATAGTGAAAATTGTAATTCTATATAGTAGTAAAAACTTGATTCTTGAAGTATGTAAATATGAATAAAAACAGATATTTTCGAGAATAATATTTTTGAGAGTAAACGAAACCTCATGAAAGATAGACATTTGATGGCCTTCATTCAAGGTTTCTTAAACGATGACAAGAATGAAACGCGTCGTCGAAGACTTCGTCATCATTATTATTATATAGAAAACACTTGTTAATTATCGACAGTCCTATAGGGATAGATAAATTAATTCAATATAAATTTGACTTCGAGTTTATAACGTCAACACTTTGCAATGAATTTAACAAAGAAGAATTATTATGATCATGAGTAACGTTACCTTTTCATCATATTAACTATTTTCGAACGATTATAATTCCATGTATTGTACTTTAATACAAAAAAGTTATGAAAAATTGCGAAGACGAGAAAGATTTCTCACCCGACAATAAGATATTGTCATTGTGCCATTCAATAGAATACATGAATTCATACTCAAATTCTAAGAGAAAAACATTATTAAGAACATTTTATGATAAAAATCATTACAACTTCTTGATTAAACAAAAAATGGGACTGACAAAAATCGTAGATTTAAGAAAAATTATAACATGAATTGACTGAAAATTTAAAGCCAATGTAGAATTTTATTAATTTTATCCACGTTACAATATTTATTATCTTTCGGAAGAAAAAATATAAAAAGTGTTTTATTTCACATTGATTATATTAAAGATTCGTCATTAGAACGAATATATAAAATATGAAATATATAAAAGAATTGTGTATACAGAAGTGTAACATACGTCAAAAACCAAACGAGTTATCTTCATTCGGTTTCGAATGTTTGAACATATTATCTTAATGTATTTTCTTCTTGGTTTTGTCTTCTATCTCATTTGTATTAATATGTTTTACGCAGTACCCGTGACAAGATAAGTACTTTATATAAAGCCATATTCCTAAAATTTCTTATTTAAATATGATTACAATTATTAACACATTTTTGATTTATAAAACATTTCTAATTCAGAGGATTTTTATGAACAGAGAATATTTACAGACTTGATCATGATTTCATTTTAAGGACAGTTTAATTAATTCATGCTAATTTATATTAATATAGATTAGTATAGACAGACAATACTAATATAATGATACTAATCACTAATATAGACAATTTATAGAAATTGCAAATTTATAAAATTCCTTTAACTAATAAATAATGACATATATGTCTACTTTTGACAACTTGAAATATTGCCAGAGAAATATTCACAAAAGAATCATATAAAATAGTACTATCCAACTATATTCCATGCTTTTTGACAAGATAACAAGATAAAGTAATGATACGATGAATATTTTAATAAAGTCTACGACTCTTCTTAATGGTGTGGCTGCTCGCGCCATTTTGATGGCGAACACGTCCCCCCGAAGTCAATGAAAAGTTACCGCAGCTGTGTGGAAAATATATTATCGCAGAAGGACAGTAGTTGATTATCCGATTATGCAAGAACACCGTGTATTGGTATTTATAGTAATTTATAAAGTAATCGTGAATGCCAGGAGCATCGGCAAAACCAAATCGTTTCGCAAAGATACCAGAAGACGTGACATTACGACTTGTCGCAAGAACTCTTATTTTCTTCAAATTTCTACTAGCATTTCAATGCTTACAAATAAATACTGTGATTCTTCTCATTTATCCTTACCAAAAGAAATATATAATATATCATATAGATATGTTAAAGATTTACCGATAAAGTGGTTTATTTTCTATTGTTTAAACAATCATATCTTCGATCAAAATATTTGGAAGAGAAAGAATTGTGAATGAAAAAAAAAAAAACATTCTCTTGAAATACGTTTTGTTGCAAAATATAATCTTTGTAATTTTATATTCTTCTTTTTTTCATCAGAAAACTAATCAGTATAACACATCTGTAGTCGCAAAGGAAAGAGAGAACTTGCTCTCGATAAGAATGAATCTGAAAACTCTTTGAATCTATAAATTTGTAAGCTAAATTGTACAATCTTAAGTCAGGCCAATTAACTACTTATAACTTAATTTTTTTCTTTTCTGTTAGGTATAATCATTAGCAAGATAATGGCTTAACAGCTAATCATACTTTCTTTTGCAAGGCATGATTTAAAAAAAAAAACTTGTCAGAAGGTGAAAGAGAATTCTTCTCCCAACGGAGGAAAATTTTTCCCAGCATTAAGATATGAGATATCGGACGAATAGATGTAGCGTCAAATATTTAACTGCGTAAGGTATTTGTCACTTTTACGATATTACGTAAGATCATTGGTGTCCTTATAATCCGAGGAACCATGGCCTACTTCGAGGTATTTACACCTTAACCGTGACAAAATCCACCGATCAATAATTCGCAATACGATTGGCCAAATTTCTTATATGCATCGTTAATTTATTATTACACATTTCTACAAGAAAAAATGGGTAATATAAAATAAAAGTTTTATTTTTTTTAGGCACAACCGTAAAGGGTTCTTTATTATTATTTTGAATTTATTTTAAATTTCATTTGATTATTATACATTCTCAAAAGATTAAAGTAAAGAAATAAGTTAACATTTTCTCTCAACATATAATTCGACAGCCTTTAGAAGCTTCGTATAGTTTATTCTTTTACAATTGTATACATTATAATATATTCCTAAACATATCATTATAAACATATCTAAAATTAGCTACTGTTATATATAGACAAGTACTTACATATTTTCCATTGCCATGACCACTTTTATTACTTGACTTAAATTCGACCATAAATTAACATTCTTCTATATATTTTTAGTTAAAATTTTTGGTTAAATACATACATATGTCTAAAATTTCAAATAATTTGTTAATGCTCTTGATTTTAACATTAAATATAAGCCTTAAAATGTCTATGTAAATTTACTGCAATATTAGCAACAATTTAAAATAAAAATAAAATAAAAAATAGCGAAAAATAATATATATTGAGAAGTGCTACGTTGACATTATCAATGTTTTTTTGTCATGTTATTCACTTCATTTGTAAAATTACTATTTACCATGACAGCAATATTGTCAAATATAGTACTATATTATTTAGCGGAAAAATCAGAAACTATAAAATCGATAATAAATTATGCTATACAGCGATAGATGGCACGATTTCTCATTGTGGCGACCTTGTCGCGACTGTTACGCCTCCTCAGGTAAAACACATAACTAACACGCCTTGGCGCCACTAAACTCACACGCGGGAAACCAAGCAAACAAAATAAAAGACAACAAAAGACCCCAAAAACAAAGGAGACGAAAAAGATGACGGGAACACAAAAAATATTATATATTCGTTCTTCGACTCTTCTGGAGACCACAGCCATAGATGCTGGAAGTCATACTCTGATTATATCTATTGTATATCGAACAAAGCTAAATAAACATATCACTATTATTATTTGATGTGCAAAGTTTCTTTCTACATAGTGGGTTATCAACGATAAACACACATCATGTAGCTAGAGTAATAAGTAACATCTGTTGCCATTTAGCATGCCATTTCATCCAATCAATTCTCGTGGTTATGGTCCTTAACTAGGCGAGAAATACTTTAGTTTTTTGTCTCTTGAGTTGTTATTCAAATTTAATTATACACTTCATTTTATTTAATCGTGTATTAATATGAAATATATACATTGTTTTGTTAAAAAGTAGTTTGTGTTATCCTTCTCAATTAGAATTACTCAATTGATTTAAAATTCAAGTGTAAATATAAATAGTATTTTAGCAATAAACAACAAAAAATACAAATTTAATAAAATCTAATAATAAAAGTAGATTAATTTTTAAAAAAAGGAAAAAAATTATCAAGTACCAATCATCTTTGAGTGAGTATAATTGCCTATGTCGGTGCTGTGTCAGCTTGCATGAGGAAATGAAAACCACCTTATATATGATAAGCTTTGTATACAATTTTACCAACAGAGAGCGCGATGGTAATGGCAACGACACATTTCTTTTGACAACAGGAATATGTATATTATTTCTCATAAATTTGATATGTCCTATGATAATATTCATACATTTCAAACATAATAAGTCAATTGAATACTACCAAAATACGTTATCGAATAATACAAATGAATATTGCTATTTACAATTTTTAACATTTCCCATACGACGCTTAAATAGCCAATGGTGTAAAAGAAATTATATTAACGACCAATTAAAACATTTGATAATAAACTTTTTCTAAAATACTACAAAAAGTAAGATGCAATTCCATTCAAGGTAATCTTAATCTTCGCAAGTTAACTATGTGAATTTGAGCAGGAATTAGATATTTTGAATTAAAAATGGAAATAAAACAAATGAGTGTAAATTGATTTCGCGAAATATGGATTAACTAGCTCAATTATTTTCAACTTTTGAAGTAAAAACCGAATCTTAGAAGAATCTCACATTGGTTGATGAATTTTTGTTTAATAATCGCATTTATTTTAAATCTTTCCCATATAATAATAGTACACATATATACTTAACTATTCTGTTAGTCGGAATTATTTTCGCTCGTACAAAAAATGAGGTACAATCAATCAATTATTACTTGGGAAAAAAATCCTAAATGAATTTACGATTCACTTTCCTTTATATTGTGTATACGTCACGCATAAGAATATGTGTAAATTACAATGCAATAAGAAAAGTTGTTTAGAATTTATCTCCTAACAACAGTAAAAACGGAAAAAGTGTCCTGCTAAAATTATCCCTTATTTTAATGGAAAAGAATTAATAACTGTGATTATTCAGAATTACCTAATACTCTTTACTAACGGGAAATAAACTGAGCATACTCTTTTCATGAATCAAAATTCGTTTGCTTAAAGGAAAAACGTATTTAAAAGAACGCAACTTATTATATATTCATATATAGATAAAAAATATGAAGAAATACATAAACAATGGGAGCGTCAATGAATGCTTAACAGAATGATGAGCGCGAGGGAGCTAGTCTCGTAGATAGACTAGTTTGTACTTATGTAGGTGTCGGGTAAAAGGAGGAGAAGGGAGCAGGTTGCGCATGGTCGCTTGGAGGGATTGCGTTAAACTTTCGTCATGATATGTCTCCCTCTGATCGATCGTAGTAGGTGAAAATACTTATTCCGGTAGGTTCGTGAAGATATTAGCGCGAAACGATATTATGTTCCGCTATACATCAAGGATGTAAGTAGGTCTCGCGGAAAATACATCCGACGAAGCATTAAGGTGCATGTAGTCCTTTTTTCGAACGGCAATAAAACTATTCTTTGTCGCGTATAGAATTATTTTACATCGGCCGAGCAGTCGCCATCTTGTCTTTGAGAGAGAGAGAGAGAGAGAGAGAGAGAGAGAGAGAGAGAGAGAGAGAGAGAGAGAGAGAGAAAGAAAGAAAAAGAAAGAGAGAAACGGGCCGTGGCTGTGGTATAGATCGCATTGTGACAGCTTGGGAAAAGAAGCGTTCGATAGACGGTCGGTCTTGATGCGGTGCGCGCGTTCATCGCGTCGCTTGTGCTCTCTACAAACGTAGAGAGAACGTATCGTTTATAGAAGAGAGTAACGAGCTCAAAGATTGAAAAACGAAAGGAAGACTTTCTGGAAAGTGTGAAATCGAAGAAAGTGGCATAGAACGTACTGAAGATAATGGCAATGGAGACGCCGAGAGAACGAGAGATAGCCGCGGAGGATAGTATTAAGGTAGTCTGCAGGTTTCGACCGTTGAATGACTCTGAGGAAAAGGCTGGCTCAAAGTTTATTGTCAAGTTCCCATCAGGTGGAGAAGAGAATTGCATCTCGATTGGGGTATGTTATTCCGCGGAGTTAACGCTATTGTCCTTTTCTTCTATTCCTACTAAATCTCTTGTTAACGTAACGTTCATCCCTAATGTCGCAACATTACGATAGACAACTATTTTTGAATTATTTTATTTTCACTTTCATGCGTAATTCAAAACAGATTAAAATGTTGAACTTTTTTTTATTCCTTTAAACGATTACAGCTTGTTCATTTTACATTTTCTCCTTCAATTGTTCAACTTAAAGATAATTTTTTAATTTAGATTCAATATTGATTTAGATTCAATATAATTTTTATACTACATTCCTGTATGAGTATAAGGAATATATGCATCCATGCATTTATTTCTTCTCTTTCTATTATCTGTACATATAAGTATACAAAATGGTAATCTTTATTATTAAATGAGAATATAAATACTAGTAAATACTATTTTTTAATTACTGTAAGGTAAAGAAAATTATAAATTTACAATGCTATGCATGAAGTTGCAGTGTACATTATAGGTATCATTTATGTCTATTATTTATCTTTGACATTATTATTTTTTTGCTTTTATACAAACATAATATGTTATTTTAAATATCTATATATGTACATATTTGTTTATTTTAGGGAAAAGTATATCTTTTTGACAAAGTATTTAAACCAAATGCTACTCAAGACAAAGTATATAATGAAGCAGCTAAATCTATTGTCACGGATGTATTGGCAGGATATAACGGTACTATTTTTGCTTATGGACAAACATCATCAGGTAAGACACAGTTTATAAATAAACAATCGTACAATAAAAGGTGATTTATTTGCATTTTACTAAATTTTTAACTATCATTTCATAGGAAAAACCCATACAATGGAAGGTGTTATTGGAGATCCTAATAAACAGGGTATCATTCCAAGGATTGTTAATGATATTTTCAATCATATTTATATTATGGAGGAGAATTTAGAGTTCCATATTAAAGTATCTTATTTTGAAATTTACATGGACAAGATTAGAGATCTTCTTGATGGTAAGTACTTATTTGCTTGCAATTTTATTACTATTGAGAATTGAATTTTATTTCATTTTCATGAAGGTAATATATAAGTATGATAAAGAAAAAAATCATATGTTAAATAATGTGATATTTAATTGTCTAATTTATAATAATTTATATATTGCACGTAATATATATTCTGTTTTTTAGTTTCTAAGGTAAACTTAAGTGTGCACGAAGATAAAAATCGAGTTCCGTTTGTAAAAGGAGCAACTGAACGATTTGTGTCTAGTCCAGAAGAAGTTTTTGAAGTAATTGAAGAAGGAAAGTCTAATCGACATATCGCCGTAACCAATATGAATGAACACAGTTCTCGTTCTCATTCAGTTTTCTTAATTAATGTCAAACAAGAAAATCTTGAGAATCAAAAAAAACTTTCAGGAAAGTTATATCTCGTTGATTTGGCTGGTTCAGAAAAGGTAAAAACCAAATGAAATTATTCTCATCATTTAAGAAATCAAAATATTTGACTTTTATGATAAATTATAGGTGTCTAAAACTGGAGCTGAAGGTACTGTTCTTGATGAAGCAAAAAATATTAACAAGTCTCTATCTGCTCTTGGTAACGTTATATCTGCGCTTGCCGATGGCAACAAAACGCACATTCCTTACCGTGATTCTAAACTGACAAGAATTTTGCAAGAATCACTTGGTGGCAATGCTCGAACTACAATTATCATTTGTTGTTCACCTGCTAGTTTTAACGAGTCAGAGACCAAGTCAACTCTAGATTTCGGTAATATATATGATAAAATAGAAGTCTTATGTTAATATGAATACCACTTCTTTGTCGTTAAATAAATACTACAGTTACGCACTTATTTAAATGAATGATATTTTTCTTTTTATAGGTAAACGTGCGAAGACTATAAAGAATGTTGTATGTGTCAATGAAGAATTAACTGCGGAAGAGTGGAAACGTCGTTATGAACGTGAGAAGGAAAAGGCTGCTAGACTTAAAGGTAAAGTTGAAAAATTAGAAGCAGAATTGTCTCGTTGGCGTCAAGGTGAGACAGTAAAGCCCGAAGAACAAGTCAGTTTAGTGGAAGGACCTGATGTTATTACACCAATTACTGCATCTGTCGAAGGTAATGACATGAAAATTAAAGTAACTTCCGTTATTTATATTAATACTCAGAGATGATACATAGAAATAATTTCATAAGTTACATTGTTATTTCGAATGATGAAAAATAATTTGCTCTGTACTGCCTTTGTATTATCCAATTTAATAAGTGATTTCACTATTATTTATTTTATCAGGCAAACTTGACGATGGTCCTCTGCCAGCTACACCTGGTGGTGGACTTATGGCTGGATCTCTTTCGAATGAAGAAAGGCAAAAACTAGAGGAAGAACGTGAAAGACTGTATCAACAGTTGGATGACAAGGATGAAGAGATTAATCAACAATCTCAATATGTTGAAAAGTTAAAGGAACAAATGGAAGAGCAAGAGGAATTGATTGCAAGCGCTAGACGGGACTATGAACAATTACAACAAGAAATGAATAGAATACAACAAGAAAATGAAAGTGCTAAAGAGGAAGTCAAAGAAGTTCTACAAGCTCTGGAAGAATTGGCAGTGAATTATGATCAAAAATCGCAAGAGGTAATGATAGATTAAGCCTAAAAATGTTTAATATTATAATAGTATATTCAAAAACTGCAATATTTGATTTAAATTATTAAGAAAGAATTTGTATACCAAGTTATTAAGAGGATACAGAGATATAGAATGTAATGTAGAATGATAATCAATTTGAAATATATCTGATTTGTACTCTTTTCCCTTTAGGTGGAATTGAAAAATAAACAGCATGAAAGATTGACAGAAGAATTTCTTGCTAAACAAGCGACATTAAATAATATCGAATCTGAGTTACAGCAATTACGTGATATGTCCGCTCATCAGAGAAAACGTATTGCTGACATGTTTGCCAATTTTTTAAAAGATTTAGGAGAAATTGGAGTGGCTATAGGTGGTGATGAAAATCTTAAAGTAACTTTATTTTGAATTAATTACATAATAAATTTTACTCACACACTTAATAACCTTGTGTAAGTTTTACATATGATTTGATCTTTATTTACAAATTAGGTTGCACCAGAAAGTAATGGTAAATTGGAAGAAGAATTTACAGTTGCAAGACTCTTTATTAGTAAAATGAAATCAGAGGTAAAAAATTTAGTTCAGCGTTGTCAAGGATTAGAGAGTTCTCAAGTGGATTGCAACAAGAAAGTAAGTTGAATTAGCGCGATATCTATTATTTAAACATATTGTATGTATATACGTAAAAGATATTTACTTATGGATATTAGGTTTCTGAATATGAAAAAGATTTGGCAGAATGTCGACTTCTAATCAGTCAACATGAAGCTCGTACGCAAACATTATCAGAATCTATGAAAGAATCTGAAGCACGAAAACGTGCCCTGGAAGAAGATGTGGATGCGCTACGGGAAGAATGTGCAAAACTTAAAGCAGCAGAACAGGTGCAAGCAGTCACTAATAAAGAGAAAGCAGAAGAAAAAGAAGCAGCTACAAAGATGAAAGTAGCTCTAGAAGAGCAAATGGATCAACTGCGTGATGTACATCAAAAGCAGGTAAAATTCTAGAAAATTAATCTACTGTCTATATAAATGAAGGCTTAAAATATGAATAAACAATTAAGGTAATATGTTCAACTTGTTATATGTCTAAAATTGATGTTTAGGTTGCAGCGCTTAGGGATGAATTATCTGAAAAACAAGATTTGATTAGTGAATTAAGAGATTTGAATCAAAAATTCACTTTAGCGCATCAACGAATGCAAGCAGATTATGAACGATTGAAGCAGGAAGAAGTAAATAAATCGGTTAAACTCCAAGAAATGATACTGCTTCATGAACGTCGAGAACAAGTATGTTATGATTTTGTTAGATAAATTAAAATTAGCGTTTATAGAAGTTTATCTTACAATATGAATTAAATTTTCAGGCTAGAAAAGAGCTTAAAGGACTAGAGGATACTGTTTGCAAAGAATTGCAAACACTTCACAATTTACGTAAATTATTCGTTCAAGACTTGCAGACTAGGATAAAAAAATCAATTCACGTCGAGGATAATGAGGACGATGGTGGTTCACTTGCTCAGAAGCAGAAGATTTCCTTTTTAGAAAATAATCTAGATCAACTTACGAAGGTTAGTATAGTAATTAGAGTAATTATATTTATATGTAGTGTTGCTACAATACACGTGTATTATTTCAAGCGAGTTTTTATTGGTTATATTTCGTTTTTTATTAGGTTCACAAACAATTAGTTAGAGATAATGCGGATCTTCGATGTGAATTACCTAAACTTGAAAAGAAATTAAGGACAACCGTTGAACGTGTAAAAGCTTTGGAAACAGCTTTGCGAGATGCCAAAGAAGGTGCAATGCGAGATCGTAAGCGTTACCAATATGAAGTAGATAGGATTAAAGAAGCTGTCAGACAGAAAAATTTGGCTCGCCGTGGACCTAGTGCACAGATTGCAAAGCCTATTCGAGCTGGTCAGCATCATTTAAGCAACGTTAATGCTATTAGAACCGGCAACCGTGGTAAGCAATAAACCATCTATATGAAATAAATTATACAGTAGAATGAAAATTCATTTTATTACTTTTTTGTTTTAGATGCGCTTAATTAAGATACTACAATGTGATTGGGAAATGTGGGTTTGTTCGATTTTGTACAAATGGAGTCACTTCAGGCTGCTCTACATTTTGGAGTAAGTGAGAAGATTTGATATGCTAACAATTTTGTAACTCTATTTTCACTATTTTAAAATGATACTTGTGTTACGAATTGACAGAGGTATTAAAGCTTATACTTTCGTCAGAATACTTTTGTTGAGATTACAAACGAACAAACCTAGCGACATGTTAGTTCTTTATATTTCTTTACTTTTTCTCCCCCCTTCCTAAAACCAAATGTAATACTTACTCCTAATTCTGTCATCGTTCGGACATATGATGTAAATTTTAAGGGAAAAAATAATTCATATATCTCTGTCATATGCTCAGACTTTTTTTTTTTTTTTTTTTTTTTTTTTTTTTTAGAACGTGGCTAAAAACGTATAGTAATGTTGAGTATAACGTCAAAACCTTCACTTTTACAGAACACGATCGCAAGAACAATTTGCGTGCTGAGGTGCTAGGAGATCGAAACAAACTAATCTATGATGTATTCACATAAATGTTATATTTTAAAGGCAATAGATGTATTATAATCTTAAATAGCACCGCCACTTCTTTTTTTTGTAGAAACGAGCATGTGCTTAAAAGTATACTAATATGAGTGCATCAAATTATCAATGCGCTGCATGTCCCATCCATGTATAAATATTTAACTCAATTGCACTTATAAAAAATACCGTAAATATTCTCAATACTTTCTCAATTACATAACACAATCTTATTAAAATAGCTTCGTTCTTCTGTGACTACATAGCATAATTTTTTTCAAAGAATTAAAAATAGAATAATAATAATAATAATAATAATAATAATAATAATAATAATAATAAAAATAATAGGAATAATAATGATAATGATAATAATAATAATAATAACAATAATACTATGCGATTGTTATCGTTACAACATCCGGTCTACCATGGACTTTATTTGTAATATCAAGTGTCATTAAACTTATGATAAATGCATTCAAAATCGAATGTTTTGGATGGTACTATTAAACTTGGAAACAAAATGTTATTAATTCAATTAAAAGATATGATCGGATATGCGGCCTTGAAAAGAATGGTAGAAATAATCATGGCTTATAAGTATTCTTAGTTATAAAAAACTTCCTTTGTAGTTACTGAAGATTACAATTGTCAAGAATCATATCAAATCTTGGACCTATTTGGTATGCCCACTTAGCGAGAGTTAAGTGCATTGGTTTCTTACCAATAAAATTGTAAATCTAGAAGCGAATGATATTTATAGAAAAAATGTAGACAAAAAGTAATCATCTTCACTTCAATTTACATATATTACTTTTATATAACCAATTGTCGTCACATTAAATATATTGCTAATGGTTTCATTTATATTAATTTATTTTGTATTCTAATTTATATTAAAGACAAATCAAAGCTGTTTGTCAAACAATTGTTTTACATTCTGTGCAAATATATTAAATATTTAACGTTTTTAAAATCTTTCATGTAGAAATTAATTTTGAAATTGTAGTTTTAGGTAATTTGGATTTTAAAAATAAAATGTATTTACATTCTTAAAACTTCTTGCAAACTGTGACAAACTTACAATCACATGTCATTTAAAAGTTATTGTTTTCATATTGGAAATAGCGTTTGAATAATATTTTTTATAATTGGGATACATATATAAATATTGAAGCCGTGTGTAGTAAATATAATTTACAAATTTTGCATATTAAATTAAAAATAAATTTTTTTTTCCTCTATTGAATGTAATACAGTATACTTTATAAAATTATCTATAAAATATTGTTCCATATCGATAAACTTTTATTAGGTAAAATAAAGTTAACTATTTTATTTTATTTTTCAAAATTCTTTCATAGAGCAGTCTGTTTCCTTACGTTATCTTATTTTTGTAATATGAGCAGCAAAATTATATTTGTCAATATAGTAAAGACGAATTTGGAGTGTAGAATGAGTGCAATTATTTTTAAAATATTCTTGTCAAATATATATAAATATAACTGCACTTGAATGTCTTTGTATTGATTTAAATATAAATATTAGTATCCATGGTATATTGCTTACAAATAATTGAAAAACCTAACATACATATGTATTAATCACCAGAAATGCTTTATGTGTTAATACTCTGTTATTTAAAATTTATAAAAAAAGCTGTTGGGTTCCCTTCATTATTATAAAAAAAAAAGAATCATTGCTGAGTTTTTATCATGATTCATGTATTTTTCTTAACTAATGAATCGTGACATAAAATCTCAGCATACTGTAACATTTATTTTTATAGAACATCGAATAAGCATCAATGCTCTTTTGCACTTCCGTATAGAAATAAAGAATCATTGTAGAATGTACACAGACTACAATTAACTAATACTAATAATCGTAAGCTTTATGGTACTGCATTCAAAATAAAATGGATATATGTTCCAATGAGATGTAAAGGGTATAGCATCGTAAATTATAAAATAATTCCTTTAAGGGACGACTGAAAATGAATCTATTTTCTTTTAATGTAGCTAAAATGAGCATTGGCTAAAGAAAATCATATGATTGCTCACATTACTATACGTTATTCTGCAATATTATATCTCTTATTAAGATAGAATATTTTTATATTCTTTTTTATTTTTTTGCGATGCACAATGTAATTATAATTTTCAATCGACTACATCTTAAAAAAAAATTAAGAAACAATCTTGGTTTATGAAGATATTCACTATTGAAAATTAATTTAAATATACCTAAATAAATAGTCTATAACTGGAATAAGTGCCCGTATTGCTGTATTCAAATATTGTTACTTATTACAAACTGAGTGTTATATAATATTGCATTTACATGTAAAAGTATGTTATATAAAAAATAACAGAAATATTGCTATATCCGTTATGATTTCTATTATGAATCAAGTTATTTTATAACACTTCAGTTATTTTACCCGTAAATATTTAAAAAATATATTTCATATTTTTACTAATTATTTTAATGAAATATTTCAATATTTAATTAAACGAACAAACAAGTTCAAAGGATTGTTAAATGAAAATTTAGTAAATCAGTTGAAAAGTTGTAATAAATAATAAAATTGTCAATGCAATTGATATAATTTTTCATCATATAATTAAGTGTAATTGGTGTCTAAAATGATTAAATTTTCATAAAATTATGTATACAAATTGGCAATTATACATAAGCATAGCCTATTACTGTTAAAGAGGAGGTTGATCTATAGCTGCATCTTTATAAATGGAGCAATGCAAATGTGAAAGAAAATAAACAAATGAGTAATAAAATTATGTTTCACTATTTTAATAGTTATTATATTAGGGGGACCGGAAAGTAATGTCGTTTCTGCGCATGTCGATATTTGATTGTGATTTGATTGTGATTTGATTGTGATTAAAAACTTGTTAAAAATTTATTCGTTTGAGTTTAATTTAAGAAAGCAACATTACTTTCCGGTCCACCTAATAATTAGTAATATATTCAGGGGCGCAACCAGAAAGGAGGAAGCCTGCTTTTGTAGCTTTTCTGCATGTTTTTAAAAAATGTAGTTGTTTAATTCAAAAAATAATTTTAATTCAAACAATAGGTTAAACATTTTATAAATTTATGGTCTGTCCTACCAATTTCTTTCCTGCTCTAACATTTTAATCTGTCTGCGCCCTAGAATACACATCGTATGTGAACATTTAAAAAAATTTTTTATAATATTCTTGCCATATAAAAAAGAAAAATAATTTAATTTTAAATACTATTGCTTTATTTTCATCTTTGAATGAACGTTTATTTTGATAAATTAAATTAAAAAGGAAACTAAAAACGTGAAAGTATTATAACATACCGTTAAAATTTACCATAATATTCGATGTTACGATATTAATTATATTAAATCTGAAATCAGATACTTATATTATCATTACATTTTAACCATTTATTTTAAAATGATTTCTAAATTTATATATACGTCGTTTAGATCTACCTCATCTCAAACAGTTTCATGGATTATAATATGAAGCATTATAATTTCAAAATAATTAGCTATAGATTCGTGTGCAAGATGTAGAGAGGCTTTAGAAACAAGATAATATAAATCGTAATACATATTTGTATTTAATTCTGAGTATTCCTAAAAAGTATTATTATTATTATTATTATTATTATTATTATTATTATTATTATTATTATTATTATTATTATTATTATTATTATTATTATTATTATTATTATTATTATTATTATTATTATTATTATTATTATTATTATTATTATTATTATTATTATTATTATTATTATTATTATTATTATTATTATTATTATTATTATTATTATTATTATTATTATTATTATTATTATTATTATTATTATTATTATTATTATTATTATTATTATTATTATTATTATTATTATTATTATTATTATTATTATTATTATTATTATTATTATTATTATTATTATTATTATTATTATTATTATTATTATTATTATTATTATTATTATTATTATTATTATTATTATTATTATTATTATTATTATTATTATTATTATTATTATTATTATTATTATTATTATTATTATTATTATTATTATTATTATTATTATTATTATTATTATTATTATTATTATTATTATTATTATTATTATTATTATTATTATTATTATTATTATTATTATTATTATTATTATTATTATTATTATTATTATTATTATTATTATTATTATTATTATTATTATTATTATTATTATTATTATTATTATTATTATTATTATTATTATTATTATTATTATTATTATTATTATTATTATTATTATTATTATTATTATTATTATTATTATTATTATTATTATTATTATTATTATTATTATTATTATTATTATTATTATTATTATTATTATTATTATTATTATTATTATTATTATTATTATTATTATTATTATTATTATTATTATTATTATTATTATTATTATTATTATTATTATTATTATTATTATTATTATTATTATTATTATTATTATTATTATTATTATTATTATTATTATTATTATTATTATTATTATTATTATTATTATTATTATTATTATTATTATTATTATTATTATTATTATTATTATTATTATTATTATTATTATTATTATTATTATTATTATTATTATTATTATTATTATTATTATTATTATTATTATTATTATTATTATTATTATTATTATTATTATTATTATTATTATTATTATTATTATTATTATTATTATTATTATTATTATTATTATTATTATTATTATTATTATTATTATTATTATTATTATTATTATTATTATTATTATTATTATTATTATTATTATTATTATTATTATTATTATTATTATTATTATTATTATTATTATTATTATTATTATTATTATTATTATTATTATTATTATTATTATTATTATTATTATTATTATTATTATTATTATTATTATTATTATTATTATTATTATTATTATTATTATTATTATTATTATTATTATTATTATTATTATTATTATTATTATTATTATTATTATTATTATTATTATTATTATTATTATTATTATTATTATTATTATTATTATTATTATTATTATTATTATTATTATTATTATTATTATTATTATTATTATTATTATTATTATTATTATTATTATTATTATTATTATTATTATTATTATTATTATTATTATTATTATTATTATTATTATTATTATTATTATTATTATTATTATTATTATTATTATTATTATTATTATTATTATTATTATTATTATTATTATTATTATTATTATTATTATTATTATTATTATTATTATTATTATTATTATTATTATTATTATTATTATTATTATTATTATTATTATTATTATTATTATTATTATTATTATTATTATTATTATTATTATTATTATTATTATTATTATTATTATTATTATTATTATTATTATTATTATTATTATTATTATTATTATTATTATTATTATTATTATTATTATTATTATTATTATTATTATTATTATTATTATTATTATTATTATTATTATTATTATTATTATTATTATTATTATTATTATTATTATTATTATTATTATTATTATTATTATTATTATTATTATTATTATTATTATTATTATTATTATTATTATTATTATTATTATTATTATTATTATTATTATTATTATTATTATTATTATTATTATTATTATTATTATTATTATTATTATTATTATTATTATTATTATTATTATTATTATTATTATTATTATTATTATTATTATTATTATTATTATTATTATTATTATTATTATTATTATTATTATTATTATTATTATTATTATTATTATTATTATTATTATTATTATTATTATTATTATTATTATTATTATTATTATTATTATTATTATTATTATTATTATTATTATTATTATTATTGTTATTATTATTATTATTATTATTATTATTATTATTATTATTATTATTATTATTATTATTATTATTATTATTATTATTATTATTATTATTATTATTATTATTATTATTATTATTATTATTATTATTATTATTATTATTATTGTTATTGTTATTGTTATTGTTATTGTTATTGTTATTATTATTATTATTATTATTATTATTATTATTATTATTATTATTATTATTATTATTATTATTATTATTATTATTATTATTATTATTATTATTATTATTATTATTATTATTATTATTATTATTATTATTATTATTATTATTATTATTATTATTATTATTATTATTATTATTATTATTATTATTATTATTATTATTATTATTATTATTATTATTATTATTATTATTGTTATTATTATTATTATTATTATTATTATTATTATTATTATTATTATTATTATTTACATTAAAATTCCATAAAATTATCATACTCATGACTATTTATTTAAAATGTCATAACAAATATAATTCTAAATTTACTTATATTTTTGAATGTCTAATGTACATTAGGGTATTTTGATATCGCTTATTGTTAAATATCGTTGTCATTATCATAATCTGCATTATTAATGGTATTGATATTATGATTATAATTAATATAAAAATAATTAGTATTACATTCAATTAAGATGCCCGTACTAAGCAGTAACTTGAAGCATTCAATAAATTTATCATTAACCGACCTACCTATAAAATTGAGTAATAAGCAAAACGAATTCGATCGTGCGCCTATAGTGAGCGAAGAAAAGTATGATCCCAAAGTTTTAATAGGAAATTGGTTTAATCGTCGCGCATCTTACATACCTTTCTTTAATAAGTGGATAACACACATACAAACAATATATAAGCAACATTATAAATCTTATGATATCAACATATACAAAAAAGATTAAATACCATTTTGGGATAATAAAATCATAAATGAGGTAAGTCATATATTATAAATGTTAATAATAAATGTATTTATTATTAAGCCTAACCTTCTCTTTAATGCTGTATATTTTAATACGAATATAAAGTACTATAAAGATGTACTTAAATATTTTAATTGAATAATTTTTTATATAAAAAAGGTTTATTTAGAAGTACATTAATAAATCACCATGGAAAGTCACATTACAAAAACATGACCACACATGATTTAAACTATAGAATTCCTATGCAGTTACAAAAATCAAATTTAAGAATTTACAATATAAGGTAATATTATGTGAATATCTGACGGAAAGCATTAATTATCAAGTATGTCTACTTGAGGATGCTAATTTGTTATATAACACTTCATTTAAGAAACATAGTTATTAAGTAATAAAATTATATAAAACAAAACAATTGAAGGAAAAATGGATAGTTACCAGAACAAGATTTAACAAAAGATTTCGGAAATTTAACAAAAATTGGTATAAAGGATGCATTATGTTTGGTGGGACAGTACTTCAAATGAAGCAATACAATTCTGCTGATGGAGAAATGAGTGCAAAACTTATGATGTTTCACTTATAAAGAGAAAGTAAGTTTTATTTTTCTAAAGTGATAAAATAATTAACTTCCAATGATTATGGTTAATAAGTAGTATGTATGTACATATGTATTACTAATTGTTTCTAAAGATTCTTAAACAACAAGTGAACACGAATGTACCATATTTAAGTAACCTTGGCCATATTGATGATTATTTAAATAGTTATCCAATTACTTTTAAAAGTTCAAATAGTAAAACTGTAAATTAAAATCGTTACATCTTCTACGATATTTTCTTTGTACCATACTTTTCAAAGATAATACTTCATATTATAAATATATTTATTATTATTTGGGAATTATTCAATTTGTAGTATCTTATTAATTTGTTAATACAAAAATTAATTAAATTTATATATTTGGTTATATATAATAATAGTACTTTTATTTTATTTTTATTTTATTGCTTCCCCTTAAGGTTATAAGAATCTTAAAATAATATTCTACTTACAAACTAATTAAACTTACATCTATTTTAACCGCGTACCGTATCATTACCGCCACATTACTACGCATTCATTTTTTCTCATATTTATTTATACAATACGTATATACAATATGGAAAGGTCAACATTATGAATTATGTTTCGTAATTTATTTATTTATGATACATTCTATAACTCATTTTTATTCTTATTATTTCATTTCTTTAATTCTTCTATTCTCCTTCCCTCAATTTATTGTTCTTATCTTTTCTTTCTTCGTCCTTTTTTCTTTTTCTTCCTTAATCTTTTTTCCTTTTCTTCCTTCATCTTTTTTTCCTCTCGCTTCGTTCGGGATTACTTTTTCTATCAGCTCTCTTCATCATCCTACTTATCGTGTTTCCTCACCCCCTTTTTCTTTCCTTGTATTCTTTCTCCCTTCTCTCCTTTTCTCACATTTTACAGTTTTTTATTTCATGTTACTTCTTTTAATGTTTCCCTTATTACGAAAGCATATTTTCTCTTTAATAAAAGTTTCATTTAACTAAAATATTATTATAATTTACATTTCTGATTGAAATACTAAGCTTTAGTACACAAAAGAAGGTATACGAATGTTTGGAAACTAAATTTTAATCTGTAATGCATTCTAAATTTATAAAAAATATGAAATCGAGTAAAAGAAAATATAATCTTTGGCAGTTTACAAAAGTGTTGCACACAATGGAATTATAAATATTTTCATATTTTGTTTACTTCTAAAACATATCAGAAGATAAATCTTTTCTTTTATCAAAAACAAGTACTATATTAGTTATTATTGAAAATAAATGTATGTGATTGCTACATATATTAAACATTCTTTTTATAAATATACATGCATATTCAAATAAGTCAATATTGTAAGATAAAAACAGAAAATCCTTAGAGCGAAGTAAACGCAGCAATTTCTATTCCTAATATCTTGATTGAACACATATTGTTTTTATCACAAATTTCATGATTTATAGATGTATCAAAATTGTTTTTATATCAAACGCATACATATCATTGCATGTATAAAAACAGTACTTTGATTACATATTCCAAATCGTACTCTGTACAGCAACATTTCTTATATGTTTATTTAGATAATTACGAGGTTCTTAATAATACGTTGTGATATATTGGCAGTATATGTAATGTTATCTATAGACAGCAAACAGAGAAATCACATATTGTAGTCAGAGGTAATTGTGAAAAAAAGTAAAACAAAAAAAAATACGTTTTGGCTATCAATACTTTTCAACGCAACAAAGTGGTACACACCACAACCATATTTAATATAAGTGAACCACATAACAATGCATGTAACCAGATAGGATTGGTTGATACTGTTGTGTAAGTTGGATAAGTTTGTATATTCATTGAATTTCCTATTTCATCTGTGCTTATTTTGGAATGTTGTGAACAACATTCATCAAAAATTGTATTATTCTTTGGAAAATGCGCTGTTAACGTTTGTTGAGGAAATGAATGTGAGAATTTCAATGTTTGATGGCACATTGAACTTTTCGGTTTTATGAAAGAACATGATTGAGTAGGCTGACAAAAACGTCTAACGGATTTTATAGTATTTTGTTTGTGACCATAATATGACAATGATGCATCCGAGATAATTGAACATTGATCAAATTCGTGAATAGAGGGTTCTCTGGAAGGAGCACAGTTAGAGCCAACAGAACCAAAACCAGAACTTTGACTGGATGACCTTGATAATGATGGTGCATCCATACCTCCTTGCCAATATCCACCAGCAACCCATGATGTTTGTGTTACTGATTTTAATTTAGGTGGTGATAAAATATTCTTTTTACCGAAGGTATTATTTGATCTTTTAAATAAATCAGAACTAACTGTACTATAGACTTTTTTTTCAAACATTTTGGGTGTTCTTATTTGACAATTTGGTAAATTATCGTCCAATGAAAATATACTGAGCGTACTCATGCTGTCATCTAATCCAGAGTTATCAAATTGATTACTTTTGTATGATAAGGTAGAACGAATATCTAAATTATTTGTAGGTGTCGATAATTTTGGAAATTCTGGACCAGTCCTATAAAGCCAAAAAAATATAAATTAATATCTTAAAGTATTTATACTTAAATTGAATTAAATTTGAATAAAATACATACATTGACGACAATGCATGCATTGTTGTATTAACAGTATCAGGAATGTCAATTGAAACAGGAGTCATAAAATATTTTGTCATATTCACTGAAGAATGAGTAGTTTCATTTGAATCTGTTTCATCTTTTTTAACAAACTTCCGTATGTTTCTTTTTATTTCAATCTCAGGAAATATTTGTGCTTTTGAATTTTTTACATGTTTTTCCATTTTTTTAAAGATAATATCTTTTTTTAATCTAATATTCGATTGAGGTTTTATATTCATAAAGCCTATGATGAATGCAAAAAAGATGACCTAAAACATTTTAAATGACACACATATAATAATAATAATAATAATATATATATATATATATATATATATATATATATATGTGTGTGTTTATAATATATATATATATATATTATAAACACACATATTATAAACTTAGAAAAGATTACTAATAAAATATAATAATCATATAAAAACAAACAATTTCTACTTGATTTTCTATTGTTTTTTACTATACTTTACACACTTCTAAATACTAACTTTTTAGTACATACCATATGATATTGAGTTATGTATTCAAGAGAAAACCAATTATTTTTAAGATTTGTTTTTAGTAATTTATATTCTTTAAAAGGTATAAGTATGATTATACAAATCCATAAAAAGGACAATAAAATATCAGAATTTCTTCTTTTTGCTGCACTAGTCCAGCACGCACATAATTGAAAAAATAATCCTCCGACAGGTAATAGTAAAAATTCAGTATTATATACAGTAACTGAATCAAAAATTGTTGAAATGATTCTAAAAATCACTTCAAATCGTTTTGTGTTCTGAAATTGGATAAACCAAGACTAAAATTAAGATTATGCAACTCTAACATTTTTATAAACTTTTATTATAACCAAAAATCATGATATCACTTACATTGAAAAATGTACGTATAGGTTTCTGTTTAAGAAACAACATTTTATAATGAGCAAGCCACATTGTCTGTTTAGCCAATACATTTTGTACTATAGCATTACAATTTGTACAAAGTGGATATTTTTTTTCCAAAAAATGTTTAAATCGTTGAACTTCTTGATCATATTTTTTTTCATTGGATGGTTCAAAATTTGAAAGCTCTGCTAATTTAATTTTTTGATGCTTATTGCATTCTTTACAAAGAGTATTCTTGTGGAACAGTTCCATTTTAGATTGACTTCTACAATACTTTACAGAGTTATTAGTAGAATCTTTATATAATTCTGGTATATCGTACATATAATCACCATTCTAAAAACAAATAACAAAAATTCAAAATATGTAATATACAATTTATGAAATTATTAGATTTATTATAGTTAAAACATTAACTTAATTCTATACTTATGAAGTAATGAGTTATACAGTATTTTTATTAAAATTATAGAGATGGTATATTTTATAAAATTGAATGTTAGATGTTAATGTAATGTTAAATGTTAGATATAAATTAGATGTTAATTTGTATAAGAAAATAAACTATATCATAAAAGATTATAAAACAAAAACCAAGAAATGAATATAGCATAAAAAAGGATTTCAAATTAGAATGTGGATACTTTAGAATTTAAATACATTTATTATATAAGTGGAAATTTACCTCAGAAAAACCATTAAACTGTTCACAGAAAGGACATAACCACCATTCGAGTTCTTGTTGTGTTATTTTTGTATTATTATTACAAAACCAGCAATTTACCTTCATAGGCCATCTTAACCTAACATGAAAAAGGAAAAGGATTGTAAGAATAATTAGTATAGAAGCTTTCACTTTAAAATATTGTCACAATTTTTTTATAGATATAAGTTCTTACTTTAGTTTTTGGAAGACAATAATACATGTGACAAACACTAAGAGAATAGTAATAAAGATGGATATAAAATTACACATCAAGTTATGCTCAAATTCCATTTTCTCATATTACAAAATAAATGGCCCTCATTTAAATTTTAAAAAATGCAGACCACCCGCGTTTTCAACGTCGGGAATTTTATTTAGCATCTCCCGCCAAGCTACCAACTCTTTTCACCTTAACCTAACAATTGTAGTTGTATTAAAATCATATTCTTTCTATTCTGTGTATATTATTGATAGAGCATTTATGTATTATGTAATTTTATTGTAAAAAGTAATTATAAAACTAAAACAAATTTTTACAAAAATAGCTAATATTTAATTTTTAATTACTATAATAACTTACTATACATGAAGTTACTTTGCAATGCTTTGCACTATTTTTGCAATGTACATAATGCATAAATATATACATATATACTGCATAGTGTCCATAAGAAATATTTACTTACGCCAATCAGCTTTGATTCTTCTACATATTGACAAATCATATTATTGCATCGAGTAGATCTTTGAATATTACGTAGTAACATGAATTCCATTGGGTTTTATTCAATTTTATGAATTGTTCGCATTTTGAAAACTAGTGATAATCTATGATGTCATTTAATTATGGTCCAATCATGGCACTGTGTGTTGTCAAGGTTATTAAATACAAATAAATAGTTATTAACAATAAGTAGACAAAATGGTTGCTGCTAGATTAGTACCATATAGATTAAAAATTAATGATAATTATAGTTGATTATAGTGAATAGAACACGAAAGAATAATTAAAGGTTAATCTATAGATCTTAATAAAGATATAAATACGTTTGATCGTACGGAGTCCACTTGATTTAAGGTTATGTTAATCACAGATCATTGGATTTAATAAGATTACTTATGCGTAATCGTAAATTTATGTCAGCATTTATATCTATGAGAATAAATCATGTCTGATGATAAAACAAGTTTGCCAGTAGCTCCAAAGGATTTATGTTTCTTCGAGCATGAATTTATTCAGGTTTTGTATAACTTTCCAACTATATTCATAAGATAAAAAGAATTTAATAGAAACTTAATAAAATTCGATTGTAATTATAAATATAGTAAGAGATATAGAGTGTTGTATTGTTCTGTATAAATATCCAAATATTATTTATTATAGAGTAATTTTAATGTGGATACTTTTCTTCATAATCATCGAAGAGTCGTGAAACTTGAAACTATGAGAGATGATTTAGGCATATATTTAAAGTTATTAAGATCTGCGATGATCGACTTAATTAATAGAGATTATACAGACTTTGTTAATCTTTCAAGTAATCTCATTGGTCTTGATAAAGCAATTAGTAGCTTGGAAATGCCACTTAGTCAACTTAGAGAAGAAGTTATGGTAATATAATTTTGATTTTTTATGTCGTCGTATTATTACATTTATAAATATAGAATTTAAAAGAGCATTGAAAAATAGATAAGTATATTTTATATTTCAAGATAAGAAGAAAAAGTACTATTAAATAAAAATCTGTAAAGTTTTTATCTTTGAAATATAGTCTTTGTTATATTATGAATTATAAAATAAGAAATACTCTTTTAGATTTATTTTGTATATATGGGATATAATAATTTATGATTCATAAATGTTCAATATCCCTCAACTAATTGAAGTTACAAAAAAGTTCAATTAAAGAAATTTATATGATTCTAAATCAGTTATAAAATATACGAAAAATTTTTTTTACTCTTTTAAGTTATGAAAGTTAACATAGTATTTATACAGTATGGCATATTTATACATAGTAGCAATTTTTTATTAAATATGATTTTGATTGCTAATGAGACCTATTGTATAAATATGCCAAAAAAATTTTATCTATTTAGAATTATATTGACTTCCATAACTTGAAAAAGTCACAAGTAAAAAAAATTTTACATGCATTTTGCAGTTGATTCAGAATCAGGGAAATTTTTTTTATTAAACTTTCTTGTAACTTCAGTCAGTTGTAAGGTTTTTGTTAGAACATCTGTGGATAGATAACGTGTGTGTGTATGTATATATATATATATATATATATATATATATATATTGTATGTGTATGTATATAGAGAATGTTTTATCTAACTGTAACATTTGAAATATCTTTATTATTATTGATGATATGACAAAATGTCAATAGAAAAAATTGTTTGATCCTAAAGGAGATCCTAATCAGTAGATTCAAATTATATGTTTAAATCCATGTTTAAAAAAATGAGAAAATTTTAAATTAAACGATTACCATTATTTTAACTTAAATAAAACGCGATTCAAATGCAATCCATAAATGAGTAAAAGTACAAAGAAATCATTTATTGTTATTTGAAAATATATCAAAATTAATGGAATTTATTTTGAACATTTTTAAAAATAAATGCTTTACGTTGCAAAACTAGAATTTTTATTTTTTTTGTTTTCCTTTGTAGCTCTGTTAGTCAAATTATCTAAGGTTATCTAAAGATAAAAAGATTCATATCGTTGAATTCATTTTTTTTTATAAGTTACAGTAGTAATAAAAAAATATTGATGATCTTGAATCTTTAGAAAAGATGATCTTGAAAATAATTTTGTGGTAATGAAAATATTTTTTCCTTGAGATTTAACAATTTTTTTCTTTGCCATTTTTTTTTTTTTATATAATTGAAAGTAATGGAGTTACTTCAATTGCTATAATTAAGTGGAAAATTCTGTATATAAATTATGTTTCTAATTTCTATTATTTTTTATTATTAGCAAATTCAGCAAACATTAAATGAAGAAATAATCATTCTATCCAATAATTTGAATGATGATAGCCAAATAAAATTACAGAAACAAAGCTTACACAGCTTGCAATGTGTTTATAAATGTTTAAGAAAATTGTCTTCAATGCTATCAATGGATAATTATATGGAAAGTTTTACAAAAATTGATGTTTTAGAACAAGCTACAGCAGAACTGAATCATTTGAAATTTAATGCATCCAGATGCAGATCAGATATCTCTATAGATCAGCAGACAGTATGTATTATATCCTTATGGATACATTTGCACTATATTTCTTATTACTTGCACATAATAATGTTACTTTCTATTAAACTGAAAGTAAATCATAATTCTTCGTGAAAGAACATTTAAAAATAGGCATAAAAGTCCTAATATTATAAATAAATAATTTCTTTTTACAAGAATTATTATATAAAAATTGTTCTACTAATATAAAAAATTTTATATAGGAAAGCAAGAAATTAGAAGATCTCTTAATAACGCATCTGAATGAGTTATTTTTAGTTTGTATACATGAAAAAGATTCTAATTTATTAATTCGTTGTTTGAGAATATATATTATGCTTGATAATGTTACAACTGCAGAATTAGTAGTAAGAAGAGATGTTATTAGTCCAATTATAAATAATATACTTCAAGATGAAGATTCACAAACTGAATTTAATAATCTTCAAAGTATTTACAATAGATTATTAAATATTTTAAGCGGAGAACTCAAACAACTTTTAGACATCACATTATACTCCAATAGGTATATTGGATGTTTTGTAGATAATTAATATTTGTAGATAATGTAAACATTCCAATGTAAATATTGTTTGAATATTACTCTAGGATACAAGTGAAGGGTTTTAATTTCTTGGTAAATAGTTTTTGGATTGAAATAGAGGAAAAAATTGATCAGCAATTAAAATATATTTTTGCACCTGGAAATCCTGAATTGTTCCATAAAGTAAGTGATACAATTTTAAAGATAATGTAAATATAAAATCTTTTAGTAATTTTCATATTTTATATTTGAAGAGATATACAGAAACAATGTGGTTTCGAAAAAAGCTGGAAGAATTCTATAATGTACCTGCTCATATAAGCATATTGAAAGATCATCTACAATATAAAAATTTTCTTAAGAAATGGAATCTACCAGTTTATTTCCAAATTCGTTTTCAAGAAATAGCCGGTACAGTCGAAACAGCATTTAAAGAGTCTATTTCACCTGAATTGATTAAAGGATCTGCAAATATTCTAATGCTAGAAGAATTTTCTCTTTACACAACGTCTATCGTCTGGAATTGTTTGTACAGGATATGGTCTGAAAATATATATCTATCTCAACTTTTTCAAGAGTAAGTAATATTTTTTATAAGTATGCTTGATAATATTATTAGGTTGTTACATATGAAATTTTTGATTTTGTAGTATAAATTCTCTGGGACGTTTTTATATCTATGGATGTGTAAGATGTCATTTTGAAACTTGTCATTTATTCTATTAGAGCTGATCTTTCTAGACCTTGTCATTCAAAGTCGTTGTTGGCTTTTTAAGTTTTTAATTTAAGAGGCTTCCATCTCCATTTTTAAACTTTTCATATCACCGACGAATTGTACATTTATTTATAGTATTTTTATCGAATATGTAATTAATTTTCCGAGCAATTATTGCGATATTATGACTATTTTATCAGTGATACAAAAAAATGCTCGTAGATCGCGTTGATTCATGTCGAGACATAAGCCATGTAAAAATAATGTTAGATATGTAAAAAAAAGAAAATGAAGATCAGGTCTAATAGAGTGAATATAGGGCTTTATAGCCTTATGGCTATAGGGATTTAAAATGATGCCTCATACATCCATAAACGTGGAAGCATTTTCAAGCAGGGGTGTTTCAGAGAATTCATACTCTGGAATTAGACAGTTCATATATAACAACTTAATAAATTCATATTATTAATGTTTATTTCTTAAAATAACAGATTTTGGAAATTGACTCTGCAAGTATGTTCAAGATATCAAACATGGGCTTGCACAGCAATAAGACAAGTATGTAATATAAATTTTTTCTAATTATTTATTTCTTGATTAATAAATATATATGAATTAATAATTAATACATTTGGATTATTTTTCTATACATAAAGAAGTGGCAAGAAAGTAATAAGTCTGAAAGTATAGCAAATAGTAATCGTTATACTAAATTGGATTTCCTGATACATTTGTATTGTGATGTAGAAAAATTTGTGAATGGATTACCAAATCTTCTACGGATAGTGCAGTTAAAAAATCCAAATCAAAATCCTGCTACATTTAAATTATTAGAAGGTAATTTATTGATTATAGTCAAATACATTCTTTCCTAAAATTTATGCATTTAGGTATATTTAATTTCTATACAGTAATATAACCACTAACCATAATAGTAAGATAATCATTATATTCTTTTATATATGCATTATTTTAGATTGTTTGACTGAAACATCTAAGACAATTACAATGATTTTACAACTTACTACAGAAGAAATTGTAAATGAACTTATAATGCATTGTGTGATATACTTGAAACAAGTCAGTGACATTCCAAGATTATATAGACGAACGAATAGAGAAGTACCTACTAAACCTTGTGCATATGTTAAAAATGCATTAAGTTTTCTGACTAGTTTTCGTACGAATTATAATGACTTTGTACCAACGAATGTTACCATATGGTTGCAATTAGCACTATCTTTGTTAACAGAATGGTAAGTAAATACAAATAAATATACTAATTGAAATATACAACTTCAACAATATATTCGCATTTTAGTTATTTAACGTCTGTAACAGATGTATTGACATCTGTTCAAAAAACTGAAGAGAGTTTAAGAAGATTGAAAAAAATACGTGATAAATCGACAGGAGTGCTTACATCAGATGCTCAAGGAATTAGCGATGATGAAAAAATTCGTATTCAGTTACAAATTGATGTAAATGCATACAGTGCAATGGTGAGCATGTATTAAACTATTATAATTTTTTAATATCTTAGAATTTTATTTTTTTTTAACATCGCAGAAAATCATATACTATTGAATTATGTAATGTTCCAGATTACTGAACTCGATGTACCAGTTTCAGATATATCTCATTTACAAGAATTATCGCAAGCTGTTGAAGCAGCTCTAAAAAAATAATATTTTAGAACTATTCATCACCTCTTGCTTGACTTATGTGACTTTAGCGACGGGTGTAGGAAGAAAAAGAATAAAATCATATTAAGAGAACACTGTCCTTTCTCTTGATTTATTGTATCAATGTGTATGTTTGTATAGGTATGCTGTGCCTCCACGTCATTAGCATGTATAAATCAAAGAACTGAATTGACATCAAACAATATAAAATCGTCAGTTTTCAAAGTAGCTTGCATAAAAAATCAATACATATTCCATTATAGTACAATTATAAGATTTTTAGATAAGTCAATCGCACGTATATAACTACAGATATGTTTATATATGTTCTAGCACTTTTTATATAATGAATGAGAATCTATAACTGTATATTATTTCATTAATTAGTATAGCATATTGTTTAAGAAAATAATATACATTTATAGATTAGAAACAATAGAGATACCAATATATAATTTCTTGACAAAAGTAACTATTTATATTTGTATTATATTCTAGAAAACAATTTTTTATCGATAAGAGAATCTCTTCAAACATATAAACATGTAAAGATTGACATCTATACATGTCTGATGTGATGGCACATCTATACATGTTACGAGATTACTTCTTCTGTATTCGATTAAAAAAAATAATATATATATATATATATATATATATATATATATATATATATATATATATATATATATATATATATATATATATATATATATATATATATATATATATATATATATATATATATATATATATATATATATAAATATATATATAGGTACTATCACTTTTAGGTCTGTACTCCGAGTGATGTAAATTTTAAATAGTCCAAAAGTTACAAACGTTTAATGAATGAATAACGCGATCGAAATAACAATGAAACAAAAACATGCAGATATTACAGATTATATCACATCGAAGCTAAGATCCTACAATAATACATGTATGATATATCAAGAAACGCTGCGCTATTACATATTACACACAGTAACGAGAGAAATAAAAATTGATCTCATTAACAGAATACGTATGGACATTAAGACTGTTCACTACCTTTTGTTCAAAGCGTGTGACTTTAGCGATGATATGGACAAAATATGAATTACGAATGCAAGCTTACGCAGAACGCTGTCCTCACCATTCATACGTCTATCGTATCGGTGTATAAGCTTGTTGATTATTCCTCTCTTACGCGTACGTAACAATTGATTTCGTGTGAATTAGAATAAGTAATTTAGTAGACTTTACTGATAGTAGACTATGAACGTACCCTTTTCAGTCTCTCATATATCTTTTATATACCTTATATATCTTTTTTAGCATGCGAGTTTCGCAGTGATCCGTATTAGATACATCTGTACGTATTTATTTTACAAAAAATACATAACAAATAATAAATAAAATTGACACATATAAAAATTAGTATATAAATCTGTGACAAAAAATAAGAATTTGTCGAATATTTTCTGAAAAATAATTAGTGAATATGTAATATTATATTATTTTAATATAAATTAAAACACAAGTTCATTTTCACACTACCTAGTAAGTAGAATTTATAGTGTTTTTTTTACATGGTTTTCCCTGTAGAATTAGTCTACTCTATATTACTTCGATTATTGTTACTACTATTACTATTACTACTACTACTACTACTACTACTACTACTACGACTACTACTACTACTGATGATAATAATAATAATAATAATAATAATAAAAATATACTTAAATATTATTTATATACATCTAGATATTATTTAATTTTATATTATAATATTAAAGACAATTAGCTTCGACTGATCATGGGTAAAAAATAGTGTGAAATCAAATGCATAACGATCATAAGGTGGTAAGAGAAAGAAAAACTATAGCGGCGAAAACAAAAGAAACGTTTTGTAATTTTCTTCATATGTCATCGATATATATATGTTGTATTAAACGTATCTATCGATGAGCGGTCATATGTCGAAATTATCAATGGCAAGATTCGTTGAGAGTTCGTCCGTCAAACCACCACGTTAAATCATACATTTTTCCTTCTTCTGTTATTATAAATTACCGTCATCATATTTGTCATGATGTATACAATGTAAGTATATTCTTCTGTTTCTTCTTATTACTATTTTTATTACTATATTATTACATAATATATTATTATTATAGTAATAGTAGTAATAATAGTAATAATATAAGTGAACTCATACAGAAAAAACTATAACAAAATAATGCTGGAAGAAAATTCTCCTAAATGATATAGGAATGAACTCACATTTTGATCTTTATTAAAAATAATATATAATATATATGTTCATTAATCATTCATTTTGAAAAAATAATTGACAAATTTTGCAAAATGCATTCGAATAAAATTATACTGCTGTTGTTCTCTAATCTAGCACAGATCATCACGAAATTCACGTCAGCCATCAGTGGAAGAAATAAATATAAGAGATTGAATAGTAACACTTTGTTAAATTATCAAATAAGGAAAAAAGAGTAAATTAGTTCATTATTTACTTTTACATCGATATAATAAAAGAAAACTGCCGAAATATCATTCAACCTGGAATCTAGAATTCCTGAATTATGAATATAGACGCTTGCCAATGTACTACGCATTGCTTGTAGAATTTCTATTTTTTTAATTTATGAAATCTAAAAGAAATTACAAATGTTTCAAAAATTTAACAATATTTTAGAAATTCAGATCCTTTGATATAAACGATTAGACATGTATTTCCTTATTTTTGCTGTAGAATTATGCTGGACAAATCTCATTAAAATGATCGAGTGAGCTTCTCCATGCGAGGATGGTGAAATCCATTTCTTTGCGTTTGAAAATTTTCAAAAAATTTGATCATCATCTATTTACGCACACAACCAAGTAGGTAATGGCTAACCTCATTTAAAGGTGATATGAAAATCAGTAGTGATGGTACGAGCTTCATCTTTTCTGGCACAAATTTCGAAAGGCGCCACAATACTAAATTTTCTCTTCGTGAAAAATATCGAAAGCAGCATTTAGTCCATCAAGGAGAACAGAAGTAATTCTCGATCAATTTTGATGAACAAGGTTTTATTTTAAAGATGAAAGTTAAATTTACGGCGCGCTTTTGACACAGTTTTGAAAAAGCTTTTTATTTGTGCATAAACTATTCTCGAAAAAATACCATTTTACACTATTTTTTCTCAAAGAAAATAAGGTTGTTTCAAAAATCCGCCAAAAGGGTCTCGTACATTAAACTTTCATCTTTAAAATGAAACTGTTTATTACAATCGGCCCAGCATTACGTCTGTTCTCATTGATGGCTTAATCCATTAAAAAATCAGGGTTAATGAACAGCTTTAAACACGTTTTGTATTAAAAATAACAAAAAATGTAAGGATACATTTCCTAAAATAGTTTAAAAGAAGGAACGCGCAAAAGTAGTTGAGAAACATAATTGTTATCTTCAAAAAAACTACAAAGTAACTAGAAAAACTATTAATAGTTAGTTACGCGATATTAAAAGTTGCGTTACACTGAAGAATAATCATTGATATATATCTAAATCTTCTAATTTTTTATATAATCTATAGAGTTTATTTGTTTTTCTAGAACATAACATAGTTATATGATAAATCCATATGGTGCATTGTAATAATTTACAATATTAATTAGTCTGAAGGTAATTATTGACAAGTTTTTGAAATTTTCAGAAAAAATTTCCTTTCGCGCAAAAATTTTACTCAAAAATTAGTTTTCTTTTAAACAAGATTTTTAGGGAAAAAATGCCATTTTTTAAATTTGCAAAAGTAATCAAGTCTTTATCTATCTTTCAAATAAAAATTGAGTCAGAATAGAGATCAAGATAATTTTTAAGGTAAACCCTTGCAAATGTATAAAATAGTGAACAGCTCTAATGAACAACCTAAGTGAGTAGCCTTTGTCACTTTTATTTCAGTAATTTTTTTAATTATGTGTAGTTTACAAACATGGCAAATGAACTTAAGTAAAACAATTTTTATTAATTTTTGAAGTATTTTTCTGTAGATGAAGTAAAGATTGTTGATATCACGACTCGACATTACCATTACTCGATTATCATTAATCAGTTGTACATTTTATTACCATAAAAACAGTTGTGTAAAAAAGTACTTGTCCGTGAATATAGTAATTTGATGATTTTCTAAGAAATTTGTAAAATTCAATGCGGCATTTGAAAATATAAGTTTATTATCTCTTACCAACAGACAGTATTGTGTTCGATTGTTAGCCATTTTTAATTTTCCATCCATTCTTGTCCATTTTATCCTTTCTCATACATAACCTAGTATGTCTTTAATGAAGCGGTGAATTTAAAGAAATGAGTGTTAATGATTTATTGTGATTGTTATGACGTTCGCACTTTATGTATTGTTCAATATTATAGTAAATACTATAGTGAACATTATAATAAAAACTTTTTTGATAAGAACGGACTATACATATAACGTACAAATAACCAAATAAGTGCCTTTACTAAATTAATATTTAGACAATTTGATTTTCCTTCTTTATAAATTTCTTTCTTTGATGAATAAAAAAGTATAAAAGAAAAAAAAATGAGTTGCGCAATATTACATCGATTAGTGCTGACACCATATAGACAGAACGTAAATTTTGCTTTTCATCGCAAGGTCGAAAATGTGTTTATGTTCTTCCAGGAGAAGATTACAATTCCGATAAATTATTCTGTAAATATGAATGTATGCATTTCCCATAGAACTTTTTATAATAAAGCTCAACTTCTTAAAAATGTTATTGTAACTAATAAGAAAGGAATTCAAGAGAATATTTCTACGCTTCAGTTAAAAAAAAGACCTATACGGAAACACAAGTCTGTTGTAAGAGAAGAGGCATCTTTAATACCTGGAGTAAGTAAAATTTATTTTTATTTAAGAAAATTACTTGACAACATAAAGTTCTAATTTTAATGTAATAGATATTTTTAATGACAAAACTATACCATTATTACAAAGTATTTGTATTTTCTCTATTAGGTTTGGATTATAAAAGCAATGGCTACAGCAGAACAGTATAATTTGGAAGGCTTAGAAATTGGACTTTTGAATCAGCAGCTATATATACCTCATAAAATTTGTATATCTACAAATCGTAAGTAATAAATGCAATGTTCTACTAAGATTTAGTTTAACATTTAATCTATTTTAAGAAAAACTTGAATTTGAGATGTGCATGATATACATAATTACTGTTTCTTACAATATTTAATAAATTTACATGTTCTTTCCTGTTCCCCAATTAACGAATTAAATATAATGAAAAATTATTAAAAAATGAAAAATATATAAATTTATAAGAAGCATTTAAACGTTTTGAAATAAATTTACATAGATTTAAGATTTATTATCGTAAATTTTATATGGACAAATTTTTATTGGACAAACAGCGAAATTCACGTGATTAATCTTATCCAATGAGTGTTGAACTTTTTTTCATTTTATATTAAGCGAGAAATCAATCGATGATATAGTACTATTATTTTGAAGAAATATTTGAAAGTGATAAGAAATATAGATCGCACGTTAAGAACTTAAAGATAGTTATAAATCATCTTGATTATTTTATTTGTTTCTTTCGTATATGTTATAAATCGTACGTATATATATAATGTTATAATATATATCCTCTTAAATATGTTTTTTATCTTTCGAATTCTTTTATGTAAAACAATAAAAAAATTATCAAGAAAATAAATATTAGGTTGTCTTTCGTTTTTAAATACCGCCAGATAAAATAGCTGCGTACAGATAGCATATGATTTATAAATTCTCTCTCTCTCTCTCTCTCTCTCTCTCTCTCTCTCTCTCTCTCTGTCTCTCTCTCTCTCTCTCTCTCTCTCTCTCTCTCTCTCTCTCTCTCTCTCTGTCTGTCTGTCTGTCTCTCTCTCTCTCTCTCTCTCTCGTTCTCTCTCTCTCTCTCTCTCTCTCTCTCTCTCTCTCTCTCTCTCTGTCTGTCTGTCTGTCTCTCTCTCTCTCTCTCTCTCTCTCTCTCTCTCTCTCTCTCTCTCTCTCTCTCTCTCTCTCTCTCTCTCTCTCTCTCTCTCTCTCTCTCTCTCTCTCTCTCTCTGTCTGTCTGTCTCTCTCTTTTTCATAATCTGATGTCGTAAGTCGATCACGTTATCTTGTTCAGTATTGTGATTGTTTATTTATTTTATTTATATCAGTTCCATGATAATTTAATATTGGTTTATGCACATAATTTAAAAATTATTTAAAAATAGTTTTTACGAAGACATATGTTATGGATTTATTATTATAAAATTAAAAAAGAGTGTGCGCGCTTTCGTCTTGTGCATATGTGTATGTGTGTATTCGAATTATAAAAAAGAAGATATAAAAAAGAGAAATTAAAATTTATTCTTAATTAAAAAATAGTGAAAATATAGAAGTGAAATGACCTATATTACATTGTTTTTACAATGGTAATAATTACTATTGTTCTGTAACAGTTTAGTGAAAGATTGTAGTATTTAATCTGTTTTAAAAATGAGTGATGATAAAATATCATGCATAGATATTCCGTTTTTGTTACCTTCTGTGAAAAAGGAACAGCAAGACTTGGTAGAGAAAGCAATTGATTGGGCACTTATGCATGGAATGTGTATGAGATCAAAAACAAATTTTAATAGAAATATGTTACAGTTTGCACCATTTGTTCTTTTACCATCACCATTTCCTAGAAAAGAATTTGAAAATGCTTGTGGTATTCAAACTATATTAAATGTTCTTATACATAAAGTAGCACACGATTACAATTTTTTAAAAGAAACTTTACAAGAAACAATAAAAGTTGATAATTTTACTAAAAAACTTTTTGATATATATGAAACTGTCTATAATGAAGGATTTACACAGAAAATTTCTTTGGGCTTACTTCGATCAGATTTAATGTTAGATACTAGTTGTGCAGAAGGAAATGAATGTAAGAAACATATACCTTATTGTTGTTGGAAGCAAGTTGAGATAAATACAATTGCTTCTGGATTTGGATGGTTAGGTCCAATATCCACGCAGTTACACAGATTTGTATTACAAGAACTTGGATATAAAGATCAGTTAAGTAATCTTCCTGAAAATAATACATTAGAAGAGTTATGCGCAGCTATGATTGAAGCATGGAATTTATATGGAAATTCACAGTGCGTCTATTATCAATTAGACATTTTATATTATATTTTGTAAAAATTTTTTTTATAAAAAGCATAAAATTGTTTTCAGAGCTATTATTTTATTTATAGTTGAAGATGTTTCTTATAATATTTGTGATCAACGTTTTCATGAATTTGAAATAAGAAAGCAAAATCCTAAAATAAAAGTAATTCGCCGTACTCTGACTGACATGATTACTATTTCCAAATTGGGGACTAATAAGGAATTAATAGTGGAAGATTATATTGTATCGGTAGTTTACTATAGGTGTGGTTATGAACCTGGGCAATACCATACAGAAGAAGAATGGGATGTTAGATTATTAGTAGAAAGATCTTCAGCAATTAAGTGTCCATCTATACAATATCATTTATCAGGAACTAAAAAAGTTCAACAAGCTCTTGCAAAACCTGGAATTGTTGCAAGATTTTTAAAAGATGAAAAAAATGTAACAAATATTAAAGAAATATTCACTGGTAAGTATAATTATAAACATTTGTAATATATTTTTATTTGCAGGTAAGTGTAATATATCATTGAATATAATGTATATAGACATTGTCATATATATTCTTAGAATATGGTTATTTTATAAATCAATATATATATATATATATATATATATCTTTTTCTCTCATTTCTTAGGTTTGTATGCTCTTGATTTTGATGAACATGGAGATATAGCTATAGAAATGGGTATTCAAAATCCTGAACAATTCGTATTAAAACCACAAAGAGAAGGTGGATGTAATAACGTGTATGGAACAGATATAAAAAAGTTCTTGTTATATATTAAAGATAAACAAGAACGTGCAGCTTGGATTCTTATGGATAAAATTATTCCACCAATTCATTTAAATTATATGATTAGACCAGAAAGCCATAATTATTTAGGGCCAAAAGAATTAGTTTCAGAACTGGGAATTTTTGGTGTTATTATCGCTGATGATAAAAATATATATGTTAATAAAAAGGCTGGTCATATGTTAAGAACGAAGTTAGCTATTGCCAATGAAGGTGGAGTAGCAACTGGTTTAGGCGCATGTGACAGTCCTTTGTTAATAGATTAGTATACTTTTGAGAAGTATTATTTTCTACAAATAATAGAACATAAGTAATGATTAACTACTAAAGTAATGTTAATTAATATATATTATTTTTACAAATTTTCTACATTATCACAAAAATCTATTACGAATAATATTAAATGTGCTTTTGAAGTATGAAACAATAAGTTTTTTTATTAGCAGTTATTTGTAAAATACGTAAGGATTTGTATAAAATTTTAGAATCATCATGTATAATGCAAGAAAATATAATGTATTTATATAATATATATATATACATAATTTAATATATAAAAATGAAAATAAAATATATGTATCTATGTATCTACGAACGTATGTATGGCAAAATATATATTTTCATCATTATTACATTAGATTTATTTAACAAGAATACATTATAAAACATAACAATTAAAATAAAACATTTGCATAAACCAATAGTATAATAAATGTCAAGTATTATTTTAATTTTGTTTACAGTTCTACCAGATGTTATTCATGCAATAGCAAAATATGAAATAGGACACGAACCAAGAGAATTATATTTTTTCCGAGAAGGTACAGTTGTTATGTGGAATGTTCCTGATCTGGAAAGTGGAAACATATTACAATTTTTAAAACTTTATGAAGAAAATAGTTATTCATTAGAATTAATTCATGCTGAAAGCGAATTAATGACTTATACGTATACAGAGAGTGGGTAAGTAAATTATCAAATCCTAACATTTGTTGGTGAAAAATTAGATATAAACTTAAAGTTACATTAATATATAATTTTATCAATTTTGTAGAAAGAAATGTCATATCAAGGATGGAAATATAATACTTACACGGGATGCTACAAACTTAGAAAAATATACATTTTCCAATGCAATAGCGCAGTCTGTAAAACTCGGAATCTGGGAGACATCGTTAAGTCATTATATAAATACAGTAGAATTTGTAACGGAAGATTTAAGAACTGGTAAAAAATTGCGAATGTCGCAACGTGAGGTCCTTAGGAAACAGGGTGAATTATTTGCATTAAGGCATTTAATTAATCTAAGTTCGGATTTATTGGATACACCTGATTTCTATTGGGAACGAGATGATCTAGAAAACTTATATCAACAAATATATGGATACTTTAATATAGCAAAGCGTACAAAGGTGAGATATAAATGATGAACCATCTCTTCAATTTACATCATAATCATTTGACTATTTCGCTTCAAGCTAATTTATGTATTTGTATAGGTAATGAATGAAAAGCTAAATCATTGTGTGGAGCTTGTCGCAATTCTTTCAAGTCATTTGAGTGATCGACATCACATTCGTTTAGAGTGGATGATCATAGTTCTAATAATGGTAGAAGTTGCATTTGAAACATTACATTATGTAGATAGATATCTTGTAAAATAGAAATTACCACAATTTTCCTATGCATGTATTACGCATACATTATTAATATGTATGGTAATTATACGTTCATCGAACTATTGTATATATATTATAAAATTTATTTTGTAAGGCATATATGTGTACGTTATTTTGTTCATTTTTTGTTAAAATAATATTTTATTATTTAATAAGTAAATTGTACGAATATTGCGATTTATATGTTGTTAGGGCCATTTTTTGGTCTTTTTAAATATTGTTTCTTTATCGGTTTAGAATTTATCGAATTTAAAATAGGTTAAAATATAAAAACACTGTTTTGATTTATTCATAGAAAATCTTTGTTTACTATTTCCCATGCAGTGAGATGACAATGATGAAAATGATGGTTAAATATTTCTCCCTGACTTTAGTGTTATATTTTTATATCATTCTGTAAATATCCTGTAAAATGCAATCGTAAAAGAAAGTTTTTCGTAAGATAGGACAAAAGTAAAATAAAAGTATTTGTTGAAAATTACTTTATATTTGATAATTAAAATTGTTTATTATATGATACATTTTTAAACTTGCTTATTTAGGAACGTAACACAAACTGACAATGAAGAAAAATTCAAAGATCCGTCACAAGTTATTTAAAAATAAAAAATAAATCAAAACCAATAAAATCGAGCGATTCGTGGAGTCTTATCTAGTATTAATCTTTTTTTTTTTTTTTGTCCTGAACTCGAAACGTACTACAGTCTTTTACATCTGGGATTTTATTAGTATCAAGATACATATACCTTGGCGCCGAGTATTTTTTATCTTTCTAATTATTTTTTATTTCACATAAAATCTAATCTAATATTGATGGGAAATTTATTTGAACAGTTACCTTATGTTTATTCGTGTGTAAAATGTTAAAACTACATTCAAAATATCCAATATAATGTTTTACAATTGTTTTTGCTGAAAGAAAAACGTATTTAAAGTAAGAATTTTACAATAATAGTCAATAAATGTAGATAAGTTCTTTTTGAAATAAAAGATGTTAGGAAATAACCATCAAAAATAAAAGTTTAAATAATCTGTACACAGTTATACATTTTTCATAGAAAAAACTTATAAGAAAGTGTTATATACTGATGTTTCAAAATGCCACCTGTCTTCTATGCTGAAGCTTAGGAACCTGACAAGATAATCTCTGCAAAGTAGAAAATATATATGTAGTAAAACTATATTGTCAGTCTCTATAAGTGAAAGAGTCACCGATAAAATGAGACAGAAAAAATTACTTTGTTTTTTGTACGTAAGATTATATGCAGATGATTAAATATAAAACCGAATTATACAATTATTATAGGCACACAAGAGTAAGATACAATATATAATTAAATTGTAAAAAAATTATAATATATTTTAATATATTGAATAGGAAAATTGTATTAAATTTTCAAGAATATATTAAATTACTAAATTTCTAACTGCTTTAACCTCCAAATAGTGTGTTCTAGCACATGAATTTGCATCTCCATTTTTTTTTATTAAGAGAATTGTCGCACATGCGTATAACGAATAAAGTCCTCTGCTAGACAAAGGGAATGATACCATGATGTTTTCGGTTTTTTCTTGATCTAACTGACAATATAGTCTTATTATATATATGGGAAACATCCACTTGTAAGCTGTTAAGGCTGACTGATAGTGCGCTTAGACCAATGTTTTATTCTTTCCCTTCTTTCTTACTCTTTTCATTTCCCTCACTCTTTCTATTATTCACGATTTCTCTTTCCCTTCATTCTCACCCCTCAGTGCGCTCTTATATCGCAGTGGTGCGTACAATGATGAACTGTACGGAGGGACAAAGCGATTCTGCTCCTGGAACTTATTCTGCTCTTAGCTTTTCCACAAATTAGTTCAAGGTTACAATCGGTTCTCTTTTTTTTTTTCGTAGACACACATACACATAACAGGCCTTTGCTTCTTGTTCATTTTACTCTTATGGTAGTTTCTCAAGTTGTGAATACGAAAAGGAAATTCATACTATCTCTTATTTTTCCGCAAAGGAGGCAATTTCTAGGAGAATCAAATGATCAACGCTCAAATTTTCGGATGCTTGTAAGTGTTTCACATGCCCTTTATAAAACTTTTTCTAGTTAGTGCCATATGATATGGCACTACCTAGATGGTAGAAAGACTTTGATAACAAACATTTTATCGCAAACGGATGTGGAAAGTTGTTGAACATATTATCCATTTGCGTATTTGGATAAATTTAATCTAGTTTTCAAGATTAATTTATGTTTAATACATTGACATTTCAGCAATATTTTATATAAATCGATTATATCTATTTTAATATTGCTATCGCCAGTTTTTGTAAAAGAGAACTGTTATATTTATTTTATACTTATTTTCATTTCATTTAACGTACGTCCATGATTTTATAAATAATAATAAAAATATCTTATAAATTGTTTTCGAATATTGATCATTGGCGGTGGACCGCTATAGTTGTCAACTTATTAAGATATTCTAAAGAAAAAAAATACTTCTTTCTTTTTATTTAGGAAGGACGATAAGAAACGTGTTTCGCGGTCGATACTGTTTGTAAAAAACAATGTTCGAGTTTGCAAAATTCCTGGTTGGCAAGATAAAATTAACTCACATCTAATTCGATATCTGTATTATTAATATTTTAAAGAAAATGTCCTAGCTTGACCAAGTTTCTTCTTTTCCTTTATACATGCAAAAATGACTTAGAAACGTAACACAACTGTTGCACATGCAACATGCTATGACGTGGGCGTACGAACAACTTTTCAAGGAAAAGTCGATAGTCGCGTTTTTATCTCTCTCTCTCTCTCTCTCTCCCTCTCTCTCTTTCCCTCTCTCTCTTTCCCTCCCCCTCTCTCTTTCATTCTCTCTCTCTCTCTCTCTCTCTCTTTCTCTCTCTCTCTCTCTTGTTCAAGTGCAAGCTCTGTAGATACATACAATGATAATCAGCGTCATGAGCTTTCGATTGATCGCTTTTCAATGCACGTAACACTTTCGCGCTTGCTTTTTACAGACTCGTATTTTTGCCACGCGGCAGAAATTTCATTTTTAGCAGATCAATCTGGCAGAACCATATTCCTTCTTCACGTATTTTTATTTTATTTGCAGTAAGTATTGGAAGTATTTATGTTCTTTAAAATTGAATATGTTTTTGTTAAAATAAATTCTATAAAATGCATACAATTAATTTGAATAATAGCTGTCAATTACTATTGTAAAAAGAAATTAAATAACATATACACACATATGTAATATTCCACTATATATATATATGTATATATAGTGGAAATTTTGACTAAATTTTGTTTCTTTTCTTTATTCAGTAATTTTTCTAATAATCTACAAAGAATTTTTGAAAAACATGACAAGAACACTTCTTATAGAAATTATAGAAATATCGATTAGATGTAGATTTTGATAAAAGATTTCTTCTGTCAACGGATATTTCCTTATAATAGCACGCGCAATGGATTTACTGGGATACAAAACGTTGTTATCTATTTCTATCTAATTTTCTATTTGTCTACAATTCAAGTATATAGTAAGGACCATTCTCTCTCTTCCCTTTCTATGTTACTCATCTTTTATTATCTTTTTTGTTTATTGGTAAATGTTTGTATGGGTAACAAGTGTTTCAAATTCTAAATTCTTTCAAAACTATTCTTCCTATCATAAATTCTAGAATTAAAAATTCTTTATCGCTCACGTAAAACAAAGCATTATAGAGTAAACTGTTCAATGTCCGGCTAAAATCTTCGAAAATAATTTTAACAGAAGTACGTCAAAAAAGATGACGTTAGTTTAATCGGTCATTTACTGATTTTTATTTTATCTTTCCTGTCTTTCTTTTTTTTTATTACAATATGGATCATCGTTAACACTTCTTTTTTTAGAGAAAGGATAGTATGATGCGCCACTGCTTCTTGTCTTGTACGTCGATCGCTCGGTGGAACGAGCCTATCCCATGACGTATATACGGTGTTTTTGAGGTGGGATAAAGCTTGTAAACGGTTATGGATACAACCATGGGAGAACCACAGAGTACAGGAGCACGTTGGGTGTGTCCAAATGATCGGCATTTAGCATTAAGAGCTAAGTGAGTGATTCTATAATAATTTCGATTAAAAGATCCATTCGATCGACAATTTTATTTACTTATTATCACTTTCTTTTCATTATTCAGATTGCGAACAGGCTGGTCAGTGAAAACTGGATATTTAGACTCCGGATGGGACAATTATTCTAATGTTGGTAGTGCCAACCGTACAGAGCAATCTTTCGTATTAACAGAAGAAGAACGACGTACAATCATACAAGTGAGCGATTTTGACTCGTCTTTATTCTACGTATAGGCGCCGAAAGCGAGAAGTATTAGTTTCATAAACATTCTATATATGTAACAATTATAGTCTTCGTACTTTTTTATCTTCTTTTTTTAAATATTTTTCACTGATAAATAATAACATAAAAATTTTTTTTATTTTAATCTTTTCTTTTCCCAGGTAATTCAAAGAGCGGAGGCGTTGGACTTATCGGAGCAGAAACGCATTGGCAGGCTGGTTGAGAGATTGGAGGACATGAAGCGCAACGTTCGCATAATCACTTCCAGCCGATCGGACGAGCGAAAAAATTGCGGTAGCCGATGTTCCAATGGCTCGCACTGCGTCTGCTCCTGTGCTTTATGTGGCGAAAAGTTTGGTGCTGTATTAGGAGCTACACCAACCTTTTGCAAAGACTGTAGGAAATATGTTTGCCAAAAATGTGGCAGAGAGGCTGGTACGTCGAATGTACTAGCTTCTACTACCACTACAGAAGTTCTATCCTCGACTACATGCAACTCGTTCACAAATGAATCGATACCAAAGAGGACCGCAATACAACGAATCGTACAGAGGACCTCGAACAATTCGCAAAAGATTTTTCTTTGTCGCATTTGTGCCGAGAGCAGGGAGATTTGGAAAAAAAGTGGAGCTTGGTTCTTCAAAGGAATGCCGAAACATGACCTTCCGAAGAAAAAAGTACGTTTCGAGCAATCACGTCAAGTTTATTAAATTATCTTTATTAATTGAGCGCGGGAGAGACATAAAAACCACTGAGAGAGAGAGAGAGAGAGAGAGAGAGAGAGAGAGAGAGAGAGAGAGAGAGAGAGAGAGAGAGAGAGAGAGAGAGAGAGAGAGAGAGAGAGAGAGAGAGGGAGGGAGGAGGGAGAGAGGGAGAGAGAGAGAGAGAGAGAGAGAGAGAGAGAGAGAGAGAGAGAGAGAGAGAGAGAGAGAGAGAGAGAGAGTTACTTGTATGTGTAGAGCCGATTACTTGTATGTGTAGGAACGTGATTGGTCTCGGGTGGGTCAAAGAACGCTAGGCCAATCGTCTTGTAAAATCATCAGTGTTTGTAAATCGTTGGAATCAAACGAAGCTCAGGACTCCTCATCGGACGAGGAGGCAACAAAACGTTTGATTGGTGCACGTAGCTGCTATTCCTCTTCTCCGAGCTTGCAGGGTATCCAAGACATCAATGGTATATCCAAACAACACGTCTTATGATGCTCAAACGCCAAATGGATTTTTTAAAGTTAAAAGTCGATCAAATGGCTATTCGTCACCTACAGGCCATCGAGATGAGAGTTCTTCCACGACGACAACGAATAGGTTGGACAAATTTTCAATACATTCACAGTACAGTCGTCTCTCATCAGCGGCAACCTTACGAACCTCTCGTACGAACGAAAAAAGTACATGTGATCAACGTGGCGGCAGTTCCCTCGATGATAATGCGTCGACTGAGGAAATAAGATTAGAAGATAACGGTGACGAGCAGTCTGATCTCATCGACGATTCTCTCGGTTCTAGTGATCAGTGTAAGAGTTCTCAGGTACAATCAGTCAGGTACGTAGTAACGATGTTCGGCAGAGTAGAGGTTTGACTCACGCGTCTCGGACGCTACATCCTTGTAGACGAAACTCACTGTCGACTTCGCCACCAAGCACTCTGATGGAACGGATTTTGGAGGAGGCTTGGATGCACGAAAAAAATGCGGAATACGAGGCGAATTGCGCCAATCAGATGAACGATGCGCCTATCAGCACGTGGTACGTGCATCACTCGTCGAGGCAACAAACATCGGATTATCTCGAAAGTTGGTATTTCAATTTAATTGTCACTTATTACTATTTTTTATGCGATAACTTTCACATTTTTATAAAGTGTATAACAAATACTATAAGATGCATGTATATTTACATATATATGAATATGTATATTTTTATGGATTATTCAGTGATGAGATCCAAAACGGAGGAAGGTTTTGGAATTCTGGAAATCTCCTTGCTATACGACCCAGTGGCTCAGTGCCTCCAGTGCAAAGTGGAACGAGCGTTGGGATTAAAGCCTATGGACATCCACGATCTCGCCGATCCATTTTGCAAAATCACCATACTGCCAGTGGGAATGGGTACAAATATCAAGCCCATAAGAACGAAAACTGTTCACAAGACACGAGATCCTGTGTTCAACGAGACAGTGAACTTCTACGTATCGAGAGATGCCGATGTATGAGTAATGATAATTAAAGTGATTGTTAAAGTTTTCTTATTTTATGACGATTCGATAAAATGAGAATACGATTGAATGATCGCGACAGATGAAGAGTGGCAGAGCCTTACATGTCATGATACTTCAAGACGATCCGTGGGGAGAAGATTTTCTAGGGGAGGCGAGATTTCCCCTGTACGAACTAGAACCGTTCCAGACGAAGCACTACAAAATCAATCTACAAAATCATTATCCGGTCTGTGTGTATTTTCGATTAAGAAATTTCTTTGGAAATTTTATGATTTATATAGCGTTAAATTCTTGATATAAAACTTATTGTCTCAACATTGTTCTAGGTGAGTCGCGAAGAAGAGGCTTGGGGTCTTCATCGAGGCAATCGAGGTCAAGTACAACTCACTCTAAGTTACTGTACCCGTCGACGTGCCCTGCTAGTTATTATTCATCAAGCTATGAATCTTTTACCCATGGACAACAACGGGTTTTCTGACCCTTTTCTAAAGCTGTGCCTTGTAGAGAATGTGATCGACAATCGATGGCAACGAGGTCACGATCCTCTCGGGCGCAACAGCGTGAAGAAACAATCCAGCAAGAAGTTAATCACAGGTCGCAGCTCGTACAGCACGAGCGTCAAGTGGAAAACACTCAACCCAGAGTGGAACGAAGAGTTCATTTTTGGGATTCGATTAACAGACCTCATGAAAGTCACGTTATGCCTCTCTATGTGGGACAAGGATTTCGGCAAGCGTAATGATTATCTAGGTAATAATGTTCATTTTTTTAAAAAAGTACAATACGAATTCTTGACACTTCATTAATAGAATTTCTTTTGATGGTATTATTTTAGGAGGGCTTGTATTAGGATGCAATAGTAAAGGAGCACGATTGCGACATTGGGTAGATGTTATCAAATTTCCCGATTATCAGCATCCTGCTTGGCACAATTTAACGGAAGTTCTTATGCCAATAGAGTAATATTTTTCAATGGCATAAATATATGAAATATGTAGAAAAGTCGGAAATACTGATCTCAATGTTGACATGTTAAAGAGGCAATATAAGGCAAAAGTTACGTCAATAGATATTGCTTAAGGAACTAATGTCTATACTGCACATTATTACTCATATTAAAATATGAAAATAAGTATAAGAAGGATAATTATAGTCAGTTTAATTTGTTATTCTTACTTTTTTCTAATTTTAAGCATAATATTAAATTATTATATTATATACATGTAAATTATTATGTATTTATACAAATATGTATATAATTTGTTTAACTTATCATATTACAAAATATGTGAAATAATAGCAAAATTCATTTTTTATATTAATTATGTATTATGCATATATTAATTATATTAATTATGTATTAGTCACTTTCAGAAGAATATTCTTCTGCTTCTTGTAACCATTTGATAAAAGGTTGTACTGCGATTTTTACTTTTTTGTTTTGAATTTCATCTTTTTCATCATTGGACTCATACCATTCTAAAATTTTATCTTCTGATAATATATCTCGATCATAAAACAAATGCAATAAATGTTGTAAAAACGGTAACAATTCTTGGGTTACACTGCCAACTTCTTCTACTGCACGTAAACAATCTTCTTGTGCCACATCAGTTTTAATATAATTTAAAATAATAGGCTGAAAATAATTGAACATAATTTTTAAATTTTTTTGATAGTTTTGATTATTCATTGGAACTTTTATTTCGGACAAATAATGTAAAGGCAAACTCAATATAGCTTTTATGACATTGTATGTAACTTCTCGCATAGTAACATTATATGCATATCTTGATGAATTTATTTCTAATATCAGATTTTCACAATTCAATTTATCTTGAAAACCTCTTAATAAGCTATCGATAACTTCTGTTAGAAATAGATTCGTGTCATCAGGAATCGGAGTGTGCTGTCGTGAACTTTCGTTCGTACTTGATTCATCTGTTGTATAGTTATTATAATCTGTAGCTTCATTATTTTTAAAAAATAATAATTTTTCATTAACATCGAGATCCGACATTCTTTTTGTAATTAAATTTGCATTTTTCATTTCTAGAATGGAATCAATGTATTGTTTTTGCGGGTTAACCATCGTATCGCAAACTAATATACATCCATCTAATTTTGCATTTTTCTTAATATTACAATTAGAAAAAATTATACTGTCAGTAATTTTGCAACCATTCCCTATTTTAACATTAGAAAAAATAAAAGAATTTTTTATAATCGCCACTTGACCTATAGCGCAGTTACTGCCTATTACAGATTTCGTAACAAAGGTATTTTGTCCAAGTGTACTATTCTTTCCGACTAAGCAATCTTTTTCTAATATACAACCTTTAGCTAGAGTAACACTTTTGTGTTTATAGCTACTTTGAGACATAGAAATAAAATTTCTTAATGGGCCAAACATTCCCGGTGCGTGTGGGTAGCCGCGTCTATGTAAAATATCACGGCTGAGAGTATAATATGCATTCCATGATGTAATTGGTAAACTGTAATCATCAGAGTTCAATAGTTGCCAATAAATCCGTGCATCTATAATTTCTTCATTCATTAAAACTCCTTTGATAAAATCTTCCATTGTCTGTATAATATAAAAATAAAAAAAAGAGAATAAAACAATTGTTAAATATTTCCATATATATATATATATATATATATATATATTATATAAACAATGCTATTTACATACTTGAAAGTCAAAATTATCTGCAAATAATGGAAGTACAGCAGGTGAACATAAGTATACATGTGTATCTATAAAACACGTACTAATATCAATTTCGCTATTATCTAAGAACCAATTCAGTTCTAATTTTATCTTCTTCTCATCGTTTCTTAGTTTTTTGTAAAATAAGATCTTATTATTGGCTTTGTTAGACACTACGAGAGAAGTCTCTTCTTTTATGAAAGAATCATTTGTGCAACCAACATTTCGAAGTAACATTGTCATTGCTGCACCTTTATCTTTTTTTTCTTTAGTGCAATGAAAATTTAGGGCACTTAGTAAGTCAGTATTTATAAACGTATTTCCTCTAATCAATATAAAGTAACCACGTATCAAGCATTTTGTATCAATGTCTCGAAGAGCATCACCCAAAGATCTACATCCATCAGAAATGATTAAATTAATGGTAAGATCTTCATGCTCTTCTAGTTTGACATATTTTTTTAATGAGTCAATATGATTGCTGCAGTACAGAAATAGTTCTTGTACCCTGGACCTTTTTAAAGTTTCTATTAGATAGTCCAACAAAGGCACATTTAAAATTGGTAATAAAATGCTTGGATATACATCCTGCATTGGAGTCAAAGCTGTTGTAAAGTCATCAGCTAATGCAACGGCTTGTAAGACATCCTTTTTCCTTAGTTTTGTATCCATAATGTTTCGTTCACGATTTTATATCTCTTGTAAATCACATACACATGCTTTCAAAATTAAACACATATGCCAATAGCATAATATATGTATTGCAAATTTAACCTAACCTACTACATACAGAACATTATTTGGTTATATTCTACCCGCCATTAACTCTCCAGTGATTCGACGAACTTATTTAGAATTCTAGCTAAATATTAAACTTGATTGGTCTATTTTCTATTGGAATGTTTACATGTAGCATACAAAAATAGAATGATATTGAAAATTTTTGTTTTGTTCTTTTCAAACGGTTAGATTATTCATTAAATTATTTGTTCATTCTATTTTAATAAGAAAATTCTATTTGAGAACTGCCAATAAGAATGTTATCTCATAAATAATTACTTTTTCTCTGTATTCGTATTCCTTAATATTTCACTCATTCAATTAATATAAATATAGAAAAACTATCATTATCAACTTAATTGTATTGATATCTTGATTCTCATAAAGAATAATGATTCATTAAAATTAGCATATATTCCATCATAATGTAATAAGATTTATTAAAATGTAATATATTCCATATTATATTATAATCATTACGTGTAATTTCATATATCTAATAAAAGGATATTGTCAATTTTACAAGTGGAAGGGTCACCGATGAAGTGAGATAGAAAAAGTTACTTTGTCCATTGTGCACAAGATGTTTGCAAGCGATGATATATGAAATTGAATTATATAATCGTTATAAATACATATAAGATAAATTGCAAAAAAATTATAATATATTTTAATAATCGAATAAAAAAATTGGATTAAATTTTTAAGAATATATTTAGTTAATACATTTCTGACTGTTTTAATCGCCAAATAGCATGCTTTAGCTCGTGAATTAGTATTTCTATTTTCTTTCGTTGAAAGTATTGTCGTGTATGTGTATAACGAACGAAGTACTCTATATAACAGAGAGAATAATATCGTTGGTAACGTGATGCTTTCGATCTAATTGATAATATATAATCTGTTACAATGAAACGAATCAGTTCCAGGAATCATATCGAAGGAAAAAATCAGGAGATAGTAGCCTAGTAGTGAAGGAAAATAGTACAGATTATAGGGTATAATGTGACTTCATATATAACCTTTCCAAGTAAAGAAGGTTAGCAACGTAAACAAAACGGTCGTGTGCTAAGCCCATTGTAAGCGCATGAGATTTTATATATTGACTAGGAACGATAGTCAATTGTTGGATTTTACAAATGAGTCTATTTGTAAAAGTCTTTTCATTACCTTTTGTCAAAAGCATATGTGACTTCAACGACAGGTATGGACAAAATATGAATTATGAATTCAAATGGGGAACGCTGTCCCCACCATGTATGCATTTATCGTATCGGCGTATAAGCTTATTTGGTTATTCCCCTCTCACGCGTACATATGGAACATTTTTTTTACTCTTTAAGTTAGTCTTTTTTTTACTTTTTAAGTTATGAAAGTTAACATAGTATTTTTAAATGGATACCTATAATATTTTTGGCATATTTATACCGTATGGTATATTTATACATAGTAGCAATTTTTTATTAAATATGATTTTGATTGCTAATGAGACCTATTGTATAAATATGCCAAAAAAATTTTATCTATTTAGAATTATATTGACTTCCATAACTTGAAAAAGTCACAAGTAAAAAAAATTTTACATGCATTTTGCAGTTGATTCAGAATCAGGGAAATTTTTTTTATTAAACTTTCTTGTAACTTCAGTCAGTTGTAAGGTTTTTATTAGAACGTCTGTGGATAAATAACGTGTGTGTGTATGTATATATATATATATATATATACATGTATGTATGTATGTATATATATACACATGTATGTATGTATGTATGTATATATATACACATGTATGTATGTATGTATGTATATATATACACATGTATGTATGTATGTATGTATGTATATATATACACATGTATGTATGTATGTATGTATATATATACACATGTATGTATGTATGTATGTATATATATACACATGTATGTATGTATGTATGTATATATATACACATGTATGTATGTATGTATATATATACACATGTATGTATGTATGTATGTATATATATACACATATATGTATGTATGTATGTATATATATACACATATATGTATGTATGTATGTATATATATATATATTGTATGTGTATGTATATATATATATATATATATATATTGTATGTGTATGTATATAGAGAATGTTTTATCTAACTGTAACATTTGAAATATCTTTATTATTATTGATGATATGACAAAATGTCAATAGAAAAAATTGTTTGATCCTAAAGGAGATCCTAATCAGTAGATTCAAATTATATGTTTAAATCCATGTTTAAAAAAATGAGAAAATTTTAAATTAAACGATTACCATTATTTTAACTTAAATAAAACGCGATTCAAATGCAATCCATAAATGAGTAAAAGTACAAAGAAATCATTTATTGTTATTTGAAAATATATCAAAATTAATGGAATTTATTTTGAACATTTTTAAAAATAAATGCTTTACGTTGCAAAACTAGAATTTTTATTTTTTTTGTTTTCCTTTGTAGCTCTGTTAGTCAAATTATCTAAGGTTATCTAAAGATAAAAAGATTCATATCGTTGAATTCATTTTTTTTTTATAAGTTACAGTAGTAATAAAAAAATATTGATGATCTTGAATCTTTAGAAAAGATGATCTTGAAAATAATTTTGTGGTAATGAAAATATTTTTTCCTTGAGATTTAACAATTTTTTTCTTTGCCATTTTTTTTTTTTTTATATAATTGAAAGTAATGGAGTTACTTCAATTGCTATAATTAAGTGGAAAATTCTGTATATAAATTATGTTTCTAATTTCTATTATTTTTTATTATTAGCAAATTCAGCAAACATTAAATGAAGAAATAATCATTCTATCCAATAATTTGAATGATGATAGCCAAATAAAATTACAGAAACAAAGCTTACACAGCTTGCAATGTGTTTATAAATGTTTAAGAAAATTGTCTTCAATGCTATCAATGGATAATTATATGGAAAGTTTTACAAAAATTGATGTTTTAGAACAAGCTACAGCAGAACTGAATCATTTGAAATTTAATGCATCCAGATGCAGATCAGATATCTCTATAGATCAGCAGACAGTATGTATTATATCCTTATGGATACATTTGCACTATATTTCTTATTACTTGCACATAATAATGTTACTTTCTATTAAACTGAAAGTAAATCATAATTCTTCGTGAAAGAACATTTAAAAATAGGCATAAAAGTCCTAATATTATAAATAAATAATTTCTTTTTACAAGAATTATTATATAAAAATTGTTCTACTAATATAAAAAATTTTATATAGGAAAGCAAGAAATTAGAAGATCTCTTAATAACGCATCTGAATGAGTTATTTTTAGTTTGTATACATGAAAAAGATTCTAATTTATTAATTCGTTGTTTGAGAATATATATTATGCTTGATAATGTTACAACTGCAGAATTAGTAGTAAGAAGAGATGTTATTAGTCCAATTATAAATAATATACTTCAAGATGAAGATTCACAAACTGAATTTAATAATCTTCAAAGTATTTACAATAGATTATTAAATATTTTAAGCGGAGAACTCAAACAACTTTTAGACATCACATTATACTCCAATAGGTATATTGGATGTTTTGTAGATAATTAATATTTGTAGATAATGTAAACATTCCAATGTAAATATTGTTTGAATATTACTCTAGGATACAAGTGAAGGGTTTTAATTTCTTGGTAAATAGTTTTTGGATTGAAATAGAGGAAAAAATTGATCAGCAATTAAAATATATTTTTGCACCTGGAAATCCTGAATTGTTCCATAAAGTAAGTGATACAATTTTAAAGATAATGTAAATATAAAATCTTTTAGTAATTTTCATATTTTATATTTGAAGAGATATACAGAAACAATGTGGTTTCGAAAAAAGCTGGAAGAATTCTATAATGTACCTGCTCATATAAGCATATTGAAAGATCATCTACAATATAAAAATTTTCTTAAGAAATGGAATCTACCAGTTTATTTCCAAATTCGTTTTCAAGAAATAGCCGGTACAGTCGAAACAGCATTTAAAGAGTCTATTTCACCTGAATTGATTAAAGGATCTGCAAATATTCTAATGCTAGAAGAATTTTCTCTTTACACAACGTCTATCGTCTGGAATTGTTTGTACAGGATATGGTCTGAAAATATATATCTATCTCAACTTTTTCAAGAGTAAGTAATATTTTTTATAAGTATGCTTGATAATATTATTAGGTTGTTACATATGAAATTTTTGATTTTGTAGTATAAATTCTCTGGGACGTTTTTATATCTATGGATGTGTAAGATGTCATTTTGAAACTTGTCATTTATTCTATTAGAGCTGATCTTTCTAGACCTTGTCATTCAAAGTCGTTGTTGGCTTTTTAAGTTTTTAATTTAAGAGGCTTCCATCTCCATTTTTAAACTTTTCATATCACCGACGAATTGTACATTTATTTATAGTATTTTTATCGAATATGTAATTAATTTTCCGAGCAATTATTGCGATATTATGACTATTTTATCAGTGATACAAAAAAATGCTCGTAGATCGCGTTGATTCATGTCGAGACATAAGCCATGTAAAAATAATGTTAGATATGTAAAAAAAAGAAAATGAAGATCAGGTCTAATAGAGTGAATATAGGGCTTTATAGCCTTATGGCTATAGGGATTTAAAATGATGCCTCATACATCCATAAACGTGGAAGCATTTTCAAGCAGGGGTGTTTCAGAGAATTCATACTCTGGAATTAGACAGTTCATATATAACAACTTAATAAATTCATATTATTAATGTTTATTTCTTAAAATAACAGATTTTGGAAATTGACTCTGCAAGTATGTTCAAGATATCAAACATGGGCTTGCACAGCAATAAGACAAGTATGTAATATAAATTTTTTCTAATTATTTATTTCTTGATTAATAAATATATATGAATTAATAATTAATACATTTGGATTATTTTTCTATACATAAAGAAGTGGCAAGAAAGTAATAAGTCTGAAAGTATAGCAAATAGTAATCGTTATACTAAATTGGATTTCCTGATACATTTGTATTGTGATGATTACAATTCCAATAAATTATTCTGTAATGTATGCATTTCCCATAGAACTTTTTATAATAAAGCTCAACTTCTTAAAAATGTTATTGTAACTAATAAGAACGGAATTCAAGGGAATATTTCTACGCTTCAGTTAAAAAAAAGACCTATACGGAAACACAAGTCTGTTGTAAGGGAAGAGGCATCTTTAATATAAAATATTTTTGTATATTTCATTCTAAAATCTTTATTCAAAAAGTTATCAAAAACATTTTATCAAACATTTATCAAAAATAAGAATGGTATTTTATATTGTAATAAATAATTTTTTGTTTCATATGCCGATACATATATTAATTGTAAAAGAATATAATATAAAGCGGCAATGCGATACACATTACATTGATTATAATGATATCAGTGGAAATGAAAGACAAATAAAATTTGAATCGTTATGAACGTTCGTCAATAGTCAGAAATTTGTATTTCAAAATTTATTTAAACAAAATAAATCCTCCGTTTTGGTCAGTATCGCACATAAATTTGCGAAACATAGCAATAAATAGTTGCCTGAATCAATTGGTAATATATCCTTATTTATCGGTAATATATCAAACTTCTGTTGGAGTTATTTCGATCTTAAACTGCAGAATGAAGAATCGCTCGAATCACCGAAATGATGTAACTCGAAAATAAAGGATATTTAAACTTTAAATCCATTTCAATCAAGATATACTTCTTATGTAATTCAGCTGAACCTTTTGATACCTTTTTTTGAATTATGGCATAGCTTCTAGCTTCATCCTAGCAGTTATTTCGATCCTTAACTGGTAAGTTAAGAATCCTTTGTGTCTTCGAAACAATACCTATTCTATATTGCAATTCAAATAATATACTCGAAAGAACATTACATTCTAGTTGCTCTCATTAAGCCTCGTTGAATGAATCCGATTTCGTGACTATCGGATAAGATTTTTACTTTTCATATTTCGATTTTCAGTCACGTATGCGAAAATCGTAAAGAGTGGATACTCAAAATCTCGAAACCTCGAAATCTTGAAAACGTATCAATTCAAGAAATACTTCATATATAATTCAGTCGGTTAAATTGATTGGTAACATTTGAACTGTAGTGTATTTTCTGTCAGAGTTATTTCAATCCTTAAATGCAGAACCAATAATAGCTCGGGTTTGTTAAACGACTTCAATTCTATGTTGCAATTTGAAGAATGTCCTCGTTCAAGTTTTTTCAGTTTTGATGAGCGTTCACTTACACGAAAATCGATGTACTCGAAATGAAAGGATACACAAAACTTCAAAACAATCTTAATCAAGAAATGTTGCGTATGTAATTCAGTCAGTTGTATCGATTCGTATGATTTTCTGATTTTGTCATAATTTCTGTCGGAGATATTTTGATCCTTAACTGCTAAATCAAGTATCATTCGTGTTAGTGAAAAAATACAAATTCTTAATTGTAATTGAAGTTATATCTTTGGCAGAACGTTGTATTCTTGTCGTTCTTGTTAAGCCGCGTCGAATGAATCCGATTCCATCAGAATCAGACGAGATTAAAATTTTTTATGTTTTGATAAGCGTTTGTGTGCGCAAAAATCGACGTAAGTCGAAACGAAAAGATATCCAAAACCTCGAATTCGTCTCAATCAAGAAATATTTCTTATATAATTCAGTTGGCTCAATCGGTTAGTAACATTTTCTGAACTATGGCGTATCTTTTGTTGGAGTTATTTCAATTCTTAAATGCTGAGTTAAGAATAGTTCGTGTCTGCTAAATAACACCAATTCTACGTTGTAATTCTAAAGATGTCTTCACTCAAGCTTAATATTCTTTTTGAAGCCGCGTCAATAGGATTTAGTTTCGTAAAATTCAGATGAGATTTCAATTTTTTTTACATTTTGATTAGTGGTTGCGTACGCCTAAATTGACGTAACTCGTAACTCAAAATCTCGAAACCGTTTTATCCAAGAAATGCTTCTTATTTAATTTAGTCGGTTGAATTGATTGATTTCATTTCCACATTCGTGTCAAGGCTTCTGTTGGATTTATTTCAATCCATAACTAGTAAATTAAGAATCTTTCGTGTCAATGAAGAAACCCCAATTCTTCATTGTAATTCAAATAATATTCTCGAGAAAACATTAAATTATAGTTGCTCTCGTTAAGTCGCGTTAAATAACACCTATTGTGTAAAAATAGGACGAGACATCAACTTCTCACGTTTTGAATTGTGATCACGTACGAAAAATTCGACATGACTCGTAACGAGTTGATTCTAAAAACCTCAAAACCATTTTAACCAAGAAATGCCTTCTATGTAATTTAGTTGTTAGAATCGATTAGTAACATTTTATGAACTGTGACGTATCTTCTGTCGGAGTTATTTCAGTTCTTAAATGCAGAACCAAAGATAGCTTGGGTTTGTTAAACAACTGCAATTAATCGTTGGAATTCGAAGAATGTCCTTGCCCAAGAATTATGCACTTTCGAAAAGAAGCGTCGATAGAATTCGGTTTCGTGAGATTCGGACGAAATTTCAATTTTTTATGTTTTGATTTGCGGATGCGTACGACAATATCGACGTCAGGCGAAACGATAAGATACTCAAAAATTCGATACTATCTTAACCAAGAAAAGGTGCATGTGTAATTCAGTCGGCTGAATCGATTGGTTACATTTCATGAACTGTGAAATAGCTTCTCTCGAACTTTTCTCAATCCATAACTTCTAAATCAAGAATCCTTCGGATCAGGGAAAAATTGCCAATTTTCCGTTGTAATTCAAATAATAACCTGGGAAGAACATTATATTTTAGTTGCTATCTTAAAGCTATGTCTAATGAATCCGTTTTCTTGAGAATCAGACGAGGAATCTACTTTTCACGTTAGGATGACTGTTCGCATACACAAAAATCGATGGTACTCGAAATAAGAGGATACTTAAAACCTCGAAACATTTGAAGGGTGAAATTCATCGTAAATAATTCATTCAGTTGTATCGATTACTTACACTTCATAAACTATGTAATTGCTTCTTTCGGTCTTATTTCGATCAGTAATTTCTAAATCAAGTATCCTTCGTATCAGCGAAGAAACTTCAATTCCTTTTCTAATTCAAATAATAACCTCGATAGAACATAATATTCTAGTTTCTCTTGTTATGTCGCATTAAATGAATCCGATTATCTACTTGTCTCGTATGATTTGCAGTCACGTACGCGAAAATCGACGTACCTGTAACCCAAGAAAACCACAATTCTCGAAAGCGTTTTAACAAAGAAATACTTCTTATGTAATTAAGTCGGCTGAATGGATTGGTATTTCCTGAACTGTGGAATTGTTTCTATTGGAATTATTTTAATCCTTCACTGTTAAGTCGCGAATCCATCATATTGATAGAAAAATACAATTCTTATTGTAATTAAAATAATATCCGCAGTAGAATATTATATTCTAATTGTTCTCGTTAAGAAGCTTTAAATGAATACGATTAATTGAGAATCGGACTAGAAAACTACTTTTCACGTTTTGATTTGCGATCACGAATACGAAAATCGATGTAAATCGTAACGAAAAGTTACCATAATCCTCGAATACACTTTAATAAAAAAATGCTACATAAGTAATTCAGTCAGTTGAATCGTTAAATGAATCCGTTTTCATGAGAATCGAACGGTTTATATGTTTTTCTTTCGTCAATGAGCATTCGCGTCCGTGAAAATCGATCGAACTCAAAACGAGAGAATACTCAAAACCTTGAAATCTTTTTAACAAAGAAATTTTATTGGGTTGTTCAGAAAGTAATTTCGTCTTTTTCCGACAGAGGATTTAATTGTATTTTTTTGCACTCAACTTCACATTTAAGCCGCATAATCATTATATGTTTTGAGAGCTGATATAGCAAGACTTGTGTGTGAAAAAGTCCGATTGATTTTACGCAGTAGTTTTTGGTTGGTGTCAATAGTAGTTTAAATGTTGCAAATGGTGCAAATAGTTTAAATATGGATAGCAATAAGCAGCATTTTCGCTATATTTTTCTTTTTTACTATAGAAAAGGTAAAAATGCTGTTCAAGCTAGAAAGAAATTAATCGAGGTGTATGAAGAAGATGTGTTGTCAGTACGTTAGTGCCAGAACTGGCTTGCAAAATTTCGATGTCGAAGATGCACCACGTTCTGGAAGGCCGGATGAAGCTGATAAAGATACGATAAAGGCATTAGTTGATGCAAACTGGCGAATAACAACACGTGAGATCGATGAGAGGTTAAATTTATTAAATTCAACTGTTTATGACCACTTGAAAGGCCTGGGTTTAACCTCGAAGCTCGATATATGGGTTCCCCATGTTCTCGCGAAGAGAAATTTGTGTCCTCGCATTGACGTCTGTGATTCGCTTCTCAAACGTCACGAAAATGATCCATTTTTGAAGCGCATCATTACTGGGGACGAAAAATGGGTTGTATATAACAATGTCAAACGCAAGAGATCATGGAGAAAAAAAGATGAACCGGCTCAAAGGATTTCCAAAGTCAATATCCATCAAAAAAAGGTGATGCTGTCTGTTTGGTGGTATTTTAAAGGAATCGTTTTTTTTGAGATTTTACCGGATAACACAATAATTAATTCGGAAGTGTACTGTCATCAGCTGGACAAACTGAATGATGCACTTCAACAGAAAAGGCCAGAATTAATCAACAGAAAAGGTGTAGTGTTTCACCAAGATAATGCGAGACCTCATACAAGTTTGGTCTCTTGCCAAAAGCTTTTACAGCTTGAATGGGATACAATGCCACACCCACCATATTCTCCAGATTTGGCACCTTCGGATTATTATTTGTTCCGGTCACTGCAAAATTTTTTAGACGGTAAAACCTTCACTTCAAATGAGGAGGTCAAAAACCACCTCGATCAGTTTTTTGCCAGCAAAGACCAAAAATTTTGTGAGCGTGGAATCATGCTACTACCAAAAAAATGGTAAAAAGTATAGGACCAGAATAGCTAATATATAATTTAATAAAATATTTGTTTATTATACGAAAATTGTCTTTCATTTTCACAAAAAGAAACGAAATTACTTTCCGAACAACCCATTATATCCTTTTTAATCCTTTTTTTATTCTTAATTGGACGAGGTATTTACTTTTCACGTTTTGTTGAGCGTTTGCATTCGAAAATCGACGAACCGAAATGTTACTTAAAACTACGAATCCGTTTCAGCCATGATATTTTTCCTATATAATTCAGTTCACTGATCGATTGGTAACAGTTTTTGAACTCGGGCATAGCATCTGTCAGAGTTATATCGATCCTTAGCTGTTGGATCGAGAATTCAACATGTCTGCGCGACAACACCAAATCTTCGTTGCAATTCAATTAATATTCTCGACAAAACGTTATATTCTTGTTGAAAAGAAGCGTCGAAAGAATTCCTTTGTTTGAGAATCGGATGAGATTTGAATTTTTCACGTTTTGATTATTGGTCGCGTTCGCGAAAATTGACGTATGTCGAATCGAAAGGTTGTTTAAAACCTCGAATCTGTTTCAGCCATTATATTCTTCCTATATAATTCAGTTCTCTGAATCGATTCTTAACATTTTCAGATTCCAACATGGAACAATTTCTGTTTTAGCTACTTCCATTCTTTCGTATCTGAGATCGGAATCGCACTTTTTTTCTATATTACGTCAATTTTCCGTTACAGTACGAATTATATCCTCGCAAGCATATTATACTATTGTTATTCTCTTTCAGCTGCTTTGATAAAATCCGTTTTCGAAGGAATCAGACGAGATTTAAACTTTTCTTGTTCTGAAGATGGACGTATAAGCGAGAATAGATATAAAACGTAACGAAATAATATCAAGAACCTTTAATCCGTTTGTAACTTATGTAATTTAGACTGCTAAATCGTTTGATTACGTTTCCAGAAGTATGGCCCAATTTCTGTCGGTCCAGAAGTGCACGTTTCTCCGATACTACGCCAATTCTCCATTGCAGTTCGAATTGTATCCTTCTAATCATATTATATTCATATTACTTTCTTTCAGCTTCGTTGATAGAATCCGTTTTCGAAGGAATCAGACGAGATATCCTGTTTTCTTATTCTGATTATGGCCGGATAAGCGAGAGCAGACGTAACACATAAGAAAATAGTATCAAAAATAACCAATACGTTTCAATCCAGACCTTATGTAGTTCAGACTCTTGAATCGTTTGGGAACATTTCCAGAATAGTCAGATTTATTTCAATTCTTATCTTTCTGAGTTCATAATTTCACGTTTTTCTTATATTATGACCATTCTCTGCTGGATTATATCTTTTCAATCATGTCATATTCTTATTACTCTTTTTGAGCGATAGAATATATTTTGGGAGAAATCGGAAGAGATTTCAATTTTTCAATCTTTCATAAGCGAAAATAGACGTATAACATAATGAAAAGTTATAAAAAACTATACATTCGGTTCAACCGAGGCATGTTTCTTATGTAGTTCTGTCTGCTGAATCGTTCGGTAAAATTTAAAATAGTGTTTTACAACATCTGTCGGAATTATTTCGATTTTTGGCTATGTGAGCACAGAATCGCACGTTTCTTCGATGCGCTAGTACGCTAATTCTCCCTTGCAGGTCGAATTATATCCTAGCAAGCATGATTTTTTCATGTTACTTTTTTCCAGCTGCTTCGATTCGTTTTCGAAGGATTCAGATGAGATTTCAAATTTCGAGTTCTAACGATGGTCGTATACGGGTGAAAAGGCGAAGAACTTAATAAAATGACATCAAAAACCTCGAATCCGTTTAAGATCCATACCTTTATTTAGATTTATACCAATCTGTATCAAGAATTGCACGTTTCTCTGATACTATGCCAACTTCCCGTTGCTGTTCGAAATGAATCCTCGGAAGAAAGTTGTATTCTTGTTACTCTCTTTATATTGCATTGATAGAATCCTTTTTCAGATGAAGCGATTTCAACTTTTCATGTTGAACATCGAAATCGATTATCGCGATAGTTAATTCTTATATAATGCAGTCTGCTGAATCGTTTGGTAACAATTTCTAAATTGTAGCACAACTTCTTTCGAAGCTATACCGATTCTTATCTATCTGTGTCAAGAATTACATGTTTCTATCATATTACACGCCAATTCTCCGTTGTTGTTCGAAATGCATCTTTCCAAGTACGTTATGTTTTGGTTACTCTCTTTATTCTTCATCGGTAGAATACGTTTTCGAAGGAATCGGAAGAGATTTTAAAGTTTCTTGTTTACAAAAACCTCCAATCAGATTAAATCGACGATCTTCTTTTATATAACGCATTCTGCTTAATCTTTATGTAAAATTTTCTGAACTGTTGCTCTAATTCTATAGGATTTACTTCGTTCCTTATTTTTCCGTTTCTGATTATATATTAATGATATTTAATATGATTAATGACATTATAATGATTATATATAATTCGTTTTACTGAAACTATACACTAATTCCCCGTTGCTGTTCGTATTGTATCCACGTTGGCACATTATATTCTTGTTACCCTCTTTAATCTGCGTTGATAGAGTCCGTTTTGAAACGAATAGGAAGAGAAATTATTTTTTCATGTTTCAACGATGGCCATGTTAGAAGAAACGTAAAATATGAAGAAATGGTCTCAGAAAGCTCGAATCTGATTAGAACAAGACGAGATTCTTATGTAAAACAATATGCCGAATAGTTTAGAATCATTTTTTGAATTGTGGCATAACTTCTTTTCGAGTAATTTTGTTTTATATCTGTCTTCGCACGTTTTTCTGATTTTAGATGCAATTCTCTGTTATTGTTCGAATTGAATCCTTGTATACACAATATTTTCTTGTTATTCTTTTTATTCTGCGTCGATAGAATCCATTTTCAAACAAATTGGACGAAATTTCAAATTTTTATGAACTGATGATGGCCACATTCGTGCGATGAAGATCTAGGGAAAAGATATTGTCACGTTGCCGTGCGACTCATCCTAGAATAATATAAAGCTATAGGATTAAGGTATCTTTTAATCATAGACAGTATTTTATATAATACCTTTTATATATATATATATAATATTCATAATACGTTCCTTGTAAGTTTCACATGAGGGTCTTATATTTAGACTTTTACGGGCAATATACCTTTTACTTTATTCTAAGGTATATATGTATATATAGTTTTATGTTCGGTATTATAAAATTATGCTAGTTAATAATTACAGTTTTGGGCGATATCATTTACAACTACACTTTAATTAACCTCTTATATTATATCACAATAGTTACGTTAGTTTATCAAATATCCTAATACCCTAATCTACTTTATTTACTCAATATATCGATTAGTATGTAGCTACGTGGAACGTAATACCATCATTAATGTTGTTATTTCCCTAGATTATATTAATAAAATTCTTTATATTTAGTTATATTGTCTTTTGCGGGGTATATTAATGGGATGCACTCCACCAGGACTATTGTCGGTTATCATTTCGTCGGTAAAATGCAATCAATAAACTGTCGGTAATGCCATCACGGATAAACGCAGATTGTTGATTATAATTAAACGTAGGTAACAACTACAAGTCGGTAACCTTACTTGTCTGTAATTAATGATAAAAAATAAATAATATTCGCAACCAGTAATTTTAACATTATCACGTAACCAATATCAATTTAACATAATTACCAACTTCATCTTTTTTTTTTATATATAACAACAATAGTCATAACCAATAACCTTAGCAATAATTGATGGCAAATTTTATAATTCGCAAATTAATAGATAATAGATAACCAACGCATTATAGATTTTTATAAACAATAAAATAACTACATAGTCATATAACAATTAATTAACAAAGTTCCGTATAAATACCATTAATTTTATATTGCATTATATATTTTTTTGTAATTATTATACTATCATAATCTTTGTTATAACAAGTCCTGTAATTCTAAGACACTTCTATTACAAGTGTCTAGACTGCATCCGGCGATAAGCACATGTCAATCTCGAGCTCCCGACGAACGAGCCGATGATTCATGGACAAATGCATGCAGTAAGTGTACGCCCGCAATTCGTGCGCGAGCCGCGCCTGAACATTGACTTATCTTGGGGCTCCTCACCGCCGCTTCGATCGGATATGTATTAGATGCGAAACTAATTTATACATTCTTTCCAAAATCAACTAGTTTTTCTAGTTGCTAACGAAGTGTACTAAAGGTGTATTTTAATTTTATTCTAGTGTTTAAATAAATTGTTATTCTTGTTAATTAAATGTGGTATTTAATGAAGACGTAAGCATTTCCCCCATATTACTCACATTCATTTTCTGTCCCTACTTACCAGACTTTCCAATGCAGGCAGACTCATGGCAAGAGATATCCAATAGAGTGATCATACAGGATCGTCGTGAGACGTTTCAGACGTAAACAGGAATTAGTTCCATGGATAAACACCTAATAGTGAATACACCAATCATTGCATCCAATAAGGTAAGATCTAAAAGAAACAAATTTCTTGAGGGAGGTAGATGTCGTCAGGAGTGAAATAAAAGGGCCTCATCTTGAGTAAAGTTCTATACCAACCAAAACGAGGCACGTGACTTGATCGGAGTAAATCAAGAGAGACGGTAAGTTACCGAGATCTACTTTATTTTTGATCGAGACCCTATCCGTGACTTCACCCTATCAACGTATTCTACCGACGCAGAATAATGACAGTAACAATAAAATATAGTCCATACAAGGATACAATACAAACTACATCGAAGTATTATCGCGTAATATTTGATAAACTTGTTATTCTCGACGAAAATAGGTAAAAAAAGATATAAATCATGTAGAAGTTGTGCCGAAGTTCGTAAAAAGTTACCAAGCGATTAATCACAGAGCGGAATACAAGAATCACTCTTAGCTTTAAACAGATTCGATGTTTGTTTTATCATTTTTTTATTTTTTATGCCTCTTCGCCCGTTTACATCAATCGTCAATATATGAATAGTGAAAATCTTGTCCGAATACTATAAAAACGTATTCTGTCGATTTAGAATAAAGAGAGTAACAAGAAAACATTTTGGATATGAGCATACAGTACGTACAGCATCGGAGAATTTATTTGTAATATCAGAGAAACTTGCGATTTTCGACACAGATATTTAAGAAACCAAATAACTCGAGAAGATGTTGTGTTACAGTTCAGAAAATATTACCAAACATTTCAACAGAACAGTTACATTTGAATGGTATCGAGGTTTTTAAATTATTTCGTTTCGTTTTACGCCTCTTCGTCCGTATACGTCCATCATTATAACAAGAAATGTTGAACTCTCTTCCCATTCCATTAAAAACGGATATTATTGACACAGAGTAAAAATAGTAACAAGAAAATAAATTGGATGCGAGGGTACAATAGGGTCAGCAGCGGAGATTTTGTATGTTATAACAGAGAAACTTGCAATTCTCGACACAGATAGACATGAAACCGTATAACTCGAAATAAAGTTGTGCCACAGATCAGAAAATATTTCCAAACGTTTCAGCAGACTATGTTACATAAGAATTAAGCCACATTTTTAACGGATTCAATGTTTCAGATATTATTTCCTTTTACTATTCGCTCTTTTGCTCGTCAGAACGTGAGAAGTAGTCATTTAGTCAGATTTTTTTGAAAACTTATTCTATCGACGCAGAATAATGAAAGTAATTATAAATTAAAGTGCATGCGAGGATACTATACGAATGGCAAAAGAGAATTAGCTTGAAATATTAGAGAAATGTGAGATTCTTGCCAAAGAAAGATAAGAAACAAAATAACTCGAAAAGAAGTTACGTCAGAGTTCAGAAAATGTTTCTGAACTATTCAGCAGATTGACTTACATAAAAATCTCGTCTTGTTTTAAATAGATTCGATGTTTATGAAACCATTTTTTTACGTTTTACGTTTCTTCTCACGGATGCGACCATCGTCGGAACATGAAAAGATGATATCCCGTTGTTTGAAAATGAGTTCTATCTACGCAGAATAAAGTGAGTAACAAGAAAATAAGGTGCATGCAAGTATACAATAGGAACAGCAACAGAGAATTAGCATGAAATATCAGAGAGAATTGAGACTTTCGACACAGATAGATATGAAACCTAATAACTCGAAAAGAAGTTTTGCCTAATAGCTTGAAAAAAATATTTCCAAACATTTCAGCATACAATGTCAGATAAGAATCAAGTTTTATTTTAAACAGATTCGAAGTTTTTTTTAAATCATTTCTTTGTTTTTCTGCTCTTTGCCCGTTGCGACCAACGCCACGTCCTTGATACGCCAATCATTGTATCAAGGAAGCTGAAATCTTTTCTGATCCCAATTAAAACTGATTTTATCGACGCTGTATATAGTAAGTAATACGGAAATAAAGTGCATACGAGGATACAATACAAACAGCATTGCTGAATTAAAGCGTAATATCAGAGAAATATGCGATTCTCGACACAGATAGATAAAAAATGATATAAATCCTATAGAATTTCTGGCCCCGTTAGGAAAATTTTATCAATCGATTAAGAAAATAGTAGAACGTAAGTATTAAACTTTGTTCAAAACGGATTCGAGGTTTGTGATACCAGTTCGTTACGCTTTATGTCTCTTCTCCCATATACGTCCATCGTCGAAACATGAAAAGTGGAAATCTTGTCCTATTCTATTGAAAATATATGTTATTTATGCAGAATAAAGAGAGTAACGTGAAAATAAAGTCTATACGAGGATATAATACGAACAGCATCGGAGTATTATCGCTTAATGTCAGATATACTTATTATTCTAACGCAGATATGTAAAAAACGATATAAAACCTATAGAAGTTGATTGATAGTTCAGAAAATGTTACCAAACAATTAAGTAGGGAGCGGAACATAAGAATGAATCTTCTTTTTAAACGGATTCGTAGTTTGTGATATCATTTCGTTATATTATATGTCTCCTCAAACGTATACGAACACGGTCAAAACATGAAAAATTATGATCTCTTCCGATTCCATTGAAAACGTTTTCTATCGACGTAGAATAAGGAGAGTAACAAGAAAATAAAGTGAATGCGAGAATACAATAAGAAAAGCACCCATAGAATTATCGCGTTATATCAGAAAAACGTGTGATTCTCGACACAAATAGGTATAAAACGATGAAAATCCTATAGAAGTTGTGCCTTCTATAGGAATTCAGAAAATGTTACTAAACGATTCATTAAATTGTATTACATAAGAATTAAGACTCGTTTTAAACGGATACAAGGTTTTTGATAACATTTTGCTACGTTTTACACTTCTTTGCTCATATACGCCGATTATTGAAACAAGAAAAGTTTCAATAATTCTTTTGGAAAAATTGGATTTCATCGTTGCAAAATAAAGAGAATAACAAGAATGTAAGGTGCACGCGAGAATACCATACGAACTGTATCAGAAAATCGTTGTATAATATTAGATAAGCATATGAATCTCGACACGGATTGGTAAAAAATGATTTAAATCGTTAGAAGTTGTGCAACAATTCAGAAAATATTATCAAATAGTTGAGCAGCCAGCGGAACATAAGGCTTTGTTTTAATAGAATTCAAAGTTTCTGTTCGCATTTCGCTACGTTTTATGCGGCATTCATCGGAACATGAAAAGCTGAAATCTCATCCGATTCGCATGAAAATTGACCGAGACGCAGAATAAAGAAAGCATGAAGAAATTAAAGCTTTGTGAAACGACAATACAAGCAGCATCGGTTAATTAGAGCGTAATATCAAATAAACGTATGAATCTCGACAATGAAATAAAAAACGATATAAATCCTCAAAAGTTTTCCAGCAGTTCAGAAAATGTTACAAACGATTAAGCAGACAGCGGAACATAATTATGAAGCTTCTTTTTAAACGAATCATAGGTTTGTAATATTATTTTGTTAAGTCTCTTCGCTGATATACGTTCATTGTCGAAACATGTTAAGTGGAAATCTTGTCCGATTACATTAAATCTATCGACGAGGATAAATAGAGTGACAGGAAAATAAAGTACATGCGAGGATAAAATACGAATAGCATCTGAGAATTATCGCGTAATATCAAATAAACACGTGGTTTGCGAAACAGATAGATAAAGAAAGATATAAATCTTTAGATGGTGTGCCACAGTACAGAAAATGTTACCAAACATTTAAGCAGAGTACGAAAAATATGGATCAAGCATTGTTTTAAGCGGATTTGAAGATTGTGATAATATTTCGCTACGCTTTATTCATTTTCGTACGTTTACGCCCATCGTCGATATTTGAAAAGTGAAAAACGTATCCTCTTCCTTTAAAAGCGGATTCCAATGACCCAAGATAAAGAGAGTAACAAAAAAATAAAGTACTTGCGAGGAATTAATATGAACAGCATCGGTGAACTATCGCGTAATATCAGATAAACTTGTGATAAACGACACAGATTTGTAAAAAACGATATAAATCCTAGAAGATGTGCCATCTTTCAAAAATGTGATCAAAAGCTTCAGCAGACTGAGCCACATTAGAATTAAGTCTCTTTTTAAATGGAATCGAGCGTTTTAGAAACATTTCCTTTCGTTTTATGTCTCTTGGCACGAGTACAAATATCGTTGAAACATGAAAAGCTAAAATCTATTTCGATTCAATTGAAAATGGATAATATCAACGCGGAATAAAGTGCATAAGAAGAAAATAAAGTGAATAAGAGTAGTTAATATGAAAAGCATAAGAGAATTAGGGTAAAATAGTAGAATAACGTGTGATTCTCGACACAGGGACATAAGAAATCAAATAACTCGAAAAATAATTGTACCACAGTTCAGAAAAGTTTATTAACCCTTTCATCAGATTGCATTACTTAAAAATCAAGTCTCATTTACACTCATACGTGGTTTCTGAAATCATTTGATAAAGTCAATCGCCCCTTCGCCCGGAATGCCCTTCGACGGAACGAGAGAAGTTGTAATCTCGTCCAATTTCTTTGAAAACAGATTCCATCGACGCAGAATAAGGAGAGTAACAATAAAATAAAATGAATGGGGAGATACAATACGAACAGCACCGAAGAATTATCGCGTATTATAAAAAAAACATGTGATTCTCAACACTGATAGATATAAAACGATCTAAACCCTATAGAAATCGTGCCAACGTTAAGAAAATGTTACCAAAGCGTTATATAAGAATCAAGCCTTGTTTGAACGCATTCATGGTTTCTGCTTTCAATTCGTTACTTTTTACGCTTTTTCTTATGTATGCTGCCATTGTCGAGATGTGAAAAGTTGAAATCGCGATCGCTTCGTTTGAAGAATGATTTTACCCAAGCAGAATAAAGAACGTAACAAGAAAATAAAGTGCATGCAAGGATATAATACGAGCAGAAACGGAGAATTAGAGTATAATATGAGAACGATACTCGGTATAGAATGGTAAGAAACGAAATAATTTGCAAGCTAGATGTGTCGCAGTTTAAAAAAGGTTACTAAGCGATACATCAAACTGCATTACATAAGAATCAGATCTCGATTATAACGGAATTGTGGTTTTTTAAATAACTACGTTCGCCTCAGTTTTACATCTCTTCGCCCGTATACCATCGTCGGAAAGTGAAAAGTTGTAATCTCGTCGATTCCTTTGAAAACGTTTTCTATCGACTCAGAGAAAGAGAATAACAAGAAAATAATGTGTATACAGTACGAATAAAAATGGAGAAAGTGCATTAAATATCACAGAAACGCACGAAGCTTGACACATGTGTATTAGAAACCAAATAACTAGAAAAGAAGTTATGCCAACATTCAGAAAATGTTTTCACACGTTTTAGCAGACTGTGTTAAATATAAATCAAGGTTTATTTTAAACGGATTTAAGGATTTAAAAATCATATCGTTAAGTTTTTCGCTTCTTAGTCCTTATAAAAACTTTATAGTTATAAGAAAAAATAAAATTCCTTCTGATTCCTTTGAAAATGGTTTATATCGACGCAAAATAATTAGAGTAACGCGAAATAAAAGTGCAGGTGAAGATACAATACTAACAGCGTCGGAAAATTAGGAAGTAATGACAGAAACGGGAAACTCTCGGCACAGATAGATCAAAAACATTATAATTCCTATAGAATTTGTGCAATCGTTCAGAAAATGTTATCAATCGTTTTAGCAGACTGCACATAAGAATAGAGTCTGTTACAACAGACTGTTACATAAGAATAAAGTCTCGTTTTAAACGGTTTAAAGTTTCTATATCACTTTGCTACGTTTTACGTTTCATCGCACGTTTTCGGCCATTGTCGCAACATGAAATTTTGAATCACTTCCAATTTGCTTGAAAATGCCTATATTTATGCAGAGCAAAGAGTGTAACATGAAAATATAGTACATCTGATGATACAATACAAAAAGGACCTGAGAATTATCGCGTAATATCAAAGAAACGTAAGATTTACGATAAACAGAGAAAAGAAATAAAATAACTTGAAAAGAAGTAGTGTAACAATTCATAAAATTTTACCAAATATTTCAACAGACTGCGTTATATTAGAATCAAAGCTTGTTTTAATAATTCAAAGTTTCTTGTACCATTTCGTTCCGTTTTCATGTATGCGGCAATTCTCGAAACATGAAAAGAAGAAATTTCATCCGATTCGTTTGAAAACATAATCTATTGACGCAGAATAAAAAAAGTAACAAGAATATAATGTGCATGCGAAGATATAATTCTAACAACAACGGAGAATTAGCAGGTAATGTCAGAAAAACGTACGTTTTACGACAAAGAAAGATAAGAAATTAAATAATTCGAAAAAAAGTTGTGTCAGAGTTCAGAAATTGTTTCCGAACGATTCAGCAAACTGCATTACATAAAAATGAAGTGTTGTTTAATCGTTTGCGGTCGTATGTTTGCTTTCAGCCACCAAAACTTTCTTACTGTTCCGATCGTATGCTTGCTCTCAGCCACCATAGCAAAGAACCATACTAATTTTACATTGTATTCATCCATGTATCAATTTATACTTTCTCTAAATGAAACTGAATGTCTGAAGAAGTTATTTACGAACCAATACGGTGCTCATTTAAATTGTTAACAAAAAACTCAGTTTAAACAAATGGTATCACTTCTTACTCACTATGCAAGACGCCGTGGCAAGTCAGATGCCTCTCGTGCATGAAGAAATCGACAAGCTTCGGATATACTTCGTAGAATTTCAAATAATATTTTACAAATTGTGTTTAACTGTAATTACTGTAATTAGCCATTCTCGCTTCTTAAGATATTTTAAAAATAATACTCCAAAATGGCAAAAAGAAAATTACCGAAAGAAGTGTATCATGAAACTGAAAATAGCGATGAAGAGTTTTCTTTTGACTTCTTAAATACTGACTCTGATATAGAAAGTGATAACGTTAGTACTGATTCTGATAGTGAAATAGTTCCATTAAAGCGATGAGTGAGACAAATAGTAATATCCAGCGACAGTGAAGTAGAAGAAAATGATGAAAATGAGAATAGTAGTATAAATGAATTTACTACCTGCAGAGACGTTACGCACAAAGATCAAAAATCGCCACAATCAAAAATTAATTTTTCAACGGGATCTAAAATTGTTGGACCTAATGTACTTATACATTGCACGGAATCTATCGACTTTTTCAGACTCTTTTTCACAGATATACTGCTTGAAAAAATAGTATTAAAAACAAATAAATATGCAAAAAATAAAATAGAACAGCAGAACTTATCTAATCGATCAACAAGGAACAACTGCGTCGATGTGACGAAAGAAGAATTAACAGCTTTTGTGGGCGTAATCCTTAACATGGGCATTATATCAATTCCTAATATGAAATGTTATTGGACTAAGGAACATGCTGGAAACATACCATTTTTTGGAAATATATTTCGAAGGGAAAGATTTCTTTAAATATTTTGGATGTTACATTTGAATGAAAATGTTTCCAGAAATCCAAATATAACGATAAGAATTCAAAAAGTGAGTAAATTTAAGAGCAAAGTTAATTTTTTAACATACAATCCCCAAAAGCCCACCAAATGGGGAATACGTATTTATGTGTTATCAGACGCACATACAGAGTACATATATGCTATGCTTTCCTACTACGGAAGCGTTAGTACAGAATGTTTCATTTGTCCAAATCTTCCTGTCAGTTCAAGGATTATTTTTCAGCTATATCACAAGCTCTTGAACGCAAATCCTGAGGTAAAGGGATATCATATTTTTACAGATAGATATTTTACAGGGATCCCATTAGCGCAGGAGCTTTTATAACTAAGCTGCTATTTAACTGGTATACTTAAAACAAACAGAAAATATATACTAGCTGTGATTAAAAAACCAGCTGTAACGAAAAATAATACTGTTGCTGCCTTTCGATCAGGTGATATTCTATTATTAGCGTGGAAAGATAAGAGAATAGTCACCGTATTAAGCAGCTACGATACCTCGGACACGAAAGCTGTAGAAAGAAGGATGAAAGAAGATGACACCGTCACCATTAGCAAGCCATATGTTATTATAAATTACAATATGAATATGAGAGGTGTTGATAAGGCCGACCAATTAGCAGGTTCATATTGTTTTATGAGAAAATATTGAAAATGGTGGAGAAAAATGTTTTTCTGGTTTTAAATGTTTTTCTTGGATTAGAAGTTTGCACAATCAATAGCTACATTTTATATAAAGTGTCAGCTAGAAAAGAAAATAAGACGTGTATGTCACATTGTATCTTTGTCCGAAAATTGGTGGAATAACTTGTAGGTGATTTTTGTGACGGAGCATCTTCAAAATTAGGAAGACCATCGTCCTTAGATAAAGAGGAAAGGCTTAATGGCAAACTATATATATTGTGGCACTGTCAAAGCATAAAAACTAATTCAAACAGCAAAATCTAAGAAGACGCCAAACTAATTATTTTTGTGACCCGTGTAGTCGAAAACTAGGACATCATGTTGGAGACTGTTTTGAAAGATTACACATATTATTGTATAAATATATATCTAAAGTTTTTTTATCCTTCATAATTTTGAATATTCTATGTCACTGCTCGTTCAACGGAAATTAATTCCGACCAGTACCATGTCTAAAGTAAATACGACTGCAAAGAGTTAAAACTGATTCAAGGGTTTTGAATAATTTGGTTAAATTTTTCACCTCCTTGCCCACCTACGTACTTCGTAGTCATTAGATGAGTAGAAATCTCCTCTGATACTTTTCAAAGCTGATTCTATCAGATAACATCCGATTCTCTACATAGACCGGTAAAAAATGACATAAATCCTATAAAAGTTGTGCCATCGTTCAGAAATGGACACTAATTCATATCTAATTCATCCGACTGCATTACATAAGAACCAAGAGTCGTTTTAAACAGATTTAAGATTTCTGATTTTATTTCGTTACATTTTACGCTTCTTCGCACATATACGCCTATTGCTATAACAGGAAAAGTTGAAATCTCTTCCGATTACTTTGAAAACAAATTCAATCGACGCAGAATAAAGACAATAAGAAGAAAATAAACTACATGCGAAGATAATATTCGAACAACAACGGAGAATTTTCATGTAATTTCAGAGAAACGTGCGATTGTCGACACAGGTAAATAAGAAAACAAATAATCCAAAGAAAAGGTATGCCACAGTTCTGAAGATGTTTTGAAATGATTCAGTAATGTGCTTTACTTAAGTTTCAAGTCTTGTTTAAAATGGATTCGATGTTTTTGAAATCAATTTGTTAAGTTTTTTGCCTCTTCACCTGAATACTCCCAACTATTTTAACAAGAAAAGCTGAAATCTCTTCCGATTCCTTTGAAGACGAATTCTTTAGAGCCAGAAGAAAGAGAGTAACAGGAAAATAAAGTATATGCTTAGGTACAACGTATTGAAATGCATTCATAAACAACATCGGTGAATTAATAGGAATTGTCAAAGAAACGTGCGATTCACACAGATAGATAAAAACAATATTAATCCTGTAGAAGCTGTAGAAGTCACTATTCAGAAAACGTTACCAAATGATTAAACAAACAGCGTTACGTAAGAATTAAGTCCCGTTTTATATGGAATCAATGTTTCTCATATTATTTCGTTTCAATGTACGCATCTTCTCGCATATAGGTCTATCATTGTGAAAAGAAAAGATGAAATCTTTTCCTGTTTCCATAAAAACGGGTTCTATCGACGCAGAATAAAGAAAGCAACAAGAAAAAAAATGCATGCAAGGATACAATACGAACAGCATCACAGAATTATCGCGTAATATCAGATAAACGTGTGGTTCGTGACATATATAGATAAAGAACGATATAAATTCTATAGATGTTGTACCATAGTTCAGAAAATGCTGCCAAACATTTAATTGGAGAGCGACAAGTAAGAACCAAGCATCGTTTTAAGCGGATTCGAAGATTGTGAAATCTTTTCGATACGCTTTACTCATTTTTGCACGTACACCCCACAACGAAACATTAAAAGTGGAAATCCGATACCTTTGAAAATGTTTCCTTTCAACGTAGGATAAATAGAATAATCAGAAAATAAAGTAGATGAGAGGACATAATAAGAACAGCATTGGAGAATCGGCGCATAATATCAGAAAAACGTGCGATTCTCGACACAAATAGATAAGAAACCAAATAATTCGAAAAAAAGTTTTGCCACAGTTCAGAAAATGTTAGCAAACGATTAAGCAGACAGCGGAACAAAATAATCAAGATTCGTAATAAACGAATTCAAGGTATCAGTTATCGTTTCGTTACGCTTGACGACTCTTTGTTCATATACGCCCATCGTTGAAACATGAAAAGATGAAATCTCTTCTGATTCAATTGAAAATGGATTCTTTCGAAACAGAATAAAGAGAGTAACAAGAAAATAAAATGCATTCGAGGATACAAGACGAATAGTATAGGAGTATTATCGCGTAATATCAGAAAACCTTGTGATTACGACACAGATTCGTAAAAAACGATATAAATCTTGTAGAAGTTCTATCACCGTTCAGAAAATATTACCAAGCCTTTTAGCAGCCTGCGTTACATAAGAATTCGTTTTAATCGGATTCAAGGTTTGTGTTACAATTTCCTTATGTTTTATGTTTCTTTTCACTTATGCGCCCATCTTCGGAACATGAAAAGATGATATCTCGTCCAATTCATCCAAAAACGGATTTCATCGATGCAAAATAAAGAGAGTAAAATGAAAATAAAGTTTATGCAAAAATACAATACGAATAACATTCGAAAATCACCATGTAATATCAGATAAACCTATGAATCTCATCACTGAAAATAAATACTTTTATAGTATATCGATTAATATGCAGCCACTTTAAAAAGCTAATACCATCAGTAATGTAGTTATTTTCTTAGATTATATTAATAAAACTCTGTTCCGTTATATCAACGAGGTATATTGACGAGGTGAATTTTACCAGGATTATTCAGCCCTTCGGTAATCGACTGTATCGCTTACATTGTACATTAATTTATGTTTAATCCTAATATTTAATCTTTATAAAAGTGTTATATTCTTGTAATATTCCTTTTTTTGTGTCGATAGAAAACGATATTTAAGGAATAGGAAGAGACTTCAACTTTTCATATATCGACGATATCCGTATCCGCACGAAAAATGGTATAACGTAATGAAACAATGTTAAAAACTATTCTATTTAAAGCATTAATTTGATGTTATGTAATGCAGTGCGCTGAATTGTTTGGTAAGATACTTCGAATTGTTCACGTTCCTTTGAAGGTTTTGCGATTATTAGTTATCGTTGTCGATCTTCGCAAGCCTTGGTAACATTATACAAGAATTTTTCGTTCGTCCACGTATTTAATCTTCGTAAGAACGTTATAATCTTTTTATTTTGTTTATTCTGTGTCGATAGAATACAATATCTAAGGAATCGGAAGGGATATCAACTTTTCGAATTTCGACGATATCCGTACTGGCACGAAAAATAGTATAACGTAATGAAATAATGATAAAAATCACGATTCCGTTAAAACAGTAGTGTCATCTTATGTAATATAATGTGCTGAATCAATGGGTAACATTCTCTAAACTGTGATGCAAGTAATTTAGAAAATTTCATGATTTTTACTCATCTGTATCGAAATTTGCAATTTCGCTTACAATATACGACAACTTATTGTTATTTCAATCATCGTAAAAACCTTATATTCTTGTTATATTCTTTATTCTGCATCGATAGTATACGATATCTAAGGAATTGGAAGTCTTCAACTTTTCGTATTTCGGCGACAAGTGTATATTCACGACAAATCGTAAAACCAAAGGAAATAATATTAAAAACCACGATTTCGTTTAAAACAGTAGTTTAATTCTATGTAATGCAGTATCTTGAATCGATTGGTAACATTCTCCAAACTGTGGTACAAGTACATTCGAAGATTTTACAATTTTTACGCATTTGTAGCGATATTCAAATATTTCGCTTGTATTATCTTTCAATTTATCGTTAATCCATGTATTTGATCTTCGGAAAATGTTTTATTCTTGTAATATTCCATACTCTGCAACGAATGAATGCGATATCTGAGAAATTAAAAGAGTTTAAACTTATCTTATTTCGTAGCTTATACGCACGTAAAATCGTATAATGTAAAGAATTAAGGTTAAAAACCACGGCTCCGTTTAAAGTAGTAGCTAGATCTTATGTAATACAATGTGCTGAATTGATTAATATCATTCTCCAAATTGTTGAGCAAGTTAGTTTGAAGATATTACGATTATTACACATCTGTGTTGAAATTAGTATAATCTGGATATATTATGCGACAATTTATTGTTAATCCTCATATTTAATCTTCGTAAAAAAGTTATGCTCTTATGAAATTCTTTATTCTACGTTTATAGTATACCATATCTAAGGAATTAAAGCGTTCACAACTTCTCGTACTTCGACAATAAGTGTAAACGCACGAAAAATCGTATAACATAAGGAAATAATGTTAAATAATAGTAATAACTACAATAACGATAATAATAATAATAAAAATAATAAAAATAAAACTAAAAATAAAAATATTATAAATTTCAATAACGATAATAATGATAATAAAAATAACAACAATGAAAATTACAATAATAAAGATAATAATAACTATAACATCGATAGTAACCATAATATTAATAAAAATAATAACAATAACAATAATAATAACAATAATAACGATAATAACATTAATAACGATGATAGTTTTTTTTTCTTTCTTTTTTTTTGATGGTCTGAGAATGCCAATCTTTACGCACTAACCCAGGGACCCGCCCGCCAGAGGAACCTTTCACCAATTGGGTCCCCCATTAAAGTCCCTGGAGTGTCGGGCTCACCGTTGGAATAGGCACTACCGACTAAACTCATATCTATCCTAGTGGCATAGTGAAACCATACCGGTATGGGCATGTGGCATTACTTCGGGATGGTGCCACTGCATCAGGTCCCTTAACGGGACTCTCCCTTCGACTCTACGTGGCAGGAATCTGGAGCAACGTTGATGCCGCGTCTATGGGCCGCCCATCTCCTTCTTCTTTCTGCGTAAGATGCCTCGTACCAGGCAAACTTGTTCCACTCCTCCTGACCTCGGAGTATTTTCTCGACAACGTTGTTTGACAAGATATCTCCGAGGTCCAGCTCCAAGGCGAGTCGTTCGGCACTCCACCGGGTACATCTGAAGAACGTGTGGTGGGCGTCATCGTTGGTCGAGTCCCCATAGGGGCAGTTGCCGTCTGCTACCTTCCTCATTTTTGCGAGGTAGGAGCAGAACAGGCCATGCCCTGTCAAAAATTGTGTGAGGTAGAAGTCGATCTATATCGTCTCACATTTAGCCAGTAGTCTAGCCGACTGATGAGTGGGGCAGTCCATTTGCCCCAGGTTCCTGTACCCATCTGCTTTGCCAGGCCTCGATGCTGCTAGACCTGGCGAGCCTTGATGCCTCCTCCTTTCCCAGAACACACCTTTGCTGGTGGACGAATTGTCTCTCCTGGGCTAGTAGATCGATCGGGATTACCCCCGCGACCACTAGCACCGCGGGCTCAGAGACCGTGCGGTAGGAGCACGCGATTCGGAAAGCACCCCTCCTCTGTACGGCGGCTATGCGTTTGCGATATTTTTCCTTTTGCAGCGTCTCGGCCCAGACTTCAGCGCCGTACAGCATCACTGTTTCGGCGGCACGCATCAGTAGTCGCCTCCTGCACGGTCGGGGCCCGTTGACGTTTGCCATGAGTGTGCCAAGCGAGGCTACTACTTTTGCCGTCTTGTCGGCTGCCCTGAGTATGTGCTCGCCATAATTAAGGTTTTTGTCGAGCATTATACCCAGATATTTGACAGCCGACTTAGCCTGGACCGCCGTGTCTCCTACAATGAAGCTGCGCAAGGTGTTGATGCGCTTCTTCGTAAGTAGCACGATCTCTGTCTTCTAGGCTGCCAGAGATAGCACGTGGTCTTCCATCCAGGAGATGACTCTGCGCATGACCTGGTTAAGCAGCAGCTGTGCCCCCTACGTGTCTCTTGCGGTTATGACAACTGCAAGGGCATCTGCGTACCCAACCAAGAAAGCGCCTTCAGGGACTGCCATACGTAGGATACCGTCGTAGAAAATATTCCAGATATCCGGTCCCAGTATGGAGCCTTGGGCTGCCCCCGATGTTAACTCCAAGCTTCAAGGACCATCGCCAGTACTGTATTCTAGGAAGCGCTCGTTCAGATAGTCCCCGAGTATTCGGAGTAGGTACTCCGGGACACTGAAATTACGTTCGAGCGCTTCCATTGCCAAGTCCCACCTGACGGAGTTGAAGGCATTTCTCACGTCTAAGGTGGCCAGCAGACACAAAGGGCGAGTTAGATGGTTCCCTCGCTCCATCATTTTAGTGGCCGTGACGACCTCCTGGACTGCCTGGATGGTGGAGAGGCCGGATCGGAATCCATATTGGCGGGCAGCAAGATCCCCCGCTGCCCTTAAGGCTGCGTGAAGCCGTGGCCTAAGCAGCTTTTCCAGGAGCTTGCCAGCTGTATCGAGCATATAAATAGGCTTGTATGACGAAGCGGCATCTGCTGGACCCTTGCCTCGCTTATGAGCACCAGTCTGGCTTTCTTCCACTGGGCGGGGAAGATGCCCTCCCTGAGACACATGTTGTACATGTTTAGCAAGAGCTTGGGATGACTCTGGGCGACGGCTTTTATTACTTCCACTGGAAGGCCGTCTAGTCCTGAAGCTTTCTTGTTCCGCATGGAAGATGCGGCCTTGAATAGCTCCTCCTTTGTAAAATGCGGCCCTTCAGGGCTACCAGGCGTCGCCGTGCGAATCTCTCTCTTCGGATGTGAAGGGAATAGGGTATGAATGATGTTTTCCAACGTCCTCGCATCCTGAGGGATTCCTTGCGTGTTAGTCCCCAGTTTGCTAGTGACGATCTGATACCCTAATCCCCACGGATTCTGGTCGACATCCAGGCACAGCTCCTTCCAGCACCGTCGTTGACTGGCCTTGATGGTCCTCTTCAGGGCTTTCATGGCCGCTTGATAGTCTGCGGCCAAAGGAGCAGCGTCGTGGTCGCTTCTCTTCGCTCGTTGTGCTAAACGGCGTAGCCTTAAGCACTTCTTACGAAGATCTGCGATCTCATTCGTCCACCAGTATACAGGGCGCCTCTGCCGTTTCGTGCCATTCTGTGGCACCGCTATCGCGCAAGCCTTTTGGATGAGCTGCATGGTTGCTGCGCTAATCAACCTGGCTTGTGTGGGTGGCGACAGACTCGCGGAAGTACTTTGTTGGGATCTCCATCCTTCCTCTATGACCGAAGACAGCCTCTCTCGATCCATTCTTGCAATGTTCCACCGGGGGGGTCGCTTTACACTTGTCACGGCTGGCTTCCTATCATGTACATCGAATAGGATGTACTGATGATCGCTCCCGGTATAATACTCGATCACCTGCCAGCTTGCGACTCTTGCCACAAGGTGTTCGTTGGCTAGAGAGACATCCGGGATCGTCTTTCTGTAGCCAGGCCTGCGGAAGGTTGACGTCGAACCTGTGTTGAGTACTGATAGCTCCAGTCTCGACGCCACCTCCATGATACATCTTCCTCTGGAGTCCGGCCTGGCCTCCCCCCATTCGAGAGCTTTGGCATTGAGGTCTCCAGCCACAATGAGATCCCCTTGCATTTTCCGCAGCGCGTCTTCCAGATCGTCCAATTTGATCTGGAAGTCGTCTATCCGGTCGTTCGGAGTGCGATATACACTGACGTAAGTCGTCGAGTTATGTCTCACCCAAACGTAACCGCGTCCGGATCCTTGGTCCGACACATGTATTAGTCGGGTATCTGGGATCCAGATGGCTGCGGTGCCCAATTCGTCTGCGTACCATCCTACTCCTGTTCTGTCCTGGTACTGTTCGCTGATTAGAACAATATCAGCTTTTTTCTCAGAGCAGAGCTGGGTCAGAAGGTGATGCGCCGTCCTGCTCCTATTGAGGTTACCCTGAAGTACTCTCATCCTTTTTTCCTCTTGTTGGCTGTTGCAAGGGCCTCCTGGAAAGCTTTGCAGGCCCTTGATCGCGTCAGGTGCTTCCTAGTTTCAACACCGCTCTTTGAGCACAAGAAGCAAGTAGACTCGCTGACCTTGCACTCTTTGATCTTGTGCCCCGTGCCGCCACAATAATAGCAAACTTTACTGCGATCAGGTCCCTTGCACGAGGCACTATAATGACCATAGTCGAGACAGCGGAAGCATCGCCTCACTTCTGCCCTTCGCCTGATCCTGCAGCTGATGAAACTGATCAGCACTCGACCGGCCTTTAAAAGCTACGCAGCTGCTTCCTCTTCTATTTCGACGAGGGCCAGGCGTTGTTGTCTTGAGTTGGGGTTCGTCATCTTAATTCCGATTTTCCCCGCGTAGCCTGGCAGGATCCTCTTTAGGGCCTCCTCGACTTCTATCGACGAGGTACAGCAGTCACAGTCCCGTATCTCCAGTGTAGCTCTAGGGACCAGTTCCGTGAAACTGCTCGTTTCTCCTACCTCTTTTCTCAGGGTTTCCGCGAATGAGGCCCTGATATCCACAGTGGTCTTCTTTAGTTCGAGGAGAACCCCTCCGGTTCTAGTCTACCGGACCGACCTAATGTCTACCCCTGAGGCGCTGGTCTTGAAGCGCAGGTGGATGATTCCGACTACGACTTACGCAGGTTTCAGGAGGATTGCGTCCGGCCTAGATTTCTTTCTCGGCCTATCCTCCGATTTGCTCGGTTTCTTTTTCTCCAGATGTAGGTGTTTCGTCGCCTTCGTCCCTGGTTTCTCCTTATTTCCTTTTTTCTTCACGACCACCGTCCACATGGTGGATCCGGTCGTCATCGCATCTTGCCTGGGTCTTTTGAGGGTTCCTTCAGACAACTGTGGCGGGCTTGAGGCTACTCTCTTAACTGAGCTGGCCTCAGTCGTAGAATTTGCGCGAGGACTCTGTGAAACTCGGGTGAGGGTTCTCGACCCCTTATTGCCCTTTTCTCGAGATTTGTACATGAACTCGAGACGGTTTATGATGTCTTCCAGTTCTGGGATCCCTTGCATAATCTCATTGTTTACGATTGGCTGTCCAGTAATAGCCAGCTTAATTTTGGCAAGGAGTAATTTTGCTTGCGCGAATTTCCCTCCCCCACGCTATTTTGTGGTGACCCCTTCGAAGGTTGAGGGCCTACGTTTTTGTCGCCTTGAGTAGCGAAGTTAATTCCAGATGGTTCTGGGGTGTTTTGTTGTTTATTGTCCACTTCGTTTTGTGTGTTAAGTTTTTCTTTATAATAATAATAATAATAATAATGATAATAATGATAATAATGATAATAACAATAATGATAATAATAATAATAATATTAATAATAATAATAATAATAATGATAATAATAATAACAATAGTAATAATGATAATTATAATTATAATTATAATAATAATAATAACAATAATAATAATAATAATAATAATAATAATAATAATGATAATAATAACAATAATAATAATAATAATAATAATAATAATAATAATAATAATAATAATAATAATAATAATAATAATAATAATAATAATAATAATAATAATAATAATAATAATAATAATAATAATAATAATAATAATAATAATAATAATAATTATAATAATAATAATAATAATAATAATAATAATAATAATAATAATAATAATAATAATAATAATAATAATAATAATAATAATAATAATAATAATAATAATAATAATAATAATAATAATAATAATAATAATAATAATAATAATAATAATAATAATAATAATAATAATAATAATAATAATAATAATAATAATAATAATAATAATAATAATAATAATAATAATAATAATAATAATAATAATAATAATAATAATAATAATAATAATAATAATAATAATAATAATAATAATAATAATAATAATAATAATAATAATAATAATAATAATAATAATAATAATAATAATAATAATAATAATAATAATAATAATAATAATAATAATAATAATAATAATAATAATAATAATAATAATAATAATAATAATAATAATAATAATAATAATAATAATAATAATAATAATAATAATAATAATAATAATAATAATAATAATAATAATAATAATAATAATAATAATAATAATAATAATAATAATAATAATAATAATAATAATAATAATAATAATAATAATAATAATAATAATAATAATAATAATAATAATAATAATAATAATAATAATAATAATAATAATAATAATAATAATAATAATAATAATAATAATAATAATAATAATAATAATAATAATAATAATAATAATAATAATAATAATAATAATAATAATAATAATAATAATAATAATAATAATAATAATAATAATAATAATAATAATAATAATAATAATAATAATAATAATAATAATAATAATAATAATAATAATAATAATAATAATAATAATAATAATAATAATAATAATAATAATAATAATAATAATAATAATAATAATAATAATAATAATAATAATAATAATAATAATAATAATAATAATAATAATAATAATAATAATAATAATAATAATAATAATAATAATAATAATAATAATAATAATAATAATAATAATAATAATAATAATAATAATAATAATAATAATAATAATAATAATAATAATAATAATAATAATAATAATAATAATAATAATAATAATAATAATAATAATAATAATAATAATAATAATAATAATAATAATAATAATAATAATAATAATAATAATAATAATAATAATAATAATAATAATAATAATAATAATAATAATAATAATAATAATAATAATAATAATAATAATAATAATAATAATAATAATAATAATAATAATAATAATAATAATAATAATAATAATAATAATAATAATAATAATAATAATAATAATAATAATAATAATAATAATAATAATAATAATAATAATAATAATAATAATAATAATAATAATAATAATAATAATAATAATAATAATAATAATAATAATAATAATAATAATAATAATAATAATAATAATAATAATAATAATAATAATAATAATAATAATAATAATAATAATAATAATAATAATAATAATAATAATAATAATAATAATAATAATAATAATAATAATAATAATAATAATAATAATAATAATAATAATAATAATAATAATAATAATAATAATAATAATAATAATAATAATAATAATAATAATAATAATAATAATAATAATAATAATAATAATAATAATAATAATAATAATAATAATAATAATAATAATAATAATAATAATAATAATAATAATAATAATAATAATAATAATAATAATAATAATAATAATAATAATAATAATAATAATAATAATAATAATAATAATAATAATAATAATAATAATAATAATAATAATAATAATAATAATAATAATAATAATAATAATAATAATAATAATAATAATAATAATAATAATAATAATAATAATAATAAT
>NC_140811.1:9207500-9425000 GCF_050613455.1 Vespa mandarinia | reverse complement strand
ACTGTACGGCGGCGATGCGTTTGCGATATTTCTCCTTTTGCAGCGCCTCGGCCCAGACTTCAGCGCCGTACAACATCACTGCTTCGGCGGCACGCATCAGTAGTCGCCTCCTGCACGGTCGGGCCCGTTGACGTTGCCATGAGTATGCCAAGCGAGGCTACTACTTTTGCCGCCTTGTCGGCTGCCCTGAGCATGAGCTTGCCATAATTAAGGTTTTTGTCGAGCATTATACCCAGATATTTAACAGCCGACTTAGCCTGGACCGCCGTGTCTCCTACAATGAAGCTGCGCAAGGTGTTGATGCGCTTCTTCGTAAGTAGCACGATCTCTGTCTTCTAGGCTGCCATAACCCGTGGTCTTCCATCCAAGAGATGACTCTGCACATGACGTGATTGAGCAGCAGCTGTGCCCCCTCCGTGTCTCTTGCGGTTATGACAAACGCAAGGTCATCTGCGTACCCAACCAAGAAAGCGCCTTCAGGGACTGCCATACGTAGGATACCGTCGTAGAAAATATTCCAGATATCCGGTCCCGGTAGAGAGACCTGGGCTGCCCCCGATGTTAATTCCAAGCTTCTTGGACCATTGCCAGTACTGTATTCTAGGAAGCGCTCTTTCAGATAGTCCCCGAGTATTCGGAGTAGGTACTCCGGGACGCTGAAATTACGTTCGAGCGCTTCCATTGCCAAGTCCCACCTGACGGAGTTGAAGGCATTTCTCACGGCTAAGGTGGCCATCAGACACAAAGGGCGAGTTAGATGGTTCCCTAGCACCATCATTTTAGCGGCCGCGACGACCCCCTGGACTGCCTGGATCGTAGAGAGGCCGGATCAGAATACATACTGGACGGCAACAAGATCCCTCGCTGCCCTTCAGGCTGCATGCAGTCGTGGCCTAAGCAGCTTCTCCAGGAGCTTGCCATCTGTATCGAGCATACGAAAAGGAAGGAATAGCCGTCCAAGAAAATTCACACTGCATTCACACAGTCCCTTTTAGTCGCTTCTTACGACAAGCAGGGAGTACTGTGGGAGTATTCTACTTCCCCCTACCAACTGGGGGGAAATAGTACTAATAACAACAATAATGACAATAATAACAATAAAACAATAATATCAATAATAATAGTAATAATAATAATAATAATAACAAATAATAATAAAGAAAATAATAATAATAATACCAGTAATAATAATAATAATAATAATATTAATATTAATAATAATAACAACAATAATAACAATAATAACAATAGTAACAATAATAAAAACAATATTAATAATAATTACGACAATAACAACAATAATAACAATAATAACAATAATAACAATAATAACAATAATAACAATAATAAAAATAATAACAATAATAACAATAATAACAATAATAATAATAATAACAATAATAACAATAATATCAATAATAATAATAATAACAATAATTATAAATTCAATAATAATAATAAAACAGTAGTAATAGTAATAAGAACAATAATAATAGAAACAATACCAACAATAATAACAATAATAATACTAATATCAATAATAACAATAATAGCAATATTAACAATAATAAGAATAGCAACAATTATAACAATTATAAAAAGAAAACAATAATAACAATAATAACAAAAACACAATAATAACAATAACAACAATTATAATATTAATAACAATAATAACAATAATAACAACAACAACAATAAAAATAAAAATAGCTTTAATAACAATAATAATAATAATAACAATAATACGAATAATAATATAAATAACATTAATAACAATTGTAGCACTAATAATAACAACAACAATAATAACAACAATAACAACAATAACAATAATAACATTAAAAAAATAATAATAATGATAACAATAATGACATTAATAATAATAAAATCAATAATAATAATAACAACATTCAAAACAATAATTACAATAATAACAATAACAACAATAACAACAATAATAACAACAGTAACTGTAATAACAATATTAACAATAATAAAAACAAAAAAAATAATATCACTAATAACACTAATATAAATAGTAACAAATATTACATTAACAGCAATAATAACAGTAATAAACGTAACAGCAAGAACAACATTAACAACAGTAATAAGAATGACCATAATAAGAATAAAAATAACAATAATAACGATAATAACAACAATAATAAGAATGGCCATAATAAGAATAAAAATAACAATAATAACGATAATAACAACAATAATAATAATAACAATAATCACAATAAAAACAATAATAGCAATAGCAACAATAATAACAATAACAACAATAATAGAGATAATATTAATGATAGCAATAAAAACAATAATAACATTAATAAATAAAGCAACAATAATAACAATAACAACAAGAATAACAGTATTAACAACAATTAAAATAATAACAGTAGTATCAATAACAACATAATAACAATAATAATAGTAATAACAATAATAACAATAATAACAAAAACACAATAATAACAACAACAACAATAAATGCAATAATTACCGTAATAACGATAATAACAATAGCAAAAATAATAACAATTATTTAAATAACCACAATTACAACAATAATAACAATAACAACAATAGTTACAATATCAATAATAACAATATTATCAATAAAATTAGTAATAACGAAAAAAACAGTAATAACAATTACAACAATAATAACATTAATAACCATAATAACAATAATAACGACAATAAAAATAATAACAATATTAACTATAACAACAATATTAACAAAAACAAAAATAATAACAAAATAACAATGTTAGCAATAACAACAATTATAACAATAATAACAAAAATAACAATAACAAAAATACTACCATTAATAACATTAAAAACGGAAATAACAACAACAACAATAATAATAATAACAACAATTATAACAATAACAGCAGATATAATGTTCATAACAATATTAACAACAAGAATAATAACATTAATAACAATAACGACAATGATAACAACAACAACAATAATAATTCTAATAACAATAATAACAATAGCAGCAAAAAACAATAATAACAATAACAACAATAATAACAATAACAAAAATAATAACAATAACAATAGTAATAACGATAATACCATTAGCATCAATAATAACAATTATATCAATAACCACAATAACAAAAATAATAGCAGCAATAACAGCAACTACAATAATAACAATAATAAAAATAATAGCAATATTAACAACAACAATAATAGCAGTAATTACAATAACTGCAATAATAACATTAATAGTAGTAATAATTAAAACAACAATAATTACAATATTATCACGAGAGTCAATAGTAACAATAATAAGAATAATAACAATAATAACATTAATAACAACATCCACAATAATAAACATACATAACAATATTAGCAATATTAATAATAACAACAATAATAACAATAATAACAATAATAGCTATAATAACAACAACAACAATAATAGCAGTAATAACAATAACTACAATAATTACAATAATAACATTAACAATAGTAATAACGATAATAACATTAGCAACAATAATAACAATTATAAAAATAACAACAGTAACAACAACAATAACAGTGATAGCAACAATAACAACAGCAACTATAATAAGAATAAAAACAATAATAGCTGTAAAAACGACAATAACAATAATAACAATAAGAACAATAACAATAATAATAACAATAATAACAGTAATAGCAACAACAACAATAATAACAGTAATAATAATAATAACAACAATAACAACAACAACAATATTAACACTAATAACAATAACTGCAATAATAAAATAATAACAATAATAAATATAACAAAAATAATAACAATAATATCAATAGTAGCAATAATAACAATAAAAACAATTTTAACAATAATAACAATAACAACTATGAAAACAATAATAACAAAAACACAATAACTACAATAACAACAATAATAAAAATTATAAAAGTAATAATGGTAATAACATTAGCAACAATAATAACTATTACATCAATAACTTCAATAAGAATAATAATAATAATGTCAACAACAGCACCAATAATGACAGTAATGAAAGTACCTACAATAACAACAATAATGGCAATAATAACAATAACAGCAACAGTAACAAACAACAATATAAAATTACAGTAACAATAGTAGCAATAACAACAATAATGATAATAATAACAATAATAACAATAACGACAATAATAACAATTATAACTTGAATAATAATAATAACAATAATAACAATAATAACAATAGTAAAATTAATAACAATAACTACTATAATAACAATAATAACAAAAACACATTAATAACAATAATAACAAAAACACATTAATAACAATAATAACAATAATATCAGAAATAACGATATTACAATTAGCACCAATAGAAACAATAACAACAATAACCACAATAACGACAATAATAACTATGATAACAACAATGACAACAACAACTATAATAACAATAATTAAAATTATAGCAAAAATAACGATAATAACAATAAAAACAACAACTACAATAACGGCAATAATAACTATAATAACAATAATAGCAATAATACCACCAGCAGAAATAATAGCAGTAATGACAATAACTACAACAAACACAATAATATAACTAATAATAATAGAATCAATAATAACAATTATGACGTAAATAACAACAATAACAATAATAAAGGCAACAAAAAAATAATATTAATAACAATAATAACAATTACCAAAACAATAACAATAATAACAATAATAACAAATATCAACAATAATAACAATTACAACAATAATAACAAAGACAAAACATTTAGAACAATAATAACAATAATAACAATGATAGCAACAATAACGACAGTAACTATAACAAGAATAATAATAATATTACCAGTAAAGACGACAATAGCAATAATAAGAATAACAACAATAATAACAATAATAACAATTATAACAATATTAACAACAACAACAATAATTACAGTAATAACAATAATAGCAACAATAACAACAACAATAATAACAGTAATAACAATAACTACAACAATTATATAATAGCACTAATAATTATAATAACAATAATAACAATAATATCATTAGTAGCAAAAATAATAACAATAATAAAACTAATAACAATAACAACAGTAATAACGATAATAACAGTAATAACAATACAAACAATAATAATATTAATAACAATCTTAACAATAATAACAACAACAGTAATAATAATAATAAAAATAATTACAAATATAACTACAAAAACAACGATAACTATTACAACAATTATACCAAAAGTAACAATTATAAGATAATAATAAAGATAATAAGAATAATAACAACAACAACAGCAATAATAATAATAACATTAATAAATATAAAACAAAAAAAACAATGATAACAATTACAACAATAATAACAATAATAACAATAATAATAATACCATAAATGTTAACAATAACAACAATAATAACAATAATAACACTAATACCAATAATAACAATAAAAAGAGTAACACTGATAATTCCAATAATAACGTTTAAAACAATAATAACAATAATATCAAAAATACCAATAATAACAATAGCAACATTAATAACGATAATAACCGAAATCACGACAATAACATTAGGAACAATAATAACAATTGCAACAGTAACCAAAATAACAACAATAATTATAATGATAACAACAATAAGAAAAATAAAAACAATAACAACAATGATAACAACAAATACCAACAACGACTATAATAACAATAATAACAATTAAAGCATTAATAACGTTAATATGAAAAGTAATAATAATAACAATAATAACAATAATAACAGTAATAACATTAATAACAATATCAACAATTGCAGCAATAATAACAATAATAACAATAATAACAATAATAACAAAAACAACAATAATAACAGTATGAACAATAACTACAATAATAACAATAATAGGACTAATAATTATAACAACAATAATAACAATAATATTAATAGATGCAATAATAACAATAATAAATATAATAGCAATAATAACAACAACAACAATAATAACAGTATTAACAATAAATACAATAATAACAATAATAGGACTAATAAATATAACAACAATATTAACAATAATATCAATAGTAAGAATAATAACAATAATAATAAAAATATCAATAATATCAATAATAACAATAATATCAATAGTAAGAATAATAACAATGTTAAGAATAGTAACAACAACAACAATAATAATAATAATAATAACATTAATAACAATAATAACAATAATATCAATAATGACAATAATATCAATAATAACAATAATAACAATGGCAACAGTAATAACGATAATAACTGAAATAACGATAATAACATTAGCACAATAAAAACAATTACAACAGTAACAACAATAATAACAATAATAACAACAGTAGCAACAACTACAATAATAACGATAATAACAATAATAGCAATAATAACAACAATAACAAAAATAACAGTAATAACAAAGACTACAATAATAACAAATATATCAAAAGTACAAATAATAACAATAATAACAGTAATAACATTAATAACAATATCAACAATTACAACAATAATAACAATAATAACAATAATAACTAAAATAGTAACAATAACAATAATAACAAAAACAACAATAATAATAATAACAACAATAATAACAATAATAACAGTAATAATGATAATAACAATATTAACAATAACAACAATAATAACGATAATATCAAATAACACTAATATCAATAGTAAGAATAATAACAATAATAACATTAATAACAATAATAACATTAACAACAATAATAACAATAATAACAGTAATAATGATAATAACAATAATAATAATAACAACAATAATAACAATAATATCAAATAACACTAATAACAATGGCAACAGTAATAACGATAATAACAATAATAACAATAGCAATAATATTAACGATAATAACAACAACAATAATAATAATAATAATAACAATTTAACAATAATAGCAAAAACACAATAATACCAATAACAACAATAATAACAATATTAACAGTAATAATTATGATAACATTAGCAACAATAATAACAACTATATCAATAACCACAATAACCACGATAATAATGATAGCAGCAATAACGACAGCAAATATACTAAAAATAATAACAGTAATGGCTGTAAAAACGACAATAACAATAATAACAATAACAACAATAACAACAATAATAACAGTAATAACAACAACAACAATAATAACAATAATAACAATAATAGCAATAATAGAGACAACAACAGTAATAGCAGTAAAAACAATAACCACAATAATAACAATTACAACGTTAAAAACAATAACAACAATAATAACAACAACAACAAAAATAATAAAACCATAATAACAAATACAAAAATAATAATCATAAAACAATAAGAGATTAACAACAATAATAACAATAATATCAATAATAACAAATACAAAAATAATAAAAATAATAGCACTAATAATTATAACTACAATAATAACAATAATACCACTAATAATGATAACAACAATAATAACAATAATATCTGTAGCAGCAATAATAACAATAATAACCGTAATAACATTAATAACAATATGAACAATTACAACAATAACAATAATAATAATATTAATAACAGTAATTACGATAATAACTATAATGAAAATTACAACAATAATATCATTAGTAGAAATCATAACAATAATAACATTAAAAACAATAATACCAGTAATAACACAAATAACAATATCAACAATAATAACAATAATAAAAGTAATAATTATAATAACGATGATAACAATAGTAACAGTAATTACAACAATAACAACTGTAACAATAAGAACAACAATAACATTAATAACAAAAATAGCAATAATAACAATAGTAACAAGAACAACAATAATAACAATAATAACAATAACAACAATAATATCAGTAACAAAATTAGCACGAATAATAACAATTATGACAATAACTACAATAACAACAATAATAACAATGACAACAACAATAACTATAACAACTATAATAACAATTGTAACAACAGCAGCAATATTCACAATGATAACAATAACAATAATAATAATAATAATAACAATTATAACAATTATAACAAAAACACAATAATACCACTAACAACAATAATAACAATAATAACAATAATAACAATAACAACAATAATTACAATAATAACAATAATAACAAGATAACAATACTAACAAAAACAACAATAAAAACTATAACAACAATAATATCAATAATAACAATAATAACAATAATAACAATAACAGCAATAATAACAATAATATCAATAATAACAATAATAACAATAAAAACAACAATAACTAACAATAATAAAAACAATTATAACAATAATAATAATAATAACAATAGAAATAATAATAGTTATAATAATAATTATTATTATTATTATAATAAATACATATATCAACTGTTTTATTTTAATTAATCTCGGCTATCTCTGATTAAACTGCCACATTTCTTCTATGGGAAGAGTGTTTGTTCGTTGGCAGTCGATCGGTTTATCGATTGGAAATAAGGAGGTCATCCGGAAAGAATCGTATCTTTGAAAAAGAATCATTGTGCATACTTTATTTTGTATTTTCAACGATTGTTTTCCTTTCGCAGATTTATTTTTTGTGTCGTAGGTTGCTCATTTGCGACGAAAGCAGTCTCGATATATGTATTTTATATGCAATCGAAATAATATCGCACGAGATCATTCGATATCACGACGAAAATGAAATTCACATATTTTCGCGTTTTTTCGACGTAACGACAGACGGTATGCATTCCTTCTACTCCCATACGAAAATGTTTACGGAGATACGTTGAGATGTTCCGATTTTTCTACTTGCTTCATTGTCGTTGCTAATGAAAATCCCTCAGTGATAAGCATAATCGTAGGGTGCAGATATGAAGATTTTCTGCCAACGTGATTGTTGACAGAATACAAATTCGCTACGACAAACCGTAAGAAGCATGCGTCCTTCTCGCAATTTATCATCGGTTTCTTCGAGTACATCTTTCAAGGGAATATTGTGACTACGTTGTATCCAACAAACAAGGGTTGGTACTTTTTGATGCTTACCGATAAACAGAATATTTTCAATAAGACCCATCCGCTATCGCGTGCTTGAAATTCTTACATTGAGGTTAAGGTCGATGCTAATACTTATTTCGAGTTCCACGCGATATCCATTTTTCGAACTTTCTACGATAAATATTTCTCATGTATCGCAATACTGAATTTATCTATTTCTCACACAATGATCTCCTTCTCGACGCATTTTTCTTATAATTTTGAAACAGTCCTCCTCTTTCGTTTTTTTTTTGTTTTGATTCATGATAATGATGATGTTACTTTGACGCATAGCTTCAATTGGGATTCGTTCGATTGGGATTATTTCATTATGACGTACTCGTTAAATTCTCGTCAATCACATCCTCTGGATATATGACTATCCTTGTCTATCACTAGAAATCCATACTTCCATTGCCAACATTCGGTACAGAGATCGTGAAAATTATCGTATGGCGTGTTCATTTTCTCATGATCGTTATAGATGTGTCGCAAATTCGTTCCATCTTGCTTGTACAAAATCAGTATATTGACATAGTTGTGAATCAAATGCTTCGGTATTCTCGCATAAGACTGAAACAGATCAAAGTAATCCACGTTTAAAAGTCTACTCATCGAAAAGTACTTTTTCATTACTTCTTCATCGTCACATGCTACGTCATCGAAAATAAATATTGAGCTGGGTAGAACTTGCGCGGATGGAACGATATCCCTATTATCAGATAATAAAAAATATTCAACGTTCCCCACATTTATTAATAAATCCCGCAAGTAACGATACTTCAGTTTCGAAGCGATTTTGAATACAAATAAATGATTTCAAATCGTAGACCGTTCAGACTTTTCAACAGATCGATCATTACGTTCATTTTATCATAATTGGATAGGCTGCATATCACGCAAAGTATGCTGGTAGATAGCAACGGACCATGTTTTTAAAAATGATGCTCAATATAGGTTCAGCTGTCGTTGTCGTTTGTTGAGCCGAGGATTCGGTGGGATGTGAATGTCGTCGACGAATAGAAAGAGAGAGAAAGAGGGAGAGAGAGAGAGAGAGAGAGAGAGAAAAAGAAAGTATTTATACGATCGCGCTTTCGTTGCTTTTCTCAATTACCTCCTACCGACAGCAAGAGGCAAGAAAAAACGCATAGTCTTTTGAGAGAGAGGTATAGTCTTTTGAATTTTATAAGTAAGACGACAAGCGAAATCATTTGAACAATGTTATAAATGTGCTTCCATTCAAATTACATGTACCGTATTACAAAGACTTGAGCATAGCAATCAAGACGTAAACTCGTTGAACATAGTTTGCAGAGAGCACGATAACGCTTATTTTCGAATTAAAGATCTCAAGAACGAAACGAAGCCGAGAAAATTTTGGTTGGACGAATGCAAAAATGCAGAACCGAAAGATGCGTCATCGTTAAGAGAAAGAACTTCCTCGCTTGCTGTGTGAGCCATCATGAAAACTAAAATGAAATTCATAAATATGGGAGTAAAGATAAGCAAGAAGAAGGAGAAAAAAGGAAAAAGAAAACAGAGGATATTTCCAATCGTGAAGCGCGACGATTTTCCACCGTTCTTACTTTGACGATAAGAGGAATAAACGGTGACGTAGCTGATAGAGCCAAGGCTGTGAACGACACATCGATCGCGAAAAAACATCCGAAGAAAGTCCGACGCCAATACAACAAAGTCATTTTTTATAACGTTTCGATAACGATAAGAAAAGAAAAGAAAACAAATAGAAGAAATAAAAGACGATAATGCTAATAAAAATTTGAAGGATACTGATCTGATGAATGAAATAAAAAAATAGAAAGTAGGCGCAATAACGACGTTCAGATGGGAATTTCGAAGAACACGAATACGATAGATAACGATGATGGAGGCAAGAATAAGTTAAAGACGTGAGTGTGGAAAAGAAAGAAATGAAGGGAAAACGGGAAAGAAATATTTTATTTTTCATTCCGAAATTGGTTTCGAAAAGAAACGAGAATGAGGGGGAAAAAAGCAAAAAATTTCTTATCTTGTTGAAAAATAAGATGAAGAAAAATTAAAAATAATAAAATGAGAAAATATCGCGCTACTATCATTGTGATGAAGAAATAAAACTTGTGAATCAAACAATTTTTTATTTCATAATAGAATAATGATCCTATGGTAACATAGTTACATCATCATTAAAAATATATCGCTTATCATCATATGAATGATGCACGATTTTATCTTATATTATCGTATAACCTTTATATGATTGTTATACAATTCTGTTTCTCGATTTTAATTTTATGACGGAGCTAATATTCTAAATAATCATTGAAATTAATTTTTCGTTGAATGTATGTATTTATTGGTTATACTTTTTGTAATATGAGATTTAGCTATTTGTGCACAAAATTAATCACGCATCATTTTTTATTTTTTTTTATGTGACTCAATGTGTGTCGTTCGTGTTCTTTCAGAAAAATTCCGCAGCGGCGAGGCGTCGCGACGCAAGCACATTCTCTTGAACTAGTCAATGTTGTTAGAGAAAAGAAGCGAAACAGTTATACGAAAATGAAATAACACAAGTATATATAAAGCGAATCGACCATCGTTGTGTAATAAAAGCACATTGAGTAATTATTCATTCTTTCTCTCCCATCTTTTCTCACACAAATAAATCAAACTCATTAGTCTGTAATTACAATCGCTATTTCTTATAGCATACATTTTTGATTTTGAATCTATAAATTCGCGCATAATTCTTCCATTATTTTCATCTTTCATCAAATCCAATAATTTTTTATTCGCTAACAGTATATCGTACACGCTGTTTATCAAATAATCGCTCGTGTCAAACCAAATCTTTCTTCAAAATTTTATGAATATCATTATGTAAAATTTGATATATCAAACGGTATCAGCATATAATATTTTACAATTATATTTAATTGTGGTTTTATATGTAATTGTAATGGCATTTGTACAAACATATCTTAAAAATATCTCGTATAATTCTTTTAAATAACTCTTAAAATTCCTTGTATACGATTCTTCTATAAAAATTGAGCTTTACGAGAAACAAACCAATACCTTATCGTCCTTCGTTATCTATTTCGTTATTAGTTAAACGATACGATTACGAACATTTTCCATTATTTTACCGAATACAGAATTGTTCATTAATTTTTAAAGATTTTTTTCAAAATCCGTTTGAGCAGACTTTCGACACTTCGTATTTAATTTATTTAATCCACAGCAGAAATCTCTGTACTTGTACAGACTCTGTAGTTTCTATAGTTATATCAACATTTTTGCTATAATCGTTTTCAATTCAATTTATTTCATATTTCATCTCATTAAATATCGAAGCGATGCCATTGTTATCCACATAAACTTTATCACAAAGTTTAGACGAAGATAACTTTATCTCATGGCCAAGTAGTTGACCATCGATATATTTATCTTTCATATATTTAGGTAAATCATTATGTTTGTTCATTCATCTCCTCTTTCTTTTTCTCTCTTCATACTTTTGAGTTTTTACTTTATTAACTACAGAAGCAATACTTGCCGCATTACCTACGTGAGAACCTAACATCTCAAGATGAGATAGCAACAAAATTAAATCTCCTTGTTTCACAACATTCAATTTTCTCTTTATATTCATCCAAATTTTACAACCTCCGTGGTAATACATTTTTAATAAATGTTGCCAATATTTTATCCGCTATATGGCGTTTTTAGACATTTTCATGTTTTAAATATCTAATATCGTGTGCATGACAAACAGTGTCAAACAGATTTACATTTTTTTTTCTTTTCGACAATTTTTTCTGTAAATTTTTTTTGTAAATATGACTGGATCACAAGAATGATAACCTTGTATATGTAACTTAACAGGGAGCGTATCGATCACAGTAATTAATAATCGCTCACTATCAATGTATTTGCATAATTTCTTTAAATAGTGTTTACAGTCCACCATTCTTTGATGTACTAACGAAAAGAAACTACAAACTATTAATTTGTACTATATCTATTACAAATAAGAGAAATATTATGACAATCACAGTAATTATTGAAATATCTCGTAACGTTTATCATCGTTATACATTTCATAAAATAACCAATAACGATTCAAATGTGTGAGAATACGATGTTCGATAAGGAACAAATACGTATTATCGATATACGTAGTATTATTTGCGGGTCATCCAATTGTAGAAAAACCAATTTAATAATAGATTTGATAGAAAATTCTAACAGTTTACGTTTTAAAAATGTTTACGTTTATTCAAAATCGTTGCAACAACGTAAATATCGATATCGTGAAAATATTTTGTCAGCGATAGACGATATTGGGTATTTGGAACGACAATGATGTGATTTCTATCGAAAAAAGTTCTATCCGATTCAAAAATTAATATTCAATGACGTGGCTTGCGATAAGTAATGTACTATAAGAGAATACTTTTCCATTGAAAGACATTCCAATATAGACAACTTCTATTTTTGTCAAACTTATATAAAAATTCCAAAATATTTCATAAGAGATAATGCTAATTTTGTAATGATTTTTCAACAAGATAATGTTAATTCACGATACATGTAAGTCAAACACATTAACACAGATATGGATTACAATAAGTTTTTAAAATTATGTAATTATTGATAGAGAAAAAAATTTCCCTAATAGATAAAGACAGCAACGTTCAAAGACAATATAGAAGTGGTTTCAACGACTATGGCATTATGTGAGTATAGATTTCAAAACACTTTTCATAAAAAATTAGTGATCTTCTATTTGTGGAATCGATAACTTGATTTTACTTTTCATTATTAGACAAATGAGTATTAATGGAATCGTTATCAAATATGAAAAAAAGAAAAAAAGAGAAACAAACAGAAATAAAAAAGGAGAGCGGAACATCAAACAAAAGCAAATTTTAATAAAATAACGAAAATGAATTAAATGATACGAAAAAATTTCAAAGAACTTAAATGACACAAAATATAATTCGATGAAATTTTACAAGAATTTTATAAATCGAATACCGCACTTTTGCAACAAGATTCTTATGAACAAAAATGATGTGAAAATAAAAGAGATTATAATAACGATGACTATATCAAGGAAAAAAATTTTAAAAAGATAATAATGATGACAACAACGATGATGATAACGATAACGACAACGATGATGATGACAACGATGACGACGATAGCGATAATAACCTTAGTGAAAGTAGTAAGAGCGACATCGCATACAAGAAGAAAAGGAAATTCGACGATACAACTGTACGCCGGAAAACATTCATTCGAGAAAAGGAAACATTATCTGCGGATCTTTCTGTGAGATTGAATGCTTCGACAGCATCTTTATCTTTGAATGTTACACCTTTCCGTATCACATTTACCGATACCGAAAATTTTACAGAAATGCTTCAAAAAAATTTAAGAAAAGTATCTCGAAAATATATAACTTTATTTTTTAATTCCGATTCTAATAAAGAAATTGGTAATGTGTATGATGTTTATTTAAATGTTAACAAATAAATACTTGATGATACTTCATTCAAATTGAATGAAAACGATAATATCATTTTTTAAAACGTAAGGAAAGAAAATAACTCAAATCGTCAATATACTATGACAGAGATCTGATCAAATATATAAAAATAATAATACAAATGAACATACATCGACGGAATTGTCCGTCCACAAGTTAAATTATCGATAGCAAAGAATACAAATATAAGAATATCATCAATAAAAATATCACTATTTGACCCATCTATAGGCTACCTGCACTGAAACGATCCTAACGAACTCGTCCACAGATAGTGGCTTTAAATTTCCTTCAGAAACGTCGATCACACCACGTATAATAACGAGATAATATCGATTATCGATAAGTTGCGAAAAGCGAATATTATTATATAATTCGTTGCGAGGTTAAAAAATATTCAATTTGTGCGAATATGAATATTAACAAGTTCAATGCGAAAAAAGATGATCATAATATGAAGACAAGAAGAGCAAGCGTTTTTTCTTCAACAACAATCACGACAGTTATAGTATGAAAAATAGAAAAGTTGTTTTTAGAGAAATCAAGTAATTCAACCAATGCCAATAATAAAATCTATTTGGACGACCGTATTAGGTCTTTAAATAAACTGTTGAAAGATTATATTTTAAGAAACAGATAAATGTGCATTGAAAAAAATATTAGACGAAAAGAAAAAAAAATAAATAAACAATTCGACGATGAAAGATCTATGTTGTTTACGATATTATCTAATTATTCTAAACGAAAGTGAGCGAAAAGGAGAAAAAGATAAGTACTCAAATTGTAAACTGGCCTCACACGTACGAATTTCAAAGCTTCTATATTAATCAAAAATCTGACGGATCATCACAAGGAATTGACAGAATTGATTACGGAAACAAACATTTCAACATAGCGATAAACGAGGTACAGTAACAAATATGTAATAAAATCGATAATAATTTGACTGCAATAGAAACAATAAATAATTTATTAAACGAAGGAAACAAGTGAATCAAAAAATTCCAATTGAAACTTGTAGAAATCCAAAAGAAAGTTCAAATTCCCTGGAAACCTCTAATAGAGCTCTGGAAATCGAAGAAATGAGCGAGGAAAAAACCAATTAGTGAAAGAGCTGTATGCACCAATTAGAAGAAGATTCTTGAAAAGACACGTGATCATCAAAGAATACGATGATCTTTGGCAAGTGACATAATGAATATGAGAGCATATTTGAGCACGAACTAAAATTTCAATACATTTTAACGGTTAGCGATACATTTTATAAATACGCGTGGACGGAACCTCCGAAGACAAAACAGGATCAAGACATAATCAAGACTTTTTGCAAAAGCATAGACGAAACAAACGAATTTACAAACCAACAATAAAAAAGAATTTTACAACAAAAATGTTTTTAATGTGATTACTCCATGTGCAGCGTTTGAAAGCATCGATCATCGAACCCTGAAACAGAACTCTCAAAGAAAATATGTGGAAATCGTTTATTTACAATAAAAATTATAAATGGCTTAAAATATTATAGCAACTCGTACGCGACTATATTAGCCATAACATCGAACGATCGGCATAAAATCTATGGACGTGGCGTCGAAAAATTCCGCTAAACGTTTGTCTTTTATCTGCAGCCATGTAAAAATAACTGTTTCAGGCAAGTTTAAGATTGCCGACTTTATTCGTATCAGTAAATACAAGCAACTGTTGATAAAAAGATACACAGCCAATTGGACCAATGAAATATTTAAAATTAAATCCGTGAAATGCACGAACTCTGTAACATAATTCAAGATTCATGGAAAACCGAAATCGAAACAGGATTTTATGAATTGGTATTAACAAGAGTAAAAAATTCGGACGTTTACTTGATGGAGAAGGTATTACGATGGAAAAGAGACAATGTGTATTTACAATGGCTCAAATTAAACGCGTCGCATAAATCGTGGATCGATAAAAAAATTCTCTATAACCAGAAATAAATAAAAATTTATCGTAATATGATTTGTGATAAAATATTAGTATCGTTGAATACATAAACCCTCGAAACCACAACTTCCCTTCCTAATCTAAAAATACGTATATTTAATACATCGCAATTACGGCGAGACGAAAAATTAGTATCACTAAATAGGAGCAAACCACATATGCGATATTTTTTTTTCTACTACAACTTTATTAAACGAGCAAAACACGTGTAAGTTCTGCATTCGTTCGTAATACTTCAACTATCAAGAGGACTAAAAGAAAAAAAATGGATTTTCTTTTCGGGTATATTTGTCCTTGGGAATTCTTTGAATAATCGCTAAAAAAACGATAAAATAAAAAACACATCGCCACATTTGCCCGAACTTAGACATAGTTAGTAAAATACTTAATTTTCGATAATGTGTCGAACCGGATATCTACCTTTCAAATATCAATGCAATACTCATGGATCCACACAATCACCAGGATAAATAACCACATATGAGATTGATTAAATATTTCTCTCGATCTATCTCGACACGGCCACTACCAAGAAAAATATCGGTTTCCCGTTCCAGGTACTTTTTACTTAAATCCTCCCTTTCCATTTCCCTTTCCAAATTCATTAATAACTTCATGGATAGTTCGAGAGAAATCTACACACAGTCGCATTCACTAGTAAGACAACGGAGTCTTACCAATATCACTAGCTATGCCTTAAACAGAGGTATCCAGTACAACTTAAATTGTAGCAGTCAAAACTACATTCTTTAAATTCACAAACATCCAAACCTCCAAATCTTATTACATTACTGGCTCAGAAATAGCCAACATACTTCACTACACAAGAACATATCAACAATTGTATCATACTACGACAAATATATTGTGATAACTACAAATTCACACTATATTGTTTTGCATCTCACGAGATTCACAGGATCCTCCAAAGAAATTCGCGTTCTCCAATTAATTTTCGGGAACGCGGCGAGCGGTATTTTACTGACGGCCTACTACGCTATCCTAGCTTCCTTTATTAGTATCGCCGCCCTTATTTATCGTGATCAGTAGGTCTATAACTGTGACTATTAGGAAGAGAAACTTAGAAAGAGAAACTTTCTCTGTGCAAATCGACTATCATCATTGGTCCGGTGTGAGACCGTATCTAGAAACGCTCTCATAGTTGCGCTCTCACGATTAATAATATTAATCTTTGATATTAAAATATTTCCGTCTTAAATATGTATATCCTTATAGTCAAGAAAACAATTCCAATAAGATCATACCTCATAACGGTATTCGACATGGATATGTACATCCATCTATAGAGATAGTCGTCCTAAATTCAGCTAACGTACAAATTTGTTTCGAATCTACACTATTAAAAAAAGTAAGCTTACCTTGCTGATCTTTTAATAATCTTTTACAATAAATTACTTTCTGAAAATATATCAAATTACATAGAATTGGCATTTCGTCGAATTCATCTTCAGCCAATTGTAAACATTTGCAGCCTTGTCATCTCGAAATGTTTGCATTGATTCTTCTATATCTCTGATAATGAAAACTTTCATTGACTTACGTCTTCCTCTGCGTCGTCTTCATCATTGTTGTCACTTTCGTCTTCTTTAGCTGTTTTCAGCAATAAGACAGCTTTTAAGCATTCCACTAATTCATTTTATCTTCCCTTCCTAATATCTTCGATTTTCATTACTTAAATTCATCTTTGAATTTTGGAAACTTCATTTTCTACGGTTCTTATGTCTGGTTATTTTCGACAATAATGCGAGAAATATCTTCCTCATAACTTGTACTCATCGTAATAAGATCTTATCGTTTTATTTTACACTTTATTCATAAGCAAGTATTACAACCACAATCACACTCTTGATTTTAATCTCAATTCCGGACTAGCCCCCCAAAATTTCTGTGGTATCCTTGTCCTTGTCATCACCAAAATACTTGGGAAAAGAAAAGAAGGAAAATAAAAAAAAAAATAAAAGAGAAAAAACAAATAAAGAACAGAAGCATAAAACGCGATCAGAAACATAACAACACCTGTGATCTACGTCATCTATAGAAAACGATATCTCCACCACCATACCGTCTTCGATCGTACGATATAATACATTCTTCGATACAAACCACGAATACGAACCCCCAACAAGGCACCGGACATGATATACGAGTCGCCAAACTCAGCTGACTATCACCCCTCCTTACTCTACAAACGACCTCTAACCCTTTTTTTGTTTCGTCAGGAGGAAAAACCTTCATAGGCCCCCTGAGCCCGGTACTCAGGAGAATGTCAGATTCAACCCGCCTGAGAATACTCCCAGGTTCGGATCGCTTACCGACTAAAAAACCTCCCGATCATTATAACGCTATACGCTAAGGAGAGAGGGGGTGGCCGGGATCACGCATATGCGTATTACAAATTCACCCAGTATCCCTCCTCGGTGAGCCAGGCCGGTATTCGCCTTGCTCTCATTCATTCATTCATCTACATTCAGATCAATACAGCGCACTCGACAGGGGCCTACGAGCTCCTGGAAACGCAATTACTCCCTAACTATATACATATTGGCCTGTTTCCCATTTGCTCTGACCAGGCCCATTCACGTTCGTATACACTCACTCACGTCTAGAGGGAAGCGACGCTTGAACCAAGCGCCGCCTGAGTTGCTCGGAGCCTTGCCCGAGGTGGCCGCACTGGAGCTACTCTCCTATGCAGCCTATCGTTCGCACTCCCGTCCACGTATACACCCGCACGCTCACTCACACATCCTTTTTCTCCTCGCGACCATTCCCTGCGCCTCTCAGCGTCCTCCTTTGCACGCATGACCTGTCCAGAGAAGGTCCGAAAGGCCGCCCATCCTCCCGGGACAGTCAGGGAGACCCTGACTATCACGGGAAGGGTTAGCTGCCATCCACCCATCGCGACGATCAACTCATTTCTGGCATCCGTCTAGGCCGGGCAGTCGATCAGGGTGTGTTCCGCCGTATCCTCACTCCCCCCGCAGTGGAAACAACGTGGAGAGGGAATCTTCTTTATCTCATTTAAATACGCCAAGAGACAACCATGGCCGGTCATCAGTTGTGTGGTGTGAAATGTCGTTCCGATAGAGAACGGCCTCCCAAACCACTCAGCCAACCATTCGGCAATAACTGCCCTCGCGCGCACTCCCGTTGCCGCTGGTGGCCCTACGAGCCCTAGTTCCTCAGCCTTCCATGCTTCTATTGCCCTCCTTCTGGCAAGAGCACCCAATACAGCCTTAGCACGCGGGGGAACAGGTTCCTCCGCGTCTCTAACAGCCGCATACGTCTCCACCAGCTAGGGTACCAAATGAGTGAGAGGAATCATCATCTATATATAATCGCAATCATCATAGCCGCATGGAAGGAGACCGTCCTATAGGCACAACACACCCGGATCGCCACCTTTCTTTGGAGGCTCCGACCAACCCGCCCGATCCTCATGTCCTCCACGACGGCGCGCCATCACGCCGGCGCCCCATATAGGAGCACCGAGTGGATCACGCCGCCATAGAGGCGTCGCCTCCTCTCCCCCGGTCCGTGAAGGTTCAGAAGGAGCCTCCTAAGGGACCGGAGAATACCCTCGGTTTTAAGAATTAGGGCTTCAAAGTGGGGCCTGAGCGACATCCTTGAGTCTATCACTATGCCCAGGTATTTAACGCTGGTTCTAATTTCTACACAAACCCCTCTAAGGCAAATCTTAGGGGGTGGGACATTCCTGCGTCTGCAGAAGGCAGAGGCAGGAAAGACCATGGGCTCCGTCTTTTGCGGCGCCACTTTAAGACCCAATCCCTCGATCTCCCTTACCAAAACGTACAAGTCCCGCTCGGCGTTCATGATAGCCTGAGACAGGTCCCATGCCGATGACAGGAGGGCCGTGTCGTCCGCACAGCAGACAACACAGGAGCCACCTGGCATCAGGGTTCGGAGGACACTGTCATAGGCAATGTTCCACAACGTAGGGCCCAAAACAAATTCCTGTGGAACCCCACAATACACGTGTCTTTCCACAGCGCGTCCATACCTATCCGTATATGCTATGGCGCGATTGTCCAAGTAGCTCTTGATAATGTTCACTAGGTAGCGTGGAAAATTTTCACGCTCCATCGCCCTGACGATAACAGCCCACGGCAAAGAGTTGAAAGCGTTCGAGATATCCAAACTCACCAGGATAATCACCTTCCTGGCCCGCGTCGATGCCTTCACGAAGTTTTTAACATGGAGGACGGCATCCACGGTGGATCTTCTCGTCCTAAACCCATACTGTGATGGCGACAGAGTCCGAGTCTCCTCTAAGTAGCTGTTGATCCGGCCAACAACTACCCGCTCGAATAGTTTCCCCAGTTCGCCAATCACGCATATGGGTCTATATGATTCCGGTGAGTCCGGGGGCGCGTCCCTTTTCTTTTTGATCAGGACGAGCCCCGCTACCTTCCACACTGTCGGAAACCTTCCTGTCCTCAAGCATGTGGAGAAGCACTGCGCCAACCCTTTTCCACAGTGTGTCGACGCAGCACGCACGACCACATCCGGTATTCCATCCAGTCCAGGAGCCTTTCTTCCTTTTCCTTTCCAGGCGGCAACCAAAACCTCCTCCACAGAGATAGTCACCTCTGAAAGTGTAGGTTCCTGCGGCTCATCAGTTCCTGGTCCTCCTGGGAATAGCTTAGAGAGGATATTCTTCAGTACCTCATCCTCCATGGTTTCAGTTACTGGTGGGGCATAAGGCCTTAGTTTTCCCAAGACCAGTTTGTAGGGTCTGTCCCATGGATCCTCCTCTATGGAGTCTAGCAGGTCCCTACATGAGTTCTTCTTGACTTCTTTAATAGCCCTAATCAGTGCCCTCCTTACGTCCCTTCGAGCGTCCAGGCACCGCACTATTTCCTCACTATTCTTCTTTTTCTTGGCTCTGGAAAGTTTCCTTACTGTGGCCGTCGCAACGGTCCTAAGGTTCGTTAATTCGTCCGACCACCAGTAAGTACTTTTACTACCGCGAGTTTGTCCCCTCACTCGGGACATGGCCATGTCGCACGCTTGCTTCAGTGTAGACTGTGCCCACTTCACCATCTTGTCCACACAGTCCGCACCGGCCGCATTCCTCCCGCACATAGTTGCACCCGTCCACTCCCTTGAAATGAAGGCCGCAGCCAAGTAGTCCTCATCCAGGGAGTTAACCTTCCAGCGAGGGAGCTTTTTATCTTGCGGGCGAGAATTTCGGACCCTTGCAGCCTCGTGCCTGTAGCTATATCTAACATACAGGTGGTCCGACAGGGACTCACCCTCATTCACCCTCCAGTCCGAGAGACGGACGCCAGCCGCCGACGTGCTCTACGTTAGATCTATATCGCTCGACCCCTGTAGTCGAACGCACGTGGGACAGCCAACCCGGTTCAGCGGACCCAGGTCCATTCTGTTGGCCCAGACGCAGAGCAACTCACCCCTACGGTTACTCCTGCCTTCCGGATCCCATCTGCTGGACCGGGCATTAAAATCACCCGCCACCAGCGCTGGGAGAGCGGGGAATGTTCTTAAGAGCTCTTCAAGCTCATCAAGGAGTCTACTAAACATTTTAATGTTCTCGCTGGGAGGAAAGTAGACCGAAACTACCAGCGAGTTCCCCCATTTAACGGCTACGTAAAAAAGACCCTGACACAACAGGCTACAGGGTCTTCTACTCTCGCCTACAAGCACCGCGGAGAGTGAAGTCCCTCCTAGGGATGAGAACCACCTCTCATCCCCTGGAAGAACCCACCATCGTTCCGCAATAACCACGAGCTCCACTCTATCCTCTCGCATGCGCTGTGCCAGCAAGTCCCGTGCACGGTGCGCGTGGTTCATGTTTATTTGTAGAACAGCAGAGGACATTGTCTATGGACTCTCTGCTGCTTCTACCTCTATTGAGGTGCCCAGTACACCTTGTTCCACTTCCATGTCTTCATGTACCCTTCTCTTCTCGGTCACTTTCACTGTCTTTGCAATTTTTTAGCGACCTTATGCGGGTCTTTTTGGGTTGTTGTTTCCCAAACAACAACCCAAACATTTGGTGCCCTCACGAACACCTTGTCCACCCATTTTCTGGGAGGCACTACCGGGCACTCCCACGAACCGGCACGGTGGTTGGTCGGTTTCCGGCCGGCATCTGCATAAACCGGACACGCCGTCTTGTCGGTACATGTTTTGGCCAAGTGGCCCGGTTTTCCACAGACGTAGCATAGGTCTGTCCTGGGCTTTGTGGCCGGGCACGTTGCCGCGACATGTCCTCGCGCAAGGCGCCGGTGGCATCTGAGGGGCCGCTGCCTGAGTTCATGCACCCTCACTTTTGTAAGTCCCACGTCTATTCTGCCCCTCTCCAGGGCCGCCCGGATGACAGGCACCGGAGCCGAGACAGTGGCCTCGCCTATTCTGCCCCTGCCAATCCTGATCTCTCCAACCTTAATGAGGTTGGGGTCTGTTCCGGATCGCACCTCCAGAAGCGCGTTCCTGATGACGGTCCCCTTAGCGTACGCATCCAGTCCCGCCAACCTTAGGGTGCGCAGGTGGCGAATAATCTTCGCTCCTGGGACGGCACTCCTTAAAGCCTCTGCCACCCGGTCGGCTTTCTCATTTGCCCCTTTGCCTCGTACCTGCCATATAAAGGTACCCGTGAGGCCTCTCCTACAGGACGTGGTGCCGATCCCCAGGTCTTTGAGATCCCCCTCTGTGGCCCGGACGAGTGCGTCTCTGTACGTCGTCTCCTCCGTACAGGATAGGGAAATTGCTGCTACTTCTCTTTCCCTTTGCATCCCCTTCTTTCTTCGCTGTGCGCCACTTCTCCTCTTCCTTCTTTTCCTAGGGAGCGCCTGTCCCCGCAAGGGTTGAGGGTCGTTGACTTCATCCTTTGATGTAGCCAGGGGGAGTGCATTCGCTTCTCTCCTCTGGACTCGTCTCCTCTTTCGGCCAAGCACCTGTACAAAATCGTCCTACGGGGTTAGTGTCTTACCTACACTTACTTATTGCGCAGGGGGTCTAGTGGACTCAGCACAGAGTGTAGGGCCTTTATGTGGCCCACCAGCTCCAGTCGCTGCTGCTGTTGCCGCTACTGTTGCTGCTGCTGCTGCTGTACTTGCTGCAGCTGTTGCTGTATACTGCGGACAGTCCTCGCCAGTACCCTTACCGACTCGTCTGAGTGGTTTATATCCGGAGTCCTTTCTTGGCTTTTTACAGCCAAGGGATTTTCCAAAATTTTGTCCCTCTTCTTAATTACCCTCTTGAGGCGAATGTTTTCCTTCATCATTTCCCTATTGCGCAGATCCATGGCCCTGAATTCCGCCTTCAGCTGCTCAATAGTCTCCTTGGCTGACGGAGGATCATCTGCTCGGGTTTGGAGCCTCACCCTTAGAGTCTTAAGTCCTTCCATAGTTACTCTATGGGTACGTTTCATGACCTCCTACGTTCACGACCCCTAACCCTACAACAACTTGTATAAACTATACCCACCTTACTATAATTTTCTGCCATCACCACATATAAATATATGATTCAGAATTGGCATAAATTTTTCTGTAGTGCCACGCCTACCACTGAACTTTTTTCGAATACCTAATCTAGAAACAATTTTTCTATACAGTAGCAATAAAACAGTAACAATTTTTCTATAGTGTTCATGAAAACAATTCTATAGTGTTCATTTTCAATGAATATTTAAAAAACGACAGAACACCAATTGAATGTACCTAAATATCAATCGAGCCTTTCTAAAACTTCAAGATCAGAATCTCCAATCCAACAACAATATCGTGCATCTCGCCAATTGTCACACTTCTATTCTTAACCGATATTTGAGATCGGAGATGCTCTAAATTAGAAAAAGAATAAAGAGTGAAAATCGTAGTATTCTTTTCGCGAAAATTGAACAAAACAAAAGACAACTGCAGCGTGTATATCACGAACTGTTTATCATCTTCGCAGCCATCAAACATTTTCATCATCTGCTAGAAGATTGAAATTTCATCATTCACACTGACCACAAGTCGCTGATTTATGCTCTCTACCAACGAACCGACAAGGCATTGCCTAGACAACTTCAACAACTGAACTACATTTCCTAATTTTCTACAGAAATATTCATATGAAAGAAGAAGAAAATATAATTGCATGAATAATGAATAAACGTTTTAAACATACCGGTGATTTTCAACAGATCTTGAATGAAAACCATTCTGTTGACTTCAAGAAACAAAAAATAAAAAACAATATTAAGATCTATTGTAACATACTGAGAAAGACATCATAAAACTATTCATTTCGAAAACAGTTGCTCTATTAAGCTCCTCTTTCTTTCCACGTATTTTTGTATGAGTATCTTCAGTTCATTGCTTAATCCAATTTGAAAATGTATTCAAACTTAATTATTGAATCATACATTTAACAAGGGAATAGTGATCTTCTTTCAAATATGGGCTCATATACTCTCTCTCATATATCGCTCATATCGCTTATACTCCTAAAATTACATTTCTATTTTATGTTATTCCTAGCATTCTTTCGACACACACACACACGAACATTTTCCTAACCTACATTTATGTCATGATGTTCCGTCAAAATTGTTATTTTTTTAAAGGTAGAAAATGCAATGCTGTGCTGTATCGACTTCTGATATGGCTTTTAGTTAGTCCGTATATTAGGTAGTATTCGTCTTCCGGGCAGCAAATATTTTGACTATCTCTGTTCTCTTCTATCCATCTTCCAGAGATGTATGTTCTGTTTGCGCTATATTTTATTCCATTTGCGGATAGATCGTCACAGACATATTATTTCGACAACCACATTCACGCGTTTGGCAGAATTATTCATTCGGAATTATTCATTTTTAACATTTTGTTTGTTAAATGCTAGTAAATTTATTTAGATATTATTTAGATATTATAAAATAGTTTTTTATTATACTTATGAATGGACTGCAGATGTTTATGCAAATATATATTTTTATAAAAAATAGATAAACTTATGGAACCTGAATAGAAATTTGCTTTGTCAAACGTGTAACAAAAGTGTAAAATACGATCACGAATCACAATTAACTTAATATGTAAATATTTCTATTCACAAAAGAAAAATGATGAAATAGATGCTAGATTCGAAGCAAAAAATTAAGACCAAACAAGTTCCAAAAAAGTGAATTTTATTCGAATTTAATAAAAGCGATGGTTGCTACCAACAAACCATGGCGTACTTTAAATAACAATATATAAAAGAATTTCCTAACTAAATATATAGACATATGTAAAAATTACTTGAACGACTGTTACAATTCAGTAATGAAGAATATCAGAGAGGACATAGCAGACCACTATATATGGATATCTGTGGATGAAATTACTAATTCCATAGGTCAATATATTGCAAATTTTATCGTTGGAAAATTGTGTGAAAATAAAGTAATCAAACCGTACTTGTTATGCTTAAGGAATTGGAAGAAACTAACCATGCAACAATAGTCGGATTTGTGAATTCAGATTTAAGAATTTTATTTCCAAATGATAACGAAAAAAAAATTTGTTGCTTGTAACAGATGCAGCACCATATATAGTAAAAGCCGAAAAAAAATTATAATTATTTTATGAAAATATGATATATATCACACAGGCTGCACAGAATTTTAGAGGAAGTCCGATTTTATTTTTAGTCAACAAAGTAATATCATCCATGAAAAAGATCTTTTCAAAAGTATTACTTCGCATAAAAGTGTATCATAAAACGTTGAAAAATACTTCTCTACCACCAGAACCAATTTTTATGAAATGGGGTACATGAATTCTAGCAGCATCATTCTATGCTGAACACTTCGAAAATATTAAGAAAATATAAATACTATTTATTTATTTTAATAATAATATGAACTTAAACAGATTTGGATAAAACTATATTCATATTATTTTTCATGTTAATAGGTAATTCTAAATTTTAAAGAAAAAGATACTGCAACCATTAAAACTACTTCAAAAAAAACCAACTATTTCAAAATTTAATGTTTACAAAGGTTCAAACACATTACCGGCTACGATTAAAAAATTGGAAATCATAAATTTACGATTAGATCATGCAATAGGAACATATATGCAATGTATAGTTCAATTGCAAAACATTCCCAATGATTACGGAGAGAAAATTAAGAAAAAAATAAGTGTTATGTAACAAAACATAGAATTTATAAAATTAAACAAAATTTTACGTATTTTAAGTAGCAAATTTGTAAACAAGCCAGTGGATATTCTGCAACATTGTTTAAGTAAATTTAAATATGCACCGATAATATCATGTGATGTGGAGTAGTCATTTTCGACGTACAAATTAATGTTTACCAACAAACGCCACCAACTAATGCCATCCAATTTAGAAAAAATAGTTATAATTTACTGTAATTCTTAACACAATACAACAAAATAACTAAATCATTTATTTATATATTAGTGTAATATTAAGATACTTAATATTACACTCAACATTTAATATAGTATATACTTATACTGTGTGTACATAAATGCATATTTATTGTGCATATTTGTATATTTTTCATGCATAAATATCATGTTCTTTGCATATTTATCATACATAAACATCCGCAGTCTATTTATGAATGTATTGTTTGGTCTATTACATTTTATTATTTTGTCCATATGCACTGATATATCCTAATAAAATTCGTATTCTTCATTTTCGATGATAATTGTTAGCGATTGTTTTATCTTATATTACATACATTGGCAATTGCTTTTTATATAATTTGAACTGGTATAACGTATCTGTCTATATATTCTCCTTCTATTAATAATTTACATCCTTCTGTTATATTGTTTCTAGGAAGTGTTCATATTTTTTGCGTCGTTTTGTGTACGTGAGCTTTTAATTACGTACTTTAGATAGTTTTTAGTTGCTATTACTTTATCTCGTATTGCCATTGCGAACATTTCTTTCCTGAGTATATTGTAATCTGAAAATCTGACTTTATATTATTTTTGTAGATGTTATTTGATATTCGTAGGATTCACTTTTGTGTTTTACTGAAATTCGATATATTCGTATACTTCATATTTCATACTATAATGTTAATCAGTTCACCTTGTAGTTTTCGTTGCATCTGGTTTTCTATCTATTGTTTTTTCTACGTGTAATCTTTTGCACTTTGAAATTTGTGATTTAAAATTTCGTGTTCATATAATCATAAATATCTCTGTAGTTTATAATAATTCGTTTCACTGTGTTTTATTTGCTGCATATATTTTGATATCGTCTGTGTACATTTGGTTTATTGTACAATATTGCACATTTATAGTATGATTGCTTTTTGTGTTTTAGTTATATAGTGTCTTCTACTATCAAAAAAATTATTTAGACTTTTCATTGTTTTTTTTCTTTAAGATCACCTGCTATCACTTAGCTGCACTTTGACGACATGTTGTTTCACATTTCACTTCGCACTTTGTAATCGCTTATTATCTATTTCACTCATTCCTTCACGCATCCATCGTATTCCGCATCACATTGATTGCTTGCGTAATCAACCCAAGGCTTCATGCGATCAAGTGAAGCCGAATCATGAGATCTTTATATTCACCTACCTTACACACTACATTACCTACTTTCTCACAGAACGGGTTACTTTATAGGAACTTAAGTACGGAGTTGCTAATTTTAAGCCTGGCCATAGCTGATTTCTTTTTACGGTCACTAGGTCATCCTCTCGGTACGGACAAAAACTCATACACTTCTTGTCATAGGGCTTTTTATTCTCACCTTGTAGTTTATTAATTATTTGTTTCGTGGCCAATTTACATAGCTCTTCTCGACTTTGGAAGTTGACAAGCCATTTCTCTAGGAAATCAAGGATTATCGAATTCTCGTGTAAACGTACATTGGTTCTATACAATATTTGAAACGGAGTGATGCCGACACTACGTTGTTTCGTAACGTTTAAGTACTGCTGCGCATTACCATACCACTTTTCCCTTTTCGGATGCGCCAATTATGTTAATAGTGATATGAGCGATCCAAAACTAGTCATCGCAGATTTTCAAAAAGCCTGTCTCTTAAAACATTCAATAACCTCGCTCGCCGAAATTGTTCTTGTCGAACATAGCCAAGTATATTTCGAGAAGCTATCTATCACTGCAAAAATATAATTGTAACTCTTTCGTGCCGACGATTGCGGTCCGAGGTAATCTATTTAAAATGTATCTAAAGGGAATTCGCTCTTGTTAATGAGCCTGAGGAACTCCTCTAGCTTACCATCTTTTTTCGCAGCTAAAATATACTCCACGCAATTGAGGATCATCTTTTTCATCTTTGATCGCGACCATATAATCCAATACTCTTTCTTCAGGAGCATCTCAGTGTTGCTCGCGGTGAAATAACCAATTTCATAATATTCTGTAATACTCCTTGGGTACCAACATACGCAAATCACTCTCTACTTTCTTAACTGTTTGAGTGCCAAGCGACGCGGTCGGGCTTTTTCTGTCCTGCATCCAAAAGCCGACAATCACAGCAAGCCCGATTTCTGTCGATGCGTAACTTTACGGTTACCGTTCAGTCTTAGGTAAATTAAAATAAAATTGAAGTAATATTACACTTTGTAAGTGTACACATTTTTATCCTTATAAATAACCATTACTATAATAATATAATGAACTAAATAATGTAGAATAGACTATAAAAAATAATAATTAAATATATGTTTATGTTAATAAGACTTATCGCATATAAACAAAAAACAGTGCAATAATCTTGAAAGGGATTCCCAACAGGGATTCCTAAACTTTCACAATGTTCTTAATATCGTGAACACCTCTAACTTGTAGCTTGCGTACTCACTTCCTGCGGGTGTCGTTCGTCCGGTCGCGTAATATATCGAATGAATTTTTATTGTTTCTCCATCTTTCTGCATAAGTATAGGCCTAAATCCATGAGACAAAGCGTCGGTATAATAACCTTTAGCTCTTCAATCTTGAATTCTTTTGATGAACAATTCATGCCCTCTTATGATACTCGATTCATCTTTTACATTTTTCATTGCATGACACTTTATACCAAGTTTCATACGTCCGTATCTATTTCTATTCTGGGTGAGCCACCAAAATATGTAGAATATTTCATAACTTTACCTGTAAGATACAAACTAACATGGATCATTTACTCTTGTTTAATAAGGATTTTATTAATGAATGTATTTCAACTCTTTACTCTTAGGTCATTCTACTCTTTTTCTGATGTATTCAAGATTGTCCTATATTCTCTTTACTTTGTACTTCTCTTCTCTGCTTGATCTACTCAATACTATCTTCCGATATTCGACTAACGACCAATTTATCTCATACACACACACGTACACAAACACACAACTAACTTTAGAACCTTCCATCTTTCTGTTCAACTGCTGTTCGATTTATCTCATACACACATACACACAACTAATTAACTCTAGAACCTTCCATCATTTGTTAAACTGTCGATTAGCTTACCTTATACACATACACACACACACACACACACAAAACTTATTAACTTTAAAACTTTCCATCCTACATACATTATATTGAAAAATGAAAAATTAAACAAAAAGTCTTGGATATTTGATTTGAAAAATTTTTTTTTTTTAATATATACACAACATATACATAACAAGTCTTCTTGGAAAATTTCTTTTTGTATTTTAATTTCATCTTTGTGTATATCTGTGTTAAAGTTGTTGGTTTTGAAATGTATAATTGTACGCCATGTCTACATTATATTGCTGAGGAGTATTTTTTTGATGATCAGTATCATATATATTTCTAAGATTTTTAAAAGCAAATAGTATCATATGCTTTTCTATAGATTATGATCTCATGTAACATGTGCATATTTCTCTTTTGATCTTCTGTTTGTTTCATTATGACAGTGCCTATTGTTAGTTGCTGCTTCTTCAGCTGTTCTTTTTGCATCCTTTTCGTTCTTCTATAAATATATTATATGCTTGTAAGTGTACTTCTATTGTTTATGTAATCAATGTTGTTATAACTTTATACAATGTCAGAAGGCAAGTAAGCAATAGTTTACAGGATAGTTTATGCTTCCATTTTCATCTTTCAGCTTGATGTATGTTTTATATTCCATTAAGAATTTAAATGTTCTCTCTAAGTGCTATATGATGTCATTTATGATTCATATGTGTATTAATGGTTCATATATGATTTTAAACTTCTTTTATCTGAAATTTTGAATACTGTCTAAAGCTGTTCAATTGTGCATTCTTCTTATTTTTTTTTACTAAGCCTGTTTTAGTTATTATTTTTTCATGTATTGTGTCTATGTATGTATATTGTTCTTCCTCTTGCTTTATTCATGTGACACCTTTGTTGTGTGTTTTCGGTTACTTCATATAGTATTCTAGAATGCTTTGTCTGTTTTCCAATAATTAAATTTTTCTTTTCTTTTCATATGTTAAGAATCTTTTTTCATTATTTTGGAATATAGTCTTTTCTTTTTACTTGTTTTTTTTATATATATCTGGATCAATATAATGCTATTGTTTATTTTTACTCCTTGAACTATTCATGATTAACTCATAGTTAACAATCAAGCCTAGCTACAATTTTTGGACCATGGAACAGATTAAACTATGAAGAATATTTATACCAATTACAAACCTTGATTGTCGATATTTTTATCGCTATTAAAAATAAACAATACAAGAATGCTAAGACTTATATATTCATATTATTAATAAGAATTGTTATACTGTTATAATTAAATATAATATTAATCATTTTCATGAAAAAAAAATTTGAAATAAATGTAAATTATTCAAATATTATATCCTAAAACTAATTTATTAAAGGAAACTGCGAAAATAGACTTGAAATTTGATAATAATTGGTTTATTTGATTAAAAAAAACCATTAACATTTAATTCATTGACAATTATGAAAAGATTATCTAGGGATATTTCAACATATATATTAAATAATATATATTAAATAATATATATTATTTAAATAATAATTAAATAATATATATTAAATAAAATTTTGTTAAGGAATGATGATGGAGGGAGGTAATTTGAAAATCATGAAGATAATTCGAAAATCATGGATATTTCAAAAACTCTCGTTATACAGTTTAATAGACCAGATAAAATGATGCAACTTTTATTTAAACTTTTTAAAAATATTTTTCTTCATTCTTGAGAAATTGCATGAAAAAGAAAATTTTGAATACTTTTCAATATGTGATTTCTTCCTTTAAAATCAAAATATAGCACAGAAAAATAGGATTTTATTACATATTTGCACTCATTTTCAGAATCTTCTGAATATCCGAGTTATCTTCCCTTTCTTGTAAGTCCATTATCTCTACCAATCGTGTATAATAAATTTCTTAATTTGAGTAAATAATAATGAGTATAAAATATCTGCAATTATTAAATATTTATTATACAAGAACTTATAAAAAATACATGTAATACACGTAAATTATTTGTTTTTTTTTTTAATAAAATAATTATTATTAAAAGTATAATAGAACGTCGATTACCTAAAGTTCATTATAAGAATTTCGATCATTCGAATGATCAATTATCTGAATACAGGATGAATCACCTATATATGTATGTACATAGTCTTATATATAAGAGCTAAATTGAAACCAATCGTAAATTAGATAATTTGGCCCACAATATATATAGTTTCGAAGACTGTAATAACGATTATATTAAGACATAAATAAAAAATGATGAATGATATTCAAATATAGATAAAAATAATATTTTAAAAATAATACAATTATGAATGATGATGATATTATTTCATCTATTCTTGACAAAAATGATAACACAAATGAATAAATGACGAGACGTAGCACTAGTCCATGTATCATATCAATGCACAGCGAAGCTGAAAACGCACTAGATATCGCATTTCAATAGGAAAACATTAAAAAAAAATAGATTCTGTATAAATATTTATTTTAGAAAAAATCCGTAATTTTGCAGCATCTAAAAACGTTTAATCTATATTTGGTACTATTATGTGGGATGGAAAGTTTTAGAGTTAATTAGCTGTGTGTATGTGTGCATAAGATAAGCCGATCGACAGTTGAGCAGAAAGATAGAAGGTTCTAGAGTTAATCAAGTGTGTGTGTGTGTGTGTATACATGAGATAAATTGGTCGATAGTCGAAAAACAGGGGACAGTCTTAAGTAGGTCAGAGAAAGAGAAACGAGAAAAGAAGTACAGAGTAAAGAGAATATACGGTGGTCTTAAGTAGAACAACTTAAGTGTAAAGAGTTGTAATATTTTAATTAAAAAATCCTTATTAACCAAGAGTAAATGATCCGAGTTAGTTAGTTCGTATTTTCCTAATAGGATTACAAAAATTATTCTACAACGCATTTCGAGCACAAAAAAGCTATTTTCCTGTAAAGTATATATGTCTTCGATTCGTCGCAATGATTTTGTCGCTTATTTTGTGAAAAATAATAAATAAGGAATATTTATATATTATATATTATTTTAATAAAAACCAAAACGTGAGTACACTTCCATATTATCAATGAAGTAAAACGACTAAGTCTTTTGGATATTAATGAATTATAGATAATTGTCATTTCTACTCTATGTTATGTATTTTTTCAATAATGTTAACGCACAAGTGCGTTCCTCAATTGTTCACAATACTTTCTTCTGAGGATCATATATCAATATTAGAAATATTTGCCCTTGGAAACTCGTTGGATACTCGTTAGGAAAATGCATAGATAAAAAATACATTGCCATCTATGTCCAAGCTTAGGCATTTTTAGTCAAGTATCTAGTTTTCAATAATGTGTCAATCCGGGCAATAAATAAATAGTGAAAGTAGACACCTAGGTGCAACGAGACAAGGGTTCTCTGGCGCCTAATCTTGAAATATCCATTGACACCCTCTAGTCTACACGATCACCAGAACAAAGGGCACATATGAAATTATTTAAACATTCCAACGAACTATCCTGACATGCACACGACCAATAAGAATATTGCTTTCCCTTTCCAGGCATTTTTTACTTAAATTCCTTCTTTTCCATTTCCCTTTTCTAATTCATTAATGCCTTGATGGATAGTTTGAGAGAAATTTACAGAGAGTTGCATCAAAGCATTTAAGGCTATGCCTTAATCAGAGATATCAAGCACAATCTAAAACGCAGCAACATAACTAATCCACAATCCTACAAGAGCATCAACAATTGTTATTTCAACAAATATACTGATATACTTCAATGATAACTTCAATTCGCGCAATATTTATTATCACTACCTCATAAGCTTCACAGAATCCTTTAAAAGAGCGTGCGTTCTTCCATTAATTTGCGGGAATGCGGCACGCGATATTTTACTAACGGCCTTCAACGATATCTTAGCCTAGTGCCGCCATCCTTATTCATCGCGATCAGTGGGTCTACAACTCTAAAGACAAGGAAGAGGAAAGAAATTTTGCAAAATATGCAAATCGATTATCATCGGTGCAAAATCGATTATCATCCGGTGCAAATGCATCTGGAAACGCTCTCGTAGTTGTGCCCTCACGACGTATCAAATATTATTTTATAAAATCATTAAAATAAAACAATATTACTATATTTCTTTTAGCCATGGTTTATCTATTAAAGCTATTCAGCCACTATCGAACGATGTATTATATCAGTAAAAAGTATAGAAAATAAAAGCGTATTAGAAAATCTAGTCCCTTCTATTCATTCTTTATATTGATTCGTTGTATTGTATTCAGTGTATACTTGTATAGATAATCACGCTATCAATGCACGTGAATTGAAGAACTAAGAACAATGAGACATCATTTAATGTATGAGTGTCAATTTGTACAGAACAAAGCCAATACGTATTTTATAAGAGAAACGAAACGTGCGATTTTTAAATAGACATTAATATTCTTCTCATACTCGATTGACATTACATGTATTACTTTTTCTACTTCTGGCTAAAACAATTCATAATTATAAAAAACCGATAATAATATTATTCAAAAGAAACTAATAGATATATTTATATTCCGTTGCAAAAAGCATTCCAATTCTTTGTCCTTCATTTATTCTGCCACATTATTTCTGTTGTTTGAAAGAATCCATTACAAATAATAAATTGACAATAATATTATTTAGGGAAATAATAGATACATTTATATTCTGTTATACAATATATATCTTCGTACTGAAATTACAATTTTGCTGACTACTACCAAAACTATCTCTACATGTGATGTCCTTTGCATTTTTTATGTATAAATACATAAGGATAGTTTATGTATAAATACAAAACTTTTTCAAAAATTCGTCGAAATGGTAGGTTAATTGGTAGATTAATCGAATGGTAGATTAAACCTTCGTTTTTAAAATAAGACGATCTTGTTCACTAAAATCGATTAAGAATTACGCCTGTTCTCTTTGATGGAATAAACCATTAAAAAACCAAGGGTAATGAACAGCCTTAAAATCATGCTTGGAAAATGAATTCACGTCAACTATCGTATCTTTATCAAACTGCGCATCCAATTATGCTGTCGCGTTGTCAATTTCGAAAGGCTGTTATAATCACCAAAATTTAATAGGAATACTACTTATATGCGACTTACAAAAAATGCAAAGGGCATCACATGTAGAGATAACTAAGTTTTTAAACTGAATGTCAAATCGCATTCTAAATCGCTCAATGTAATGGGTCGATCATCACGTGATACAATACTCATTTATATCTTAGCTTTATGAGTATTTTCTAGTCAGAGATAGCCAAGATTAATTAAAATAAAACAGTTGATATATATTTATTCCAGAAAATAGTAGTGTACAGAATATTGGTCTTTACTTGGGCGCAGTTATGATGACTCTCTTCGGTCAGGGACTACTCCAAACTGATCACTTTCTTTTTATGACTATCGTCATTCTCAAAACTTCTCGCGAGGATCATAATGAGATTAGGAAAGGGAATAGAAGGAGCGGAGTCGAAATATAATCAGATCATGGAAAGGGAAGGAAAGATGCTTATTGGTCGGAGCGGGTCAGGATAATTCTCTTAAATGTTTACACAATCTCATATGTGCCTCTTTTTTTCTTATGATCGTGTAGACTAGATCGTGTGTCAATAAATATGCTAGACAATTCTTGGTTCGTCGCATTTAAGCATCTACTTTCACTGTTTATTTATTGCTCGGCCACACACATTTGTAAAACTACGTGCTTGACTAAGAAATGCCCAAGCTCAGACAAAGATGGCAATGTGTTTCTTATCTATGCTCTTTCTTAGCGAATGTACAACGAATTCCTAAGGCTAGATATTTCTAATAGTGATATATGATCCTTATGAGAAAGTACTGTGAACAACTGAGGGATGCACTTATGCGTCAACACACACACATACTACGATGCTATTCTCGTATTTCATCTCCAACTTGTAGTATTTTGACAAAGATACGGATATTAAGTGGATTCAAATTTCTCTTTCTTTAATTCTTTATTTTTAATCTTTATCGAACGTATGGATTGAACAGGATCGAAAACGAATGATTGCTTTCGTTTTCGGCAAAATAAATAAAAGAAGATTACATACTTCTTATAAAAAGTTAATTGAGTCGTTTCAGTATCCTGTTTTATGGAAAATAGAAATACGAAATGGAGAAATGTGAGTCATTGGCAATAATTCATTTTTCCGCAAAATATGGATTAGATATTCAAAATTGTATTTTGATTGTATATAATAATCAACTATTCTTGTCTGCTTCTCCCGATAGAATAATTAATGCTGATTCTCTATAATAAAATATTCTGTTTCATTGAAGGATAAGACGTCGATATAGAGAATTGAACGTAAGAAAATTACATTCATGCACCTCAAAAATGAAGTGCCAAAGTTAAAAGTTTCTGATAATTATATATACCAAGTCCAGGATCTTTTATGCAAGAAAATCTTACCTTTGATGAATACCTTCTGCCCGAAATCAACGATTCTCGTAAAGCTAGCTATTCAAAGAACATTTTAGAAGCCCGACGCATATTTTCTCAACATAAATTAAATAAATTAATATATTTAAATAATATAGATTTGGTTGTATAATCTTTAAATTAATTGGAACAGTAATTCGTCATTTCAGTACGATGATTTATATTGTATAACTAAATGTAAATATGTCTACTACTTCCCTAAATAATATTATTGTCAATTTATTATTTGTAACGAATTGTTTTATACAATACAATGTAGCAAAATAAACGAAGGACTTGGAATGCTTTTTGCAACGGGACGTAAATATATCTATTCATTTCTTCTAAATAATATTGTTACCAGTCTATTATTACAATGAATTGTTTTAGGCAGATGTAGAAAAAGTAATGCATATCAATATGAGAAAATTATTAACGTCTATTTGAAAATCGCATGTTTTGTTTCTCTTACAAAATGTGTATTGGCTTTGTTCTATGCAAATTGACGCTCATACATTAAATGATGTCTCATTGTCAACTCAGTTCTTCAATTCACGTGCATCGATAGCGTGATTATCTATATAGCATACACTGAATACAATATAATGAATCAATAGAAAGAATAAATAGGAGGGACTAGATTTTCTAATACGCTTTTACATTTCTTTCCATACTCTTTGCTGAGATAATACACGTCTCGAGTGATAAGTGGCTGAACAACTTTAATAGATAAACCTTGGCTAAAAGAGATATAGTAATATTATGTTTTATTATAAAATACTATTGAAAAGAATAAATAACAGAATAGAAATGACAATTATTTACAGCTCGTTAATATACAAAAGACTTGTACGAAATCAATATGTAAAAATATTGAGACGAATGTTGAGAAATAATCGAATGTTTAGGTTATTCAATTAGAACTGAAACTTTTTTTATAACATTTGCATACATATATTTCAGTTATAAAATTAATATTTATATAATACTTATAAATAGACAAAATATAATATTCTTGTGAGAAATTAGATAGAAACATTATTCCCAAGTATCATCCGAGGATAAATGTATAGTAGTACCTACCTCACATAAATGAGATATTGTATCTTGATGTGGATAACGCGGATGCCACCAATCTAAAACTTCATAATCATTTACATAATTGAGTATAACTTGGCTTGTTAATGCATTTGGAATATCTGATGTTCCAAATCCAAGCTGTAACCGCAAATATTTAAGACCAGGCATTAAGGTCACTGATAATTTCTGTAAAATTAGTCCAATTACTAATGGTAATTTGCTATATTCTACACATCTTACCTAAAATTCAATTTAAGTTAATATTTGACATTAGATACTATCTTTATGTAATACATTTAATGGGAAAAATACATACACGTAAAATTTTACAACCTTCTTCTGGATTTGCATTTATCTTTTCTGCTCTTTCAATATCATTCGTTTCTTCATGTATGTTTTTATTTTGTTGTGTCAAAGTACCATTACATATTCTTGATATTTCTTTTAATTTGAAAAAAAAATACCATCGACTAATTCCTTTCTGGAATAATTAAATATTGATTAAGATTTTTTAATATTTTTCATTATCATTATATTTTATTATTCTTATCAAGCTCCATTAGTCAAAATATATAACATATTTTTATATGTAATTTTGTGAAAGAAAAAAGAATAGTATGAAATATAATTGAAATATAAAAATAACAATATACTTTGTGCCACATGAGAGAACATCGTCTTTTAACAAGAGAATGTGGCTCTCTTTGCTGTAACTGTGATACATAGTTTAATGTACTCCTCTCAGCAAAATAGGAATAATGCAATGTTCTGATGACGCAAAAACGTAATTCATGGCGTAGTACCATCCAATGTGGCTGCAAGCGTTCTGGTATACCAGGAACGAACTTGTAATAACTATTATATATTAATAATAATTATTATGAGAACATAATATTCTAAAAATAAAAATTGTATGTAGAACATACATCTTATATAGATGAAACCAAAATTTTGCAGTTGTAGTCACATAGTAAGAAGATCTACAAATACAAGCAAATTTCCCTATATCTTCTGGTTTAATATATTCTGATATTATAAACCATATGTCCAATGGATAATCAATACCTACAACAGAAAAATATTTTAATCCATAGGTCTATTATAAAAAGGAATAAATAATCACAATTATGAAAAGTAATATTCGAACATATAATATTCATATATTTCAATAATAACATATAATATTCATATATTCAAATATTTATAGAATATTTGCTTTGATTTAATATACGTGATTAAATACTTGCCATTACATTCTCTGATTTTTTCGTTTAACTTTTTTTTCTGATTTCTTGATTGTTTCTTGTGGAATAAATCTAATAGAAAAAATTTCATAAAATTATTCTTAGAAATATATATTTCTTATGTTTGCTTACAAATATAATTGAATTATTCAGAAATATGTTTGATATTTTAATAATACTTTCGTAAACATAAATTCTGTATTATTTTTTAATTACACTTATAATATTTCACCTTTGATGAGAGATTTTTGCTTAATTTGGCTCATTTCTAAAACTGTTCCTATGGTAAGAAGAAATTGTATGCTTTTCAAAATTATACCTGCAAATAGCAATATTTATAAACATATATATATCTTTTTAATATTATTTATAATAAAAAAAATATTTGACGTAATGTAATGGATGTTATAATATCTTATTTCAAAAAATTCATTAAATCCATTGTAAATCGTTTTTTTTTACTAAGATAGGATAAGTTTAAGGTTAATGATTGATAGGTTAAGATTAAGGTTATTACCTTTCGCTTGACTTATATGTGATTAATAACGAAAGCAGAAAAAAGAATTAAAAGCGCATTGTCCCTTCTCTTGATTTATCGCTCCAAAGTATATGCTTGTTAAGTACGATCATATAAGATAGTGCGCGTGTATCAAAGAACTGAGATTTTATTCCATAACTTGTTCGCAATGTTACGTATTCGAATAGTAAAAATGCGTACACGTTTCTGACTGGGTATCCTTGAATATATATGTATAGTATACGCAATTGGAAACGTAAGTATACGTTTTACGTTGACTTATGTTTAGTAACATCGGAAAATATATGTTAGATATATATTGGAAAATATATCCTGCAATTATTGATCAAAAATATTATATGACGTAGATTAATTGAAAAGATCCTGTATCATATTTAATGTATTAATTTGTATTAATATATTATAAAAATAAATAAAATATTTTGTTTAATATATGATATATCCTCATTACTATCTTATTCCTAATTCCTAATATAAAAAATATAATTAAGTAGCATAATACTAAATAAATGCTGACATAATTTGTATGTTTTTTATTTAATATAGTTTATATCTAATAGTTAGAGAAACATAAAGTGTATTTATTATGCCTTCTAAATCCATTTTTAAAAAGATTGTATGTTTTTCTATCAGCATTCTGATATTGTATATGTACATGTTTATTTTTATTTTACCTTCTTTCACTGAAAATTATGATATTCATTGCTACCTAAATTATGTAGATGTTGTACTTCCAACTGTCAAAAATAATGTTCTGGGCATTTACCATAACAATTATTTGCAACTTGCCATTCACATATAGATGTGCACCTATTTCAAAAATAGGGTCCCTGAACTGATATCAGATAATGTAAAATCGTCAATTTTTTCAAAGCAATTTGCATGAAGACGATACATATTTCATAAGGCTTATAATACACTGATAACTTCTATGATGAGTGATTAAATAATTTGATTACTTAAAAATTGAAATTCTCTTTCAGTACATGAGCATTGAATAACTAAATTGAATAACTAAGTTGTTATATAACTCCAATAAGAAATGAATTTCATAAAAATTGCATATGTTTGTACTCTATGTTGTTTGATTTGCATTCTAAACAACCTGTTACTCGCTACTCTTACTACTCTATGACTAGCTGGAAGTAACTGAAAAATCACCAGTCCATATAAGCAGGCTTGAAAATACATGATCTATGTCACCGGTAACTGTTCCTTTATTGTAATTTTTTAGTTGCTGCAAATAAAAGATCACCTTGTTATAGCTAGGCTAACAATAAATAAACATGAAATAGTGTAAGGCAACATACTGTAGATAGGTCAATTACACATATATGTCTATATACATATATATACTCCAGTAATTCTTCTGTAATGAGTAAAAATCTATAACTTGATATTATTCCATTGGAAAGTATAATAGCTAAACAATAATATAATTTACTTCTTGACAAATAACATTTATATTTATTGTATATTTTAACATATAAAAATACATATATTAATTGTTTATACTCTGTTGATGTTACGCACATTACACCTATATTAGAATTAAATATAATATCTATAACAATATGGTAATAATATTACGTCAAAATATTAGAAATATATTCCAATTATTTAAGACACTGATGTAAATATTACATAATCCAAAAATAACTAATCGATGAAGCATGAATAATACCATTGTTTTCTTTTATATGATAATGAAGACATAATAAAATAAATTAGAACGATTTTTAAATTACATACATCGAACGATGATCTTAAAAGTGATAAATTTATTATACATAATAACGTAAAAAATGAAAATTATCTCTCTTCCTGCATTTCTTATACGTTTTACTTAAGATTCTTTATAAAAATATAAACGATCAAATTATCAACAGATTTCATGTATAGATATCAAGTTTAATCTATGCAAAATATAACATATATTTTACGTTCAACGCACTAGCGCTAATAATAGCGTTTTATTTCATGTGTATGGTGCGATACATTTTATGCTTTGTCCTGAAACGAAATAAATTTTACTCTTCGTGACATTAAAAATAGGGTTTATTTTTGTTTGAAAATTTCATCCTGCATTTTTTTATGAAAATAATGAAGTTATATTTTCAGCGGAATTATTATGTTGTCTTTTTTTTAATTTTCGCCTGTTCTTTAATCTATCATATTTCACGTCTAATGACATCATTATAAAACCTCTTTAACTATAGAAATATGCAGTTGCCTATTATTGGTTAAGATTTTCAAGATTTAGATGAGTCTCATTGGTTGAGATATATGATAGTGCTGCTTTATATAAACGATGTTATAAACATCTTGGCGTTACGAACTAAAGTGCATTATAAAGCAGAATGATTGCTAATATGTTAACATAAGTACTTGATATGTAACCTTATTTTATAAAATGTTGATTAGTGTTTATTACTGCTCGTTGTTGAATTTAATTAAAAAGAAAAAAGAAATGTGAAGAATAAAGGAGAAAATAAAAAATATAAAGCAAATAAATAAAATCAAGTGCGAAGGAGAAAACGAATGAAAAGAAATCAATTCGTACATGATATACAACCATTAAAGTTAACAAGTTATGTAGATAATGTTCTGAAGTAGTCTTTCAGAATTTACTTATAATGAAACACTGTAAGAAGTTAAAAATGTGGATTCTAACACAAAATTATCAACTAATGAAAAAAATAAAATTCTTAAACTTCGATGATTATATCATCAACATTGGATACATTGCAAAAGGTATAGTTAATCACAAAAATGTTCGATCATGTATATGTGGTTGACATTAACGATCCATATCTTTATTAAAGAAATGAATTCAAATTTATTTCTTTCGATAGAATATTTATTGTATTTTACAAATATGTATAATTTATTTAATTAACTCGATGTAATAAAATAATGTTATAAATTAAATGAAATCATGAACATTTTTCGCGTTACAAAAATATTTAGACATTATACATAATTAATATTTTATAAATCGAAACTCAATATTTAATATTTAGTAATATAACCTTTCTGTTTTATTACATGTTTCAAACATTTCAGCATACTAAATATAATTTTTTGAAGATATTGTATACTTGTTTTCTTACATTTCTCATAAACTCTTGCAATCTTATAATCTTTTTATGAGTTCTTTATTTTTTATTGCTGTTGCTTTTATTCTTCTGTTAAAATTATCCTATAGATTCTCTATAAAATTAAAATCTGGAGACGAAGAAAGAGAATAATATTTTATGACAATTTCTGACAATTATACTATAGATATTCATATAATTCATGTTTTATGCTTCAGCTCATTCTTAGTAAAATTTGACACATCTTTACCTATACTGACTGCATTTGGCATTAAACTTTTTTTTTAAATATATAAATAGTTCTTATCCACAATATCTTCAATAAAAACAAGTTTTCTTATTCCTCCACTCAATATATATTCCCAGATTATAACATTTCTTCCATACTTTAAAGTGATTCACAAGTTTTTTGGATTTAGAGCTATATTTGATTGATGTCGTATCATGTATTGTTAATCTAAATCAGATATATTGAATTTAGACTCATGATTGGAAGTAACATCACTTTCTCGCAACTTCAAAATCATACTTTTTGCAAAAGTTAAACATTTTTTATCTGTTTTGTTATCTTATGGTTTCTTAATAGTTGCTCTTCCATTGTAACTGTTTTGTTTAAGTAATCATTGAATAGTTTGTGTGCTTATATTTTTCTTACTTTCATCTCGAAATTTTGCTAATGTTAATACTCAATCGTAGATGTTTTTTTACTTTTCCAAAAATCTGTCATTTTTCTTCCTCATTTATCATTTTTGATCGATTTGTGAAAGTTATTCAAATCTATCTTTTTTTTATATTTATTAATGCCATCTGTCACCATTTCAAATTAAGTATAGTAGCAGTTTTACGATACAATTTTTCTTTTCCCAACAAAAAGTTAATAATTGACATAGATTAAATGAAATGTTTTTACCTTTACGATACATTTTCATGTAAAATGACAGTATAATGATTGAATTGTATATTGCCTCTTCGTAAGAAATCTCATACGAAGCACTTGTAAACAAATGTTATGTTTTAATTAAAACTATTTCTAGAAAAATAATCGCTCTATTTGTAAATATATCGAGAAATAAAGTATTTGTCTGAATATTTTTGTAATGTGTAAATTGGGTGTGATTTATTTAACGTTTAATATATAAGCATATTAAGATAAATTAATAATTTTTACACATTTATAAAAACAATAAATAATCTATTGAAGAAAACAATTTCAAATACATTCTATATACAAGGTGTAACTGAATGATCTATATGAAATTTGGGAATAAGAGAACGAAACAAATAGAAAATATCTTATAAATATGGAGTCACAATTGCTTACTTTTATACTTATGACGATTTAAAGTTTTTCTGCAATGACAATAGAAATTATCATGTCAAATCAATATATATAGTAATATAACTATCTACAAATATTGCTACATGGAGATTTTTAAATTTATTTAGAACAGTAACGTCATAGTTTAACCTATACCATAGAATTTGAATATACGATAAATACATAATAGAATTATAATTAATAATAGTTTTTTTAATTATGTCAGGCAGTGTACAAACATATAAGAACAAAGAATATAATCAAATGAAATTCTGACTACATAAGTAAACTAAAACTGTTTCTAACAATAAGAAAGAGTCAAAATGAGAAATTTTGCTAAATTACTTATACAGCTTCCAAAGTCTTTCTCAGTAATATTTGATATTTCATGGCGATAAAGAATAAGTAAAGAATGACTAAATGCTTATAACTGTGATAAATATTTTTGAAAATAATATTTTATATGTCATTGTAATGTATGTATAATGTATGTATAATTTATTATCAACAATAAAGTAATGTAGTATCAATTTATATGAAATTAAATAATATTTTGTAAAAATAGTTTCTGCAAAGTTAATAATATTTAATATAACTTTCTGAAATTATCTTTGAATAATATTTTGTTCTAGAATAATAATTGCAGCAAAATTACAAATTTTATGTACATAATGTAAAATTAAGGTTTTGATATTATAAAATTGGAATATCTGATAGTTTTTGATTATTAATGTTATCAATTCATTTATAATATTCAAAAGCTATGATTTTCAAAAATTTTAGATAAAAATTTAAAAACGTATATATTTTGTTTATAATAAAATAATTTTTATTATAATATTAGCAAAATTTTTTTAATAGTTTTACTTTCTTTATATAAGATAATAAATAAGATTCTTTGTTCCTGTTTTTTCTACTTTCTATACGGAATAGATGATGCGAATGAAACTATCTAAGTATCAAAATAGGCAATACTTCTAGTGGATTAAATTATATAAAAAATAAGTAGAATTATTTACATGTTGTTTACAGAAATTGCTTCTCATCATATTCGTTAAAAGACGTATATTCGTTAGAATTACGTATTATGTCAAATTTACAATGCGATATTTAGTTTGTGTTATTAAAAATATAAAACTATAAAAAAAATATAAACTAAATAAACTAAATAGAACTGTCGAACTATTATTCTGATACATTAATGTAAATCTCATATGTCTCTTGGAAAAAATAAAATGGGAGAAAAAAAGAATTTGTAAAATATAAATTTCTTTATATTTTAATAATATAAAGCAATAAAATATAAAAAGATAAGATTTAACATAGTGTTATATTTTATCACTGGCAGAATTACAAAGGAATGAAAAATGGTCACTTAACATTAAATAATATTAGTGATGAGAAAAATCTGGAAGAGAAAAATAGCGGAAGAGAAAAATCCACGTTTTTGAGAAAGAATTATTTCAGAAAACATCTCAATATATATAATATGAACTTTTTATGTCCTTTGTTCCAAAAGTTCTCGAAAATTGTTTTATTATTTCAGTTTTCTTACGTTTCATTTTTTTCGTATTTAGGATAAATTGAAATATTACATATAAGCAAATAAATGAACAGAAAAAACAATTGAAGTGTACAATAAAGAAACAAAGATTTATTACTTGAAAATACTAAACACAAAAATGATATAAATCTGTTTAATGCTAAATGTTGGAATTAATTGTTATGAATTAAAAATTACAAGGAAAGATTACCTTATTCGTATAATGTAAAATACTTAAATTTATTGCAAATTGAAATACCATAGCGAATGAAAATGATGTCCGGATTAACTAGAAGCAAAGTTTTTATTAGTGTGAAATATTTTGATGCATTATATTTATAGAATATATTTCATAGTTGCAAAAAATAGTGGCACATTATGAACATATTCTGCATCGAAAGATTGGTGTCATGCTTCTTTTTATTAATATAAGGAACACTTTTTGGATTTTCGATAATAACAAATAAAATGGAATCTGACAGCTGTAATATTCGATTACTTGTATATATTTAATGAAAAAGATAAATACTATAAATACCTAACATTTTATGAATACACTATTGTGGTGGTCTATTAACCTTTGTTGAAAATAATAAAAGACATATGTTACGAAAATAAATGCGATAATATAACTATAGTTTGCTTGTTTTTTTAGTGAAATAAGGTGACTGAAATAACTGAAAAAATATTAATGCGCTTATTTATTAAGAAGAAAGTTTTTTCAAATATGTTACTTTATATAACGATAATTTAAGAAATAAAAAATGATGCAGAGTCCAACAATGAGAAATATTTCACCATATTAGATTGATTATTAAATTGAAAAAATTTGAAAGTGGAAAGAAATATATTTTAACATTAATATTCACAAAATTGACAGTTGTATAGATTATTTTTTATTAATTTATCAATTATAATTTATAACTTTGTAAAATAAAATAGAAATTTGAACGCATCACCATTTTTTGATACCGACCGTTATATTCGTAGCTCTTTTTAATTTTATGTAGAATGTAGAAATGATAGAATTTATGCAACTTCTTTTAAAATTGTTTATTTATGATAAATTATAAACAAAATATAAATTACATAGTGATCAAAGAATTTTGTGAAAAAAATTTGTTTTATAATTCTAATTACTGTTTTTAATAATTATTTACGCGACAATGTTGAGGAGTGCGTAGACGTGCTGTATAAATGATATTTTAGTTGATAACTCTTACAGTGTATATGATTCTTATAATTACAAATATGAAAACAGTGACCAGTAAAAATGCATTTTGTTTTTTTAGAAAATATTCAATACGGAATGCTAATGTGAATTCGGTTTCACATATTACACATAAAGAGTGCAATATAACTGAAAATATTAAAAGAGTAGCGCAAAAGTAAAACGTGATTGAAATAGTAGTACTATTAAATTAAATCTTTCCATAAATGTTTTTTATTGTAAGCTTTATATTTTTATAGTTATTTTTTCTTTTATTCATTTGCAATTTTCACTGTACACAGTCAACTTAGATTCGGAAGTATAAATTACAAATATAAATCATTTGTTTTGACAAAATCGTATAAACTAATTAATGTAAATAATCGACATGTTACGTCCCGGATCAAAAACTTACTAAAATCAATTTCCTTCGAAAGATGGGATGATTAAAACGGCTTTTTAGATCGATAAAATGCATATTTAAAAGAATCTATCTCCTATTATTTGTGCTTACAAATAAACGAAAATTAGTGAAGAATGGTGATTTGAAGTAGGATGAATGAATACTTGTTGCGGAAAGAAATCGAGGGAAGAAGGCGAGGAAATGAATTTGTTGAGATACGTGTTTTTATTATCAATGTTACTCACTATAATAGGATTACAAATTAAGAGTTGATCTGTACTTCTTAAACGATACAAGCACAATATAATTCACTTAAGATTACAAATAATTTAACAAAATACTTCAAGGTTGTTCGTAAAATGTTTTTGAGATAACTGTACCAATAGCTTGATAGCTCGTAATAGATTAATTACTGAATGTAATGTTGAGATTCTCATTTTGGTGGTCGAAGTGATGACTGCTTATTCGTATTTGACTGCTATATCGAGTTTTGGTTCGACGAATTGCTTCCACGTATGATGCTAATAGTGATGCGTACGTTTCTTTATAATCTTCATCTGACATTTATTTAGACCAAACGAGCTCAAAGTTTTGTGTTATCCCCTTCCCCTTTATTATTCCTTAACAAAATTTTATTTGATATACATACTAATATACCTTTGCATACCCTCTTTTCATAATTGTCAATGAATTAGATGTCAACCTTTTTTTTCTAAATAAACTAATTGTTATTAAATAAACCAATTGTTATCAAATTTGAAGCTCAGTGTAGCATTTTCGTTAATAAATTGGTTTTAATATACAATACTTGAATAATTTACGTCTGTTTTAAGTTTATTTATATAAAATTTAATTATAATTGTGTAACAATTGTTATTAATAAAATGAATATATAAGCATTGCCATTCTTGTTTTATATATTTTTATACATCAAAGAGTTATGTAAATAGCAAATGACAAAAACGGTAAAAATCGCAGCTTGTAGTTAGTATAATAATGATATTCCTCATAGAGATACTTGAAATAAAGATACCTACCATATCACGCATAAAAGCTAAACATTCTGTTTATTAACTATTAATTTACAGATAACAAAAAACTGGACTAATTGAACGCAGAATATAGAATAAGTACGTCACAGAATAATTGCAAGATTAGGCAATAATTAAAAACTAAACTCGGCAGCTTTCGTTTTTTGTTCAGTCAAAATGACTACGCTTAAGAATTTGATCAGTTTTTTCTGTTATTATATGAGGGTTTTTGAATACATGCGCACACGCATATTTTTATTAGTTCAAAGTTGAGTTATAAGCTTTTTGTAATTAAGAATAAAGTAATGTTTATCTGGCACAAGATATATTAAAAATATTAATAGTTTATGTATTTTAGAATTATGAGATATCTAAGCAGAAATATCAACAATCATCTGAAACTGTTTATGTTTCAGAAAATTTTTCTTGAGATAAATTCTAGGATAGATTTAAGATTCAAAGAATCCACTGATTGTTAATGTATAGACATTCAATGCAATAAATGTAAAAAATAAATATAAGAAATAAATATTTTTAGATTAATTTTAGAAAAAATTTTAAAAGAGCAGCAGGACGAAATAATGACAATTTGACAAACACTAACAAGAAAATGTTCTGTATCCGAACACTGGCAAATAGTTGACGACTTTGTGAACATATTGATATGTAAAACAGTTTACATATCAATGTATGATAATAAAAAATAGCCTAAGAAAATCATTTGATAAATATGATTTTTCATAAACAAATTTTGTTAATTTATAGAAGACTCAGTACGAATATATCGTAATATTAATATTTACATCATTAACATTGATATAAATTGTAAATTCGTGTATAATCTTATGTGGAAGTATTTATAATAAAAAAGTTATGGTATCGTACAAAATATAGTATTATACCGTACAATTAATTTTATATAGTCCTTATCATAAAATATTATGATAAATATGATTTAAAAATCATTAATTTCGAAAATCGATGATTTTTTGAAATTAACTAACAAGACTAAAATATCAAAAACTGTACGAATTCCTTTGAAATGATTTCTTTATTTTTAATTTATGACAGATCAAAAATACGATGGATTTTTAAGCTGAGAAAAAATTTTGGGAACTCTAAGGACTTAGGTGGCAAGCGCAGAAGATTGTATGACTCTTCAAGAAAAGGAATAGATTTGGGAGTAATTATTATCAGGAGAGCGAGACAATCTTTTAAAAAAAGTTCCATTTGTCTAACATACTTGTATTTGTTAAAAAATGATTTTCATAATACATTATCTTCTGCATGATTAATTTTAGATAAACTTTTATATAATTGTGGACGAAATTGTAAGAATAATAAAACAAGAAATATAATGCTTAATAATCAACTCAAAATTGTGTCTTCGATTGTGATATATAATACATAAATGTAAGATGAAAGGTTTCAGAGCTAGTTAGTCTCGCGTGTGTGTGCGAGATATGCCGATTGATAGTCGAACAGAGAGATAGAAGGCTTCAGAGCTAGTCAGACGTGTGTATATGCATGCGTGAAGTAAGCCAATTTGCAGTTGAACAAAGAAATAGAAAGTTCTAGCGTTAGTCAGTTGTGTGCGTGCGTGTATGAGACAAATTAGTCGGCAGTATGTTATGAAAAGAAAATTAGGAGCTATATATATAATATATATTCGTTATCATATATATATGATAGCGAAACAGACGTAGCTGACGCGATAATCGCATTTATCTCTGAACTTTTATTCATATAGAAACATCATACGTGTTACTTGCTCGCTCCACTCGTTTCGCGAGCTGTGATTGTTTGTAAGAATTAGTTTAACACAATACCAATTCCATATGTGCGTGAAGAAAAACCTGGATTACAAAAAAAACGTTTTTCTTAAAAATTTTTCGCTGGTTTTCCTTATGTGCGGGATTGGTATCCAGTTGCGTCCGGGTTATGTTAATCATTTTGAAAATTTCGTGGATCCAAATACCTAAATTCATTTGCAAAATATAGAGGGGTTGTAGAGAGAAATGTGTATTCATTTCTTACGTTTTGATATTCGGAAGAATCATAAGCATTATATTGCTGAATTGCTATTTAAAAAGACTTTATATCTTTGATAAACCTATTGGTTTCTTTTTAAATAATCAACACAACGTATTTAATAAACAATTAATTTATCATATTAATATTTTATTTCTTTATATTTGTATGTTTATTTAAGTGTATATAGCTGTATAGTATAGATAGGGCTATTTTTTTGAATTAAGTCATCTTTCATTATCAGATCCCACTTCCTTCCTAAGGTTAAAAGGGACGAACGAAGACTATTAAAATTTTTTCCAAGCAAAATCTATAATTCTATTTTTTTAAGTTTACTTCTATTCTATGTATCTCAGCTGAATGTCTGCCTTCACAAAATATTCTATTTCGTTCACTAAGAAATAGTGATCCAGTAAACATCAGATACAACTCTTTCCTTTTCCTGGATCTACTAATGGCAGACACCACTCCCCCTTTGATACTTCTACTATTTAGATTAATTAGACTAAATCAAGTGATCCTGATAGGTATTCAAGATCCTATATGGATCTGCTTCCATGTTGCGCCCAATCGCCCAATGACAAAACACCTTCCTGCCTTCGAGCTATATTTAATCGTTCATATAAAAGCATTAATCATTCACTTTTTTTTCTTTATGATATTCAATCATTATGCTTAATCATATTTATATGAAAATCTTTATTTATAGAATTTCTTTATAAACTAAATTTTGAATAAACATTGTACTATCTTTTGAAAGGTTTTTATCATTAATGTGAATCATGAAAAGTAATTTTAAATAAAAGACTCATGCAACTAAATCTGCTTGGTCAGATACATATTTATCTTCTTGAAGATTTTGATTTATTTTATGTCAATTTGGATTTGCAGCAAATATAACAAATGAATTAGATGAATATAAACGGCCAAAAATGGACATTGCATTACAATATCTCTTATGTTTCTTGGAGATTTTTCAAAAAATGATAAAATCAATTTTCTATCCACTGTTTTGTTGTTACTTTTTGCTAAGTGATTTGCCAATTCCTGATACAATTCAACGCGTAGTTGATGTTGCTTCTGTTTATTGAATTTTAAATTATTTGTTGTAATTTGGAGATATGAATCAACAATCCATTGTTGATTTAATCTGTCTGTTGATATAACGGAATAAAAATAGTATCTGACAATTGTTAACACAACTTTATATTACAGCATACTGGCATATTATCATAATAGAATCATAAAGTCTATTGATGCGACGAAATAATATATGAAGCATTCGTATTACTTCAGATCAACATTGCTGTTATTCTCTTTTGAATAGCAAGATGCGTATTAATCATATAAATTATGCAAATTTTGGCAGTTCTCTGTTTAACTAGTAGAATATCCATGTTTGATGTTCTATGACATCTATACCTTGGCTTTGTATTTTAAAAACGTAATGCCTATTGTCGAGAACATGTATCTATTATATTTGCACTTGTTGACGTAAAAGAAAATGCAGTATTATAAGATTATATATTTTCCTTGAAGTTTTGATAAAATAGTTTATTAATCGTTAATTAAAACGTTAATTAGAAGGTCCAACTAAGATGGGAGCTCAACTTACCAACGATCTTGGAGATCCAAATTGAAACCATGTGAGTAAGATTTTCTTCCATTTGTTCTGACCAAAAGTAAGTATTATGAACTTATGATTGTAGAGCAGGAAGACAAGGAAATAATGGACGAAAATAAAAAAGTGCTTCGTATTTGTCATCGTATCTTATTAGTATTGGGTATATCTATTGGTGGGTAGTTATGTGCCCAAATTATTGAAGATACGATTTCGTGTCAAAGATCAATTTCAAGATTCATTAAGAATTCGTACGAAAAACTAGCACTCGAGGTAATGTATGGAATGCATCCAAAAAAGAGGATGGAGATTTTTGTGAGACACTAGCGAATATAGATTAGCTATATTGTACTTTTCTCTTTTAAATATATTTTAAATTCTTTCGTTATTATAAATCACCACCATTATATCGGAAAGTAATGTCGTTTCTACGCGTGTCGATATTTGATTGTGATTAAAAATAAAAACTTGTTAAAAATTTATTCGTTTGAATTTAATTTAAGAAAGCGACATTACTTTCCGGTCCCCTTAATATATAATGTAGAATTTACATCAGTTATGAATATACATAATAAGTATGAAAGTGATAGTGTACATTTTAAATTGATAAGCGATTAATTTGTTGAACTTGATTTTTAATCAGAATTTAAATGTAATAGTAAAAAAAAATAAATTTGTTGATTATATGTGACATTTATACAATTAGAAAAAAACTTACGAATTATTCAGAATCTAAATTTTTTTTATATATGAAGTTTATTAATAATTAATAGTTTTTAAACTGTTACAATTTACAATTATTATAATGTAAGAACATTACATATTACATAATACATTTACAATTAATTAATAATATAAAAACTTTTTTATGTGTTTGTAATTTTTCAAAAACTTCAATTATGTCTAATCAGCTCTTAAACATTTTCGCTTATTTTTTCTATTTTTACATTTACTTATTTTTTCGCTTGGACATTGAACATGAAAACATCATACACGGGAATTTTATTTTCTGGCGAGGTGTTATATACTACCACTGGTTGTCTTGTAATTGTTTAATTTTTGAAAATACTTTATTTTCATTGAAAAAGATCGTGCTAAAAATAGTGTTTTTGAATAGTTTATGTATAAAAATAAAAATTTGCGAAATTTTCGAAAAAACAAGATCTTTGTTTAAACTTTTATTTTTAAAATGAGATCTTATTCATCAAAATCGATCAAGAATTACGTTTGGAATCATTAGCGTAAACGTTGTTTTTATATTTTTCAAAAAGAAAATATTTCGTACAGTTGCGTCCATCGAATATTTCGCAAAAGAAAAAAGCTTGTATTCCGACTATTGATTTTCATACCATGCTTGAATAGTATGTGTTTTATTTTCATGAAATTGACGATTGTCTGTTTATTTGTTTGTTTAAACTGATAATGCTCATATTTTCTGAACCATTCTCAACGAAAAGAAATATATTTTATGATGTTCACACGAAGAAGCTACGGTTACTCACTCGGCCGTTTTAATGAGATTTGGACATATAATTTTATGGCAAAAATAAAGAAATACGTGTCCAGCCATTCATGTCTAAAATAGGTACTGTTAAATTTTAGACAAATTTGTAGTTTCTTTTATATTTTATATACTAGAGACGTAGAGATTTTATAAGCAATATGTAGCACATTTCAAGCAACTCGATTCATAATTCAGGAAACGATTCGAGATTAAATAATTTCGTTAGTTTCTTTTTATTGTATTGATGTAAATGAATATAATAAATTAATTTATTCTTTTTTCCTTATTTGATAGTTTCATATGATATTACAATCCAATTTCTTATATTTATTTTCCTCACATGACATGCGTTTCGCCGTGATCTATTATTATTACTATTATTATTACTATTACTATTACTATAATAATAATATATAATATAATAATATAGTAATAAGAACAATGATAAGAAAAAGTAGAATATACTTATATTCATCATATATACATATTATATGATGTATATAATATATAATTATTTATAATAATAATTTAATTTATGATAACAAAAGAAGAAAGAATGTATCAGTTCACCTACCGGTGCGAACTCTTAACATATCGTGTCCTTTATAATCTCGACATCCCTCAATTGGTACGTCTAATTCTAATAACATATGACGATAAATACGAAACTATTGCATTGTACATGTGTAATTACGAGAGTGTGTTATGTTGCGCTTTTTGCACCGGATCAACAATGATAATCAATTTGCATGGAGGATTGTATCCTCATCTTTTTTTAATCGTTAGAGTTTTAGACCTACTGATTGCGATAAGAAAGGGTGGCGGCACAAAATACCGCAAATTAATGGGAGAATGCGATTTCTTTGAAAGATCCCTAAGAATGTTTTGATACATATATTGTAATACGCGTGTTTCGTTTGTTGTGTTGGTTATCTCCGAATGAGGGATAACTAGTGATGTTAGTAAAACTCGGTTGTCCTACTGATTTGTATACGAAAGACGAGAATCGATTTAAACTTTGCTGGATAGCACCGATGGTCAATGATGCTAGTAAGATTCAGTTGTCTTACTTTTTTGAGTTCGGAATGTATATAGTGACTGACCGATAATTTCTCATAAACTATTCGCGAAGGCGTCAATGAAATTAGAAAAAGGAAAAGAAAATATAAAGAGAGGAGTTTAAGTAAAAAGTACATGAAAAAGAAAAGAAGGATGCTTATTGGTTGTGAGCGTCTCAGAATAGTTCATTCGAAATGTTTGAATAGTCTCATGTGTGGTCCTTTGTCCTAATGATCGTATGAAGTCATGAGTGTTACATTGATATTTGAAGGGTAAGCGCCAAACAAACAAAAAAATTCCAGAAAAAAAGGGAAGTGTACCTAAAATATTGGACATACAGTATGTAAATGCACAGAATTCACGAATGGAATCTGTACAGGTAAGCACGAATATTTCTAATTTCTCTTTATTTCTCCTACAAATAGTCGCGAATATGTATCCAATTTCAGAATTCTGTAATGGTTTTGTTAACATCATGAAACTAAAATGTATATACTTTGATTAGTAAAACAGATATTGATGATACATCAGAAACAAATTCGAATCAACATCTGTACGATATCCGGAATAATATCTATAGGTAGCGGATATTCGCGATTATGCCATACTTTGTAAATAATATGTGAGTAAAATACCATGCTGTTGTATCTTAAGCTTTTCGTTATACAGCGTACAGCTCTGAAGCTACAAAGGAAGAAGTGAGGAATGCTCGTTTAAAAGGACAGTATTCCTTGTATCAACGTTATTACGGATGGATCATGGATCAAAAGATCGTACAAACATCATTATAATTCACTATCGAACGTTGTCGCTATCATTTGTTTTGTAACTAAAAGAATTTTATATATTGTAGTCCGAAATAAATATTGTTCTTTTTGTGATCAAGTAAGTCGTGCACAAGTAGTTTCACGCGGTTATCAGTGTCTTAAAAATTTCTATGAACCGATGACTCAAATAAAATCAGACGAAATAGTAGAGGATTTTCGTTGTAGCGTCGAAATGCTCCGTGCGTTATTGTTTAGTGTATAAGTTTGTATAAGATACACCCCTCTCACGAGTAATATAACGATAGGATTCGTATGATAGTTAGATAGTGTTAATAGGTTATGAACTCATATTTTCAGTCTCTTATATTTATATCTTTCTTTGATCTTCTTTTGTTATTATAATTGTTATATATTGTTTATTATAAATCATCATCATCATATGTATTCTGGGATGTACATGATGTATATAATATAAATTCTTCTACTTCTTATCATTATATTATTATATTATGTATTATTGTTATTAGTAATGATAGCAGTCATATATGAATAGAGATTAATTAAATGAAAAACCGTTAACAAAACTTTTTCATATTTACTAAGCTACTACACTATTTAGTGTTCTCTTCTCGCTAAGATATTACTAACATAGATTTACCAATTTTTCAAGAGTAATGATATAAAGTGAATTAATCCTACATAGGAAATCATAACAAAATAGTACTGAGGGAAAAATCTCTTAGATAATGTGGAAATGAACTCGTGTTTTGATCTTTATTAAAAATAATATATAATATATATCTTCATCAATTATTAATTTTGAAAAAATAATTGACAAATGTATATATTTTTTGCATTTATCATCAAACAAAATTATATAGCCGCTGTATCCTATTTAGCACTAGACATGCGAAACGCACGACGACCATCAGTAGAGGAAATATATATAAGGGATAGGATAGTAACGTCGTTACTAAACTAATTTCAGGTTCCAATGTTAGAAAATATTATTATTATTCTCGGAAAATATTATTATTCTTTTGTTATTTTATGGAATAAATATATATCAACTGTTTTATACTTTAATTAATCTCTTTAATTATAGTAATAGGAAAATACAGAAATGGGCAAATGACTCAAAAACTAACTAAACTCACATCCTTACATTAACAAAAGGTAATAAAGAAACTGTAACAAACCAGGAGACACCCAATCTTGTAGCATCTTAATTTGAGCAGATACATGATGTTAATTTAACTATAATATCAAAGAATAAGAGACAATAATAGAATATATTAGAAATTACTTAAGCCATTCAGCTTTAAATGACTGGCATAAATACATCATATCAAATGAAATAAAACCGATTGCTAAGACTTTACTCTTACAGAAAGCCACTGGATATGATAGAATTTAAAATATCGCTTTTAAACAATTGTACAACTAATATTTATTATCATTCATATCACCCATTTACTTAAACTTGAACACTTTTTTCAACACAGGAAAACAGGCCTAATCATTTCTATACATATAGATACAGGAAATTATAGACCCATAAGTCTATTTCCAACTATAAGTAAACTAATGGAAAAAATTCTCTATTCTAAACAAATTCAACAGACATGAAACAATCGAACAGATCATTGTAGATCATCAATTTAGTTTTAGAGAGAAATATAACGCAGTACAACAAACAACGAGAATAGTCAACGATATTAGGAAATTTTAACTAAAGAAATAAAACTGTACTTCTGTACATCAAAGAAGCCTTGGACAAGGTCTGGATTGACAGATAAATATATAAAATAATTAACTATAAATATCCGGACTCAAGCAAACGAAAATTAAGAGCAGGTGTCTCTTAAAGTTCTGTAATAGGTTCAAAGTTACTTAATATATATATATTAATGATATGCCTACCTTTCCTAAAATTAAAATTGTATTCTTTATTGATGATACTGCAATTTAAGCCCACTCGTTTTATATAACAGTTGCAGTCAAACAAGTACAAATATATATTTACTAACTACAAACATATTAGTTTTTTATTGGACAATTAAATTTAATATAATAAAAACTGAAGCCCTAATTTTCAAAAAAACTTTCATAATGCCAAAATATTTCAGCAATTAAGATTTATAGACATAGCATAGAGTCAGCAATTCTGTAAAATATTAAGGAATGCATTTTGATCCATAACTTACTTATAGAACGCATATTAATCAAACAATTAAAAAAGCATATGTGTTATAAAATACATTATATTTTCTAATGACAAAAAACTCAAACTTATCAATCCGAAACAAAATATTATTATATAAAATGACTATTAGACCAATACTTACCTATGCTCCAGTATGGTGCAGCGTTGCACCTACATATTTTAAAATTCTATAAAGATACAGGAATATCTCAGATTGATCCTACCTAAGGACAGATACACTAGAACCACACAACTGCACTCAGAATCGGGTTTACTCTATTTTATTGACTATGTTAAACAATTAGCTACATCTTTTTATAAATCACCACTTGAACACAATAATCTTATCAAGGACTAGACAAAAATTAGAAGGCATAATTGACTTTTTAAAACTAAGTACAAATTGCCCTATCAAGCCCTAGAATTATTCAATGAAATAGACTAAAACATGATAAAACATCTACATTATACTATACATTTACATACAGACATTGTAAAAGAAACTTCCGATCGTGGGTTTATTTGTAATTTTTCCTACACTCATATATAAATATTATTATAAGCTACGTAAAATGTACCGAATATTGAACTACAACAAAGATTGAAAATCATATAAAAAAATAAACATTTTTTCATATAAAGCCAAAAAACTTGATTAAGCCTAATAGGTAGGAGCAACATAGTACTATATGACTGTTATTTTTTTGCGATTATTTGTAGAATTTTAACAAGAAAAAAAACTCTATATAATTAAAATAAAGATTCATAATTCGAGAATCTTGTATTCGAGGCTAAATGATATTCCGGTAGTTCTTTTTTATTGTATCGATGTAAACAAAAATAATGACCTAAATTTTTCTTTTTTTCCTTATTTGATAATGTAATAAAGTATTATTATCCAATCTCATATTTATTTTCTCCACTGATGGCTAACGTGAATTTCGCGGTGATTTATGCTAAATAGGATATATCAACGGTACAATTTGGTTTGATGACAAATGCAATATATACATTTGTTAATTATTTTTTCAAAATTAATAATTAGTAAGCATATATATTATATATTATTTTTAATAAAGATTAAAATACGAGTTCGTTTCCACATTATTTACAAGATTTTTCTCCTAGTGCTATTTTATATATATTTTATATATTATATATATTTTATATATATTTTATATATATATATATATATATATATATATATATATATATATATATGTAGAATATTTTTTGAAACCCTATCTGGAAAATACGGACTGACATTTACTCTTGGTTAATACGTACTTTATTAATACTAATACTACAATTCTTCCCTATTTCTCTAACTTATTCAAAATATTACTCGTTACTCTTTACTTTGTGCTACTTTTCTTTTTACTCTTTGTTAGTTTACTCAGGATCTTTTTCGTTATTTTTCACTGAGTCTACTCAAGACCATCCGCAATATTCCTAGTTTGATCTACACAAAACTATTCCTCTGTTCTTTTCTCACGTACACAACGTAGCCTTTCTCATGCCCATTTACATTCATGCATAAGTATACGGTAATTCTTATTGATTTTTGTCCTATTCCTTATTTTGTTGTGTATCTTACTCACGCTGCATTTCTATTTCACTCACTATCTCTCTCACAATGTCTCTGTCTCTTCTCTTCCTGTCATAAACACGCAACTCACAAAGGACAAACCACGCTCTGTTCGACGCCAATTAATTTGTCTCATACACACACGCTTAGAACTACAATTAATTACTAATTAATACTAGAATTTTCCATCTTTTTGTTCGATTGGTTGGTCAGGTGTGAGTATGCGTGCATGAGATAAGTAAATCTTTCGATAATTAAACAAAAAAATGGAAGGTTTTAGCATTGATTAGTTGTATCGTGTGTATATGAGATAAACATATCAATAGTTAAACAAAAGATGAAAGGTTCTAGCATTAGTTAGTTATGTGCATGTGTATACGAGACAAATTGCTCGGCAGAGCGTACCCTGTCCTTTGTAAGATGTATTGTTTATGAAAGTGATTGGTAGTGAATAGCCTTAAAGGATCTGACTACCTAAGAAGTTTCAAAAAATCGTTTTTTTTTGCATTTTTATTAATTTTGAAATTTTACGAACGATTTAAGTCATATCTGGTATTCAAATTCGAAAAATTGATGGAGTTATAGATGTTTCTAGATAAAACGGTCGGGCGGCTGTGAACGGTGAGTTGCACGGTTCGACTTGTACGTACTCGGTGCGCATACCTATTCTATTTATTATATCCTTTTATATGTGTACGGAATTCTAAATTTTGTCATCGTTTTTTCTCAGTTTTTTTTAATAAAAAAAAATCAATAAAGTTGTAAAGTGTAAAGTATGCAACGATGAAGTGAAGTTCATGAAATCGAGCATTCATGGACTTGATTTTACATTAATGATTTCGTGTGATTCTTGCGAACCAACTGGTGTCAATTCTAATCCTCTTATAAAAAATATATATAACGTAAACAGATGAATTATTTTAGCATTCCGATTGTTAGGAATTGGTTTACGAGGAATAGAAAAATTTTATGGAATCGATGTACCAGTTGTTTTACGATACCGTCATCAAGCACATTAATACTGCTGCAGAGAGCGTGTGCAAGATATCAACGGAAAATGCTGTAAAAGAGAAACAAAAATTGATAGCAAAAATGAGAAAAGGCTCAGATTTTACTGTTTTTGGAGACGGAACTTGATATAAATGAGGTTATTCTTTGTTTTACAACGTATGGACGATATATCACTTGGGCAAAGTGATAGATTTAATAGTTAAATCTTTGTATTGCAAAGCTTGTATACGATGGCTATAAAAGCATTCTGTCGATGATGAACTTGATGCATTTGGAAATCGGTCATCGCTGCTACGAATTGTTCATGAAAGTCGACAGGCAGCATTGAGACTCCTCGGACATTCGAACACAAGAAAATACGAAAAACGCTCGCTAAACTCGCAGATCATTTCAGAAAGGATTTCAAGATGCTCATTCTGCTGCTGAAGGAACGTCATATGGGTTAGGAATTAAATATGAGCAAAAAAAACCACATTTTAATAGCCGGACACTTACTTTCTTTAGCGTTTTTCTCGAAATTATATTTTTCGATCTAATCGGAAAGAAATCTCGAAAACAATCTGACTGATTGATTTGAAATTTGGACACAATACTCAAATACATTATCTACATAGTACGATTTTTGCGATACGTTAATTACTTTTTTTAACATTAATTTTTCTGTTGTCAAATTTTTTTGCAAAAACAGTATTTCGTTCATTCATAACCCATTTCTCAAGATAAACAAAAATCCGTCCGCTACTTTATAGTTACAATATTCACGAATAAGAAAATATTTTTTTTTTCATGTGTTATTACAGAAATTTGCTTCCACTTTATTTCAGAGGTCAGTGACACACATTCCGGCAGAGAATCTCTACAGCATCAGCTGCAACACCGCCATTTTTTAATATTTACCAATAATTTTTGTAAGAGAGATTGTTTAAATTATAAACTAGCATGTAACTAAAAATAAAAAATATTCGTTTGATACTTTTGAGTTTATAGATTTTGAAAAATAAACACATTTTTCGAGCGTTCTGGGTTGTCTGACCCCTTAAAGGATTATTGAATTAATTAACTTTATAATTGAAACTAAATATAATTATTTAATAGTTTTGGAATTTTTTAATTAAATATTGAATAAAATTTTGTAGATTGGAATTCACTGAAAAGAAATTAATATAATAAGATAACATGCGTATATATGGGGTCATATTCAACCTACTTTCGCCATTTTAATCTATCGCGCTTCTCGTGATTCGATTCTTATGTCACGTTTTCATCTATTACTAAAGTATGCATTTCTTTATGATCGTCTGCGTGCACTACAATTATTTCGGAAGTGATATGATTGTTGTTATTCCTATTAAAATTATTCTTTTTGATAATGACTGTTATTCGCGTTGTAGCGTCCAATATCAATGTTTTTATTGTAGTCGATAACGATGTTTTAGTTGCTATTGTCTAAAAAATTTGAGTTCTCGTTTCAATATAATTTTTTTATGTTTACTTCGTCGAAATGTGAGAGTAATTCTTTCTTTTATATATCGAATAAGGCAGATAATTGCTTGTTTGCTCATTATATTATATGTATTTATTTCTTTCACGTAGTATTAGTTGTTTTATTGCGTTTGTGTGGATTTATTGAAACTTTTTTTCAATGCTCGTCTTTATTTGTTTTGTCGAATCGATTATAGTAACAAATTTTAATATTTTCCGTTGTGTAGGATTAACAGAAAATCATTGCGTTATTTCCGACATTGTATCTATAGTCAGTTTTGGGCGTTTTATTGTTATAATTTGATTTTTGTATGGACTCTTGGAAAGTGCTTCAGCATTTAGGTTTGCCGGATTTCTAGACTATTGTGGCCCGTGGTTGACAATAAAGATCATTTATTATTATGATAACTATTAATTAAAAGAAATAATAAAAGTTATATAATTATAGTATAGTGCACAACTATGAAAACGTGTTACATTAAGCTTTTCGCATCGGATCAGCAATGATAGTCAATTTGCACCGATGATATGGCCCCAGTCTCTTCCTAGTCGTCAGAGTTGTAGATCCACTGGTCGCGATAAAAAAGTTTGTAAATTGTCGAATGTTGTCAAAAAAATACTGCTTGCCACATTCTCGCAAATTAATGGAAGAACGCAATTTTTTAGAGGGATCCTAAAGACACCTCGTGTATTGAACTTATGACAATGTATTTTAAGTATTTAGATACATATGTTATGATATGCGTTGTTCGTTATTGTATATCATTAGTTGTGCCGGCTACCTGGAAATGAGGGATGACCAGTAATTTTAGTAAGACTCAGTTGTCTTACTTATTTGAGCTCAAATGATTTGAATCGACTGACTTGATGATTTATTTCCTAACTATCCGCAAAGATGATAATGAAATTAGGGAACGGGAAAGGAAGGAGTTCAAGTAAAAAGTATATGGCAAAGGAAAGTAAGATGCTTATTGGTCTTAAGCGTGTCAAGATAGTTCGTTCGATATGTTTGAATAATCTCATGTGTAATCCTTTGTCTTGATGACCGTTCTCATGTGTTCGATAATCTTATATGTGATCCGCGTCCTGATGAGAAAGGCTACGGGGTATACGTGAAAAAAGAACAATGAAGGGACAGTCTTGAGAAAAACAGCGAGTTAAGAATTTCTGGAAGAAGAGTCATCGTAATCGCATCCAAGTAAAGATCAACATTCAGTATAATACTGTTTTCTATAGCTCCTATTCGACACAGTGTCGAAAACTACGTGTTTGACTAATAATGTTTAAGCTCAGACAATGGTAGCAATGTATTTTTTATATACAAATTTTCTTAGAGAATATTCAACGAATTCACAAGGACAAATATTCTCAATAATAATAGATAGTTCTTAGGAGAAAGAACTGTGAATCGTTGAGAGTGCGATATGTACGTCAACAAATATGAATAAAAAATTGTCACGTTCTACTCTTAAGAATATTCTCTTTCTATGCATTTATAAGGGTTTATGTTATGAATTTTCATGGTCACAATATTTGTCCGATTTGGCTGATTTGAAAAATAAGGGTTTTTTACATGAGATAATCGTATTCAATTTTGGAAAAATATTAATTTTTTTGTAAGTAAAAGCTTGTTTTGAAAAATAGAAATGATGGTCTCGTGTAAAAAAACTTCGTATTTCGAATTAATTATTGATCATTAAGATCGAATAAAAATTGTGAATAAGATAACTTATGGCATAAAGTCTTGCAACATATTGTATAGATTCATGCAGGTATATTTGTACCATTACGCTATCCCAAATTTATTACATTTACAATAAAATTGTTAAACAAATAATATATTTTTAAACAATTATTCTTATAATAAATAAATTTATTATTAAGTTAGACATATATCATTGTCTATGATCTATCAATGATAATTATCATTCAGAATAACGGATTCGTTTCTCTGCTTCTCTCCCATGTTATTTTTTTAGGACATTTTAGACACAGTTGTTTTTTTATATTGTCTGCTATTCTTAATTCAATACTTATACCAGTGTTATTCTAAAATATATTATTCGATTATTTATATACACATATATAGGAGTTTATTATTATCCTGATCGAATCTTGAAAATGATTTTTACTTCTACCTTCTGGTTTCACGGGAAGTTTGTTTATTGCACCGCAGAAAGCAACGCTCGTGCTACCTACGCTTCGTGTATTAGTCCCTGTAAAGTCATTTAATCGCTCTATGGATCTATCGCAGTAAGACTGTTGATTTCCATGATGTATTAGTTTCTTTGTTTGTCAATTTCTAAAAACATTTCTAAAAAAGGAATACTTGAGATCAAGCAATGTGGCAAGATAAATGAAGAACTATGAATTACAATATTGTTTGGAATGGAACCTGAAAATATCTATTAGTTTCTTCTAAATATTATTACCATTTTATTATTATAATGAGTTGTTTTAGGCAGATAAAAAATGTAATACACCTAATATCAATCGAATATGTAAATAGCATCGACAGCTATCCAGAAGTTTTTTCGTTTCTCTTTCTGTTCTTAGTTATTCTATAAGCATTGATAATCATACATTGTGCCTGATGTCTCAGTTTGGTTCTTCTAATCATGTACGCCGGAGTGAAGAATACAACGTACCTATAAAAGCATACAGACTGATACGATGAATCAACAGAAGGGAGAAGATTCTCCTAACGCGCTTTTAATTTATTTTTTTCCGTACTTATCGCTGAAATCATTGCGATAGGATTATTTATGTTTGCTTTATAGATTCAATGAGCGCCAACTAGTTTTGAAAGAACTAACAAACTTTATCTAATATATTTTATTTAATTAATTAGCTAATTTTAATAGTATTAAATTGAACACAAAATTGAACACAAGTTGGAGGATTTAAAGATATTAAAATTCCTAGATCTAATAGAAAGTCTAAAAAGTAATTAAGGCAAAGATACGCAGGGTGTTCCACGGAACTGGATCGAGCTATATCTTTGAAAAAATTGGAGATCGAGAAAAATGTCATATGACAAAATAATATGGTATTAAAAGCTACATAATCTGTAAAACTTTCATGCATTTTTGTGCATCGGTGGAGTTGCAAGATGCAATTGCATTTTTGTTTACATAAAATTTTAATTTCGAATACATTAATCGATGCAGTTTTTCACCCTGCACAATACTTGTTAATAATGTAGTCTAAAAATTGTTAATTTAGGTGTTATTTTAATTTTAAATATGCTGAATTATTTCAATATTTCAATATATTTAGACGTACTCTTTCACGCACTCTGTTTTCTTTCTTTTTCTCTTTCTTTCCGAGCAAATTCTCAGGCGGCTTTGTAATTTTATGGGAGGCTTTTTTGTTTTTGTTGGTCATCCGTTCCATGTTCTTTTGTCTATAGACTAATCAAATTTTGCCTATAATAATTTATATGTTAAAAAAGAAAAGAAATACGATGATTATGAAATCAATATGTAGGGCATACTATGATCTGACATTTTTGATGATTTTATTGGTTTACTTTTGAGAAAAAAAAAATTAAAAAATATGTAAAATCGTAATATTCATAGAAATATACCTCCCTTGATCCTTTAAAGGTTCAACTCGAGACAGTTCTTTCTTTCTTTCTGGCTCTCTCTTTCTCTCTCTCTTACAATAGAGGTGTTTACGTGACTCTCCATATTAGAGCTAATTATTCGATGAAATAAAGTTCAATAATAATGCGGAAACTAGTACAATGTGATTTTTTTCTTGTGGTGAGCATTTTGATATATCAAAGGATTTAATAGTTATCAAAATCACAATGACATCAACATATTCGTTTGTTGAAATTTTTCATTTGGTGAATATGGAACGGGCGGCCATAACGTTGCCATGGTAACACGTAATTAGCGAGGCACCTAGCGATTACAACTAGTTTCATTGACTGAGAATTAATTACTTAGTCGCTACATATCGGTATATGCATTGATAAGTTACTAGCTAATAGCCGATATAAAGGAACAATGGACAGAATAAGCGAATTCACGATGAAAGTTTGAAGCACAAAATAGATGAATTAAAAAAATTAGTACAAGGAGGAGGTGTAGGCCCAACAAATGAAGGCAAAGGAATCTATAGTGAAGCTATCAAGAAAAAGACGACAGAAAAGATTATAATTGTAAAACTCAACTTTCAACAGAAGAGTGAAGCCACAAAAAGGCAATAAAAGAAGGCAGACATCAAGAACATGGCAGTGGGAAGTTAAAAAAGCAGCAAAGAAGCAGTTATTATAGGATGTGAAAGGGAACAGGAGATAGAAACATTGAAGAAAACAGTTCAAGAAAAAATGGGTGAGAACTTCAAAGTTACTGAATTAGTACAATGAAATCCGAAATTAAAGATCGTCAATATAAACAAAGAGCAATTATAGTTATCTGATGACGAATTATTTGACATAATTAAAACACAGAACTGGATGAAAAAAATCGAAGGAAGAGAAATGAAAATCGTTAAAAGATTAGCCAAGGAAAGTTACAGTAAAAGGAATAAAAGAAGAATGGATGAAGGCAGAATAATAATAGAAATATATGAACGAACCCATGATGAGCTTCTTAGCAAAGAGAAGCTCAGCGTAGGATAGAAAAAATGCCGGGTTTACTACCACGTTAATGTAAGTCAATACTTCAAATGCTAAGACTATTATCATATTGTAAAAGGGAAGAAATCTGCTTTAAATATGCAGGAAATGATAAAGTGAAAGATTGTAAAGAGGAAGAGAACAATGTATAAACACTAAGTTAAAAAACCAAATCTGAAGATAAACATGGAACATAATGCACTCGATCAGGAGTGCCCAACATACAAAAGAGCGATGCAAGAGGAAAAAAGAGTAGGATGAAGAGAGTAGCAATTACAGCAAGAAGAGACAATATGGTGCACAAACGCACAAAGTTTTGTAGTCCATAAGGATGATGACACCAAGTAGTTGAATGAAATCTGGATTTATAGCGTTATCTGAGACTCGAGTGGCCGATGAAATTGGAGATAGTAAAGTGTGCTTGCCGGGTTACAAGATAATCAAATATGCGGAGAATAGAAATATAGATGGTATTATTATATATGTAATAGACGGAATTAAATATGAGTTGTTAAAAACGTACAAAATAGAAGCAAACTGTTAGAGTGTAGCAACGATAATATATTCAAAGGGATGATAATAATTGTGTACTATTCACCTAGTTTGTCAGATCTAGAATTTATATGACACATAGAGAATGTTATAGAGAAATTAACAATTAAAGAAGATTGTTTAATAATAGGAGATTTCAACATAGATATCACGGTGGATTCGTTCTACAAAAAGAAATTATTATCAGAAATATCAAGCTTAGGGATGAAACAATATGTAAATAAGCCGACGAGAATAACGCAGAATAGCCAAACAACTATTGACCTACTATTTTCAAATATGAGCGTACAAATGCAAGGAGAATATGAGCAAAAAATAACGGACCATCCAAGGATTAAAGTCATGTGTTAAGTAAGAATTTTACGGAAAATAAACACAGAAAATTTAAAACCAGAAACTATATTAGAATCGATAAGAATGAATTCATAAGAGTTTCAAAAAGTACAGTTCAACAAAGAAAATATTTAGAATTAAATCAGATGGCAAAGATGTTTGTTGATGATATTGTAGATACGTTAAACTTGCTTGTATCAAAAATGATAGTCAAAATACCAAGATCATGGGAAGGAAAAAAATGGTTCGCAGAAATAAGAACAGCAGTGAACAATAGAGATAAAGCATACAGTGCTGCAATTGGTAATAGAAAAGACGATAATTGGAATTAGTTTAAAGTAAAAAAAACGCAGTAGTTAAATTGATAAAAGTAAAGAAAAAAGAATATTATGAAAATTTATTAAATTGTAATAAGAAGGATCCGAGAAAACTGGGGAAAATATTGAAAGAAATAATTAGAGGAAAAACAATAGCTATGAGAGAAATAGATAACATAGAATTTGAGATATTGAATGAGATGGAGGGAGGAAAGACGAGTGATAAATTGAATGTCTTCTGTGTACAAAGTATTAATAACATAGTAAATTCAATTCCAAAGGAAGATCAAACGAAAGAAGAATTTTAAACGGAGATGGTATGGAAGACGAAAGAGCAATGTGTTATTTTGAGAATATTCAATTAGAAGATATATATACCTTCAGAAGATAATTAAGAGACTTCCGACAAAGAAGAGTACGGATGAAGGAATATCGAGTGATATACTAAAAGTGGATTGTATTTATTAGGACATACTAAGTGCGTAGTTTACAATGTAATCAAAGCAATCATTGTAACCCTGTTAGTAGATATGAATGTAACAGAGTTGAATAAACTGCAGATAGTGCAAAACAGAGTGATGAGAATCATATTGCAATGCAATCGCTACTCCAATGGTGAATGACATGCTACAAACATTACAGTTATGTCTATGAGACAGAGACTGAACTATAATGTATGCATATTCGTTTTTAAAGCCGTGAAGAATCTACTACCGAGGGAAATAAATAAAAGACTGAAAATAATTGGAGCAAGAAGTGGATGTATAACATGCCAAGCTGGAGATATAGTAATAAAATTCAGAAGAACAAGAAGATCTCAAAAAAGTTTGTTCTACGAAGGAGTGAAAATGTATAATGCGTTACCAATAGAATTAAAAAGCTGTGGAAGACTTGACTAATTTCAAAGAATGTTAAAAGAATATATTATATCGATGGTAAAATAATTCGCATAAAGTATAAGATAAATACATAAATTGATGTAATACTGATAGCTGAGAAAGCTAAAATAAACATTCTCTCTCTCTTTCTCTCTCTCTCTCTCTCTCTCTCTCTCTCTCTCTCTCTCTCTCTCTCTTTCTCTCTCTCTCTCTTTTTCTCTTGCTCTCTTATCCTTTCACGCGTTTGTCTAAATGTATCGAAACATTAACACATATTGTAGAATATAGAAAATAATAATTTTCAGACATAACATTATTAACATGTATTGTAGAGGGTGAAAAATTGCATCGATTAATGTATTAAAAATTAAGGTTTTATTAAAAAAAAATTGTAACTTAACCGGTGTACAAAAATGCATGAAAGTTTCACAGATTATGTAGCATTTTATTTTGTTAAATTATTTGTAGCATTATTTTTCTCGATCTCTATTCCTTTCAAAGATATAACTCGATCCAATTCCTGTTTAATTTTATTTCTTCTTCTTTTCTGATAATTTTTTATAACAATAAATAGTAATCGCTTTATAGTATTTTGTTTGCTAATTAACGAATAATAACGTGTTTTACTTATCAAGACAAGATTTTTCGATACCTATTACTTGACTTTTACTATCGATGGAGAAGTAAATTTCCATTATACTATGCGTTTCGTTTTCGATGTTTACATAAATGAATACTTGTAGTACTGTCAAGTACATGGCAACTACACAACTTTTAGCATTTAAATTACAAGTTTTTTTGCTCTTGGATTCCTCTATGTAGCGCCAACTCTCATGCCATCATATTGTTTGGTTGTGTCAACAACATCGGACACGTAAAGCTAAAATTGCTATTATTTAAGTAATTAAAAATTAAATTAATTTGCTATTATGAGAAAATCGAGGAAAAGGTCTCACTCACGTTCAAGGGAGAGTAATAGATATCCCAAGATATCTAAAAGATGTTTGCAGAGATAAGTTGACAACATTGCAAAATGCCTTGCTGAATTGGTTAAGGCGGAAAAATAGTCAAAAAGGCGTCCAATGTGTCGATTGAGTCAGATAAAGGTAAGATTTATTCAGTCATGTTTGGTTAGATTTAAAAAAAAAAAATTTATGTGCGTTCCTACCACACGAAACTCGCACGGGTTAGTTCTACACTAACTTAACCTAGTTCTATACGAACAAAAAAGATAAATATTAATTTTTGAATGGCATTATTCCATAATTACTATGCTATAATGCAATATGAGAATCATAATATTAATGATTACATCTCCTCTCTTACGGATGCTATTGATAAATCTGATAAAATGATCTTAATAGCGCGGCAACAGCTACGCCAGTAGTCACAGCTGATGACAATAAGTCAATTGAGATAGAAACTTGTATTACTACATCAGAAGATGGCGAGGTCGTAGGTGACGATGAGTATTATTAGGATTTGGATGATGAGCTGCTAGAAGTGCTGGATGAGGATGTTCCAGTCTCAGATAAAAATTAATGAGAAATTAATGAGAAATTTTAAAAAATGGTGGAAAGGTTGGATGGAAAAAGGCCTTCCAAAATAAACTGGAAAAAGCTTTTTAAAAAATTCCTAGAAATGGCGAGTTGGTAACTGAGGCACCAAAGATTAATCATGACGTTACCTCGCTGATATTGCCAAAGAAAAGGGATGAACACTTTATACAAACACAAAGTTGTGTTTTGAAACAGCTATTTCTATGTTGACGGAAGTGTTAACAGAATCTGTTAATCATACCCTACTGTTAAAATATCTCTGGGATACAAGCAAAGTTTTGTCAGGCGTTTTTTACCAGCAATTAGAAACTAAAAAATCTTTTATCACACTCATATTAGGTAAAGATATAAAGCCAATTTTCGATGCTAGTATCTTGGACAAGTGGCTTTATAATAAAAAATTAACTGATCAGGTTAAGGAAGCGAAAGCGATAGTTAAAGCTGTCATTACATTAAAACTGCCAGAGAAATCATATGCTACAAAAATAGTTAATAAATATTCTGCACTGGGAAACTAGAGAGGCCCACCTATAAAACACAGACAAGTGGACCCTCACTTTCCGAGAAAATTCATGAGTGCGAACTACAGGTACAGAACTGCAGCAATATTATCAAGATCGTCACAAATCGAGTCAGACATCGAGAAAGAAGTAAACGCAGAGTATAATGAGGATTTACATAAGATAAAGGAAATAGTAGGCAGACTTAGGTTTTTTATCGAACATTGGAGAGAGGTAACAGATAATACATTCATCCTGGATTGCCTTAAGGGTTATAATATCTCGTTTGAGAACTTCCCTGTTCAATCTTCTGAACTTAAAGAACCTACATGATCATCTGCCGAATATATTAGAGTTGAAATTGCAATACAAAAGCTAATTGCGAAGCAAGCTATCGAAACTTATGCAGAATTCGAGAATTAGTTTGTATCAACATATTTTCTAATTCCGAAATCAGATAGATCTGATAAATTTATAATTAATCTTAAAAAACTTAATGAGTTTATTAAAGCGTCACACTTTAAAATGGAAGAACTGAAAACAGCAAAGAATCTAGTTGATAAAAACGCCTTCATGGCTAGTATTGATATAAAAGATGCTTATCTTTTAGTCCCAGTGAATAAGGCTAGAAGAAAATTTCTCAAGTTTTGATTCAAGGGTCATTTGTACCAGTTTACTTGCTTACTGTTTGTTTTGTCTGTTAATCCATACAGTTTCATAAAAATCATGAAACCAGTTGTAAATAAGCTCAGGTTTCTTACTTTTTTATCAGTTATTTACCTGGATGATTTTTTGTGTATAGATAGTTCTTATGAAATTTGTAAAGCTAATGTAGAGTAGACGATCAAGTTCCTAGAGCATCTTAATAATAAAAATATTCAAAGAGTTAATAATAAATTATTCAAACTATTAGTAGATGCTTTTACCTTTTCGTGGAAAGATGAAAAGTTTTATTCATTCCCGCCTTTTGCTCTAATTTTACCGACTTTAAGGAAATTAATTAATGATAAAGCGCCAGGAGTCTTAGTTGCACCTCTCTGGCCTGCTCCACTATGGTATCCGCTGTTTATGAACTAACATTAATTTTTGAACCACAAATAAACATTACAATCTCTTTTCAGGCAACAGAATCACCCACTAGCCATCAAACTCTCAGTAGTAGTTGGCAGATTATCAGGCAAGCTTTTCTCAACAGGAGAATCCCAGACGAAGCGGCTGAAATAATGTTGGACTCCATAACAGAGTTGACAGTAAAGCAGTATGAAGATTGCTTGAAAAAATGATTGACTTTTGCAGATGAAGCCAACTTTGATGCCTTTAATCTTTTGAACACTGATGTCATCAAATTTTTAACAGCTAGATTTAATGAAAGAGTAAGATATGGGACCATAAATTCAACAAGAGGAGATCTCTCTGATTTCAAAGAATAATCTTTCAAAGGTTTCATTTCGAAGTTTCGAAGAGGTACTTTTAAAAGAAGATCATCAAGACTAAAGTATTTTGAGACTTGAGACATGGAGCAGATGCTCACTAACGTTGAAAAAATAGAAAATCTCAACAATTTAAAATTAAAAGAACTCTCAGAAATGACGATAACTCTTCTTCTCCTAATTACTTCGCGTAAGATGTAGATGCTGGTGCTTATTAATATGAAAAATATAAATAAACCAGCTACAGGTTTGAATATTAAAATACCAGAACTAATTAAAACTTGAAAACCAGAGAAAGACCAACCAATCCTGTCAATATCGTTTTTTAAAGAAAGAAGAAAGCTCTGCGTGACGTCGATTATATTACTCTACTTGAAGATGACTGAGGAACTGAGTTTTATATTTATAAGTCTGTATATTTAAGTACAATAAAATGTTATATAAAATGTTATGTATTCTAAACTTCTACAAGTAATCAATTATAACGCAATTATATGTAGTGTCTCGTTCGAAGATGATTACCACTTTCCCAATTGTTTTTTTTAAACCCACAGTTAGTAAATCCTGTAATCATCTTCGGACGAGAATAACATTTTATCAAGTTAAAAAAATAAATAAATAACTCTAAAATTATGATGGCATGAGAGTGCGCGCCATGTAGCAGGGCTCAAGAGCGGGAAAACTTTTAATTTATGTATTAAATAAACGCTAAAAATTGTGTAGTTGACACGTATTTGACAGTACTACAAGTAATCAATTATGTAATCATCTTCGAATAAGATCCTACGCCATTTGGTACTTACATATCTCTTTCATACATAAAAATATACAAAACTAAAATGTCTTATTTAGCATAAATCACCGCAAAATTCACGTCAACTATTAATAGAGAAAATAAATATAAGAGATTGGATAGTAACACTTTATTAAATTATCAAATAAGGAAAAAAGAATAAATTAGTTTATATTTATTAGTATCTTTTCGTTTAAATCGATACAATAAAAAAGAAAATTACTGGAATATCATTTAGCTTGGAATCCAAGATTCTTGAATGAGGAATGCTTGCCAATGTACCATACATTGCTTATAAGATCTTTATATTTTTAATCTATAAAACTGAAAAGAACTACAAATTTTTACAAAATTTAACATTATTTTACAAAATCAGATTCATTGACATAAACGATTGGACATGTATTTCTTTATTTTTGCCATAGAATTATGTGTCCAAAGCTCATTGAAATGACCGAATGAGTTACTGTAGTTTCTCCGCGTGAGCATCGTGAAACGCATTTCTTTGAATCTGGAAATGTTCAGAAAATCTGTAGTGAAAAGTAGCATAAATAGCATAAATTATTTTCAAAAGGTCAAGAATGTGTAGAAAACGAGTCGTGTTCCAAAAGATTTTCACCGGAAAGATAGAGGAGAATTTTCAAGAAAAAAAACTCGTGTTTTCAGATCGACGATTAACATTAAGAAAGATCAGTACTACGGAAAAGAATTTGTGTTATCCAACCAAACATTATAGATAGGTGGATGCTTTATTATAATAATACTTTGTGTAATCTATAATATCGGTCACCGAATTTTTCTCTAAGAAAAGACATTTATAGCTTTCCTATTTATCACATTTGAATCTTGCAGACTTTTTTTCTTCTAACTGAAATTTAAAATGAAAGTCTATTATTATAGCAATATGAATAACATCCAAAGAACTGTGGCAGACCATTTAAAGGCGATAAAATTAAACGGCTTACAACACTGGTACAAAGAATGAAAGCAGCGTCTACGACAGTATATAATCTTTAAGACAGTAATGTGGTCTTGTAAATTTCTTTCAAATTTCTAGTAAGAATTTAGTAAAGTTAGTTTTCTAATAAGAGTCTTACTACTTTTTCGCCTCACAGAGTATCTATCTTTTTTTTAAAGACATATATACCTACTAGAAAGAGAGAGGGAGAGAGAGAGACGGAGAAGCAACAAGCTCTTTGTCCTTGCTGTGAAAATTTATCGAAAGTATTTAATTCTTCGTTCTCATTTATTTTATATCTTCGAAGAAACTATATTTTATCGTTTTTTTCTCTTTCTTCCATTGTGATTTTATAATATAAACCGTTAGTTTGAATGCATATATTGAAGAAAGAAAAAAAAATAGAAAATAAAGTATAGAAATAGAGAAATTGCTTAAAAAAATAAAGAAATAAATAAAATTCTTTTTCTGTTTTGATAAAAGGTTCAAAATTTTATTCTTTTTAATACATTTTGTTTTTATACAATCGAAAACAATTTCTGGTGATTGATAAATATAATATAATACATAAAAAAAAGTTTAATGTAAATATAAAATATCTATAAAAAAAATGAAACTTTTCTTAATAGCCAGCATTTCTTTAGAAGTTTTTTTATGTATTTATATTGTAGAATATTTTTCGTAACCCTACCTAGAAGATACAGACTAACCTAATTCGGATCATATATTCTTGGTTAATAAGGATTTTATTAATGAATGTATTACAACTTCTTACTCTTAGATTGTTCTATTCAAGACCGCCTAATGTTCTTTTTACTCAGTGCTTTTCTTCTCGTTACTTTTTCTCTGATATACTCAAAACTCTTCCGTTGTTCTTTTTCTCACGTTTACCCTGTAGTCTTTCTCATCCTCATTCACATTCGTACATACGCATTTAGTAATTCTTATAGCTTTTTGTCCTATTCGTTACTTTGTTGCCTATTTGACTCCGCTGCGTTTTTATCTCATTATCACTTCCAATATCTCAGCTCCTCTTTTCCTTCCATAAACAAACACATTTCACGAAGGACAGATCATACTTTCTGTTCAATTGCTGATCGACTTATCTCATGCACACATAAACACAATTAACGTTAGAACCTTCCATCTACAATATAAACAACTTTAAAAATTATCATTTTAATAGATTTTGTTCTTTTTTATGCAATCAACAACATAATTTCTCCTATTAGTAAATATAACATAATATATAAAAAAAAATGTAAATATGAAAATGCCAATAAAAAAATGAAATATTTTCTAATATTTTCTTCAAATCTTGTTGCGGAAGTACTCTCCAGAAAATCATCTTTTTCATTATCACACTTATGCGTTTTGCTTGCTCCTTCATTTTCTATATTTTCTCCTTCATTCATCTTTCGTAATTTTATCCTTCTCATTTTCTTTCTCTCTTTCTCATTTGTCTCTTTCTAACTCTTCTTTAATATATCTTTTATCATTTGAACTTTTCTTTTCTAATCTCGGTATTTGCCTGTCGATCATTCTATACACGTGACCAACTCACTGAATTAATTGTCTCTTCACTTCATCCTCTTTTCCAATCATCCTCTCTTTACTTTCATGTTCTTATTTCGCTTCATTCTGCAACAATAAATGACGAATATTCTTAAACTTGTCCTTTTGTCTCTTTAGATTTGTTCTTTGTTCAACTCACAGTCTTCTCCTTTCCATTATATCTGAACTAATGTATAAATCCTTTCTTGATTAACGTTCGGAACACATAAGCTTTCGTACAAGATAGTACAACGAAGTTAAAATCAACAACATTAAAAGATCTTGCTCAATGTCAAGCATCCGTCTTATCGGTTTTCTCAATTCATTAATTATTTCATTAATGATCATCTCGTAAACTGAAGTTTCTACATTAAAAATTATAGACATTTTGGACTGATCTCGAAAGACAATTATCTAATTTCTTTTTTTTTATTATTAATTGCTGTAAGATTATAATTTTTTCTAAAATAAACGTAGATTTAATTATAATTTTTTAATAGGATTTAGAAATCAATTAATAGCTTTATAAATCAATTCTCCTCGCTCATACTAAAATCAGAAATTTAGTTTATTATATTCTGAACAGATTTGTTGTAGATGCATACGTGCGTCACCTCAGTTATCTATAGTACTTTCTCTTAAGGGCCATATAACACTATTGGGAATATTCATCCTCGGGAACTCGTTAGATAGTCGCTAAGAAAATGCACAAATAAAAAACACATTATCTGAGTTTAGGCATTTTTAGTAAAGTACCTAGTCTTCAATAATGTGTCGAGTCGGGCAATAAACAAACAGTAAAAGCAGATTCCTAGGCGCGATGAGCCAAAGGTTTGTGTGGCTCCTATTCTTCAAATTTCAATGCAACACTCATGGGTCTACATGATCGCCAGAACAAAGGACTATGCATAAGATTGTTTAAACAATTCGAACGAACTATCCTGACACTTTTACGACCAATAAGGATATTACTTTCCTTTTCCAGGCACTTTTTACTTAAACTCTTTCCTTTCCATTTCCCTTTCCTAATCCATTATTACCTTTGCGGATAGTTTGAGAGAAATAAAAAATCAGTCATATTAAAGTATCTGCATTCTCCAGTACGACAACCGAGTCTTACTAATATCATTGGTTATTCCTCAATCGGAGGTATCCAGCACAATCTAAATCGTAATAAGTCTATATATAGTTATCGGAATCGAATCATCAAGGCCTCTGAATCTTTTTAAATATTATTGGCTATCACTCCTTCAGAGATAGCCAACACAATTAACTAAACGTTATTATACAAGAACATTTCAACAATTGTATCTCTTGTACCTCTATAAAATAGATTATTATAAATTCAATTCGTGAAATATTCATTATTGTGCATCTACCTCACGAGCTATATGAGATTCTTCAAAAGAATTCGCGTTATCCCATTAATTTGCGGGAATGCGGCGAGCGATATTTTGCTGACAGCTTTTGGTGGTATCCTAGCCGTATATCGTCAGCCTTACATCGCAACCAGTGGATCTATACGATTCTAACTCTAACGATTAGGAAGATTCTGACGAGGAGAAAGATTCTCCGTGCCAATCTACTAACATCGCTAGTTCGTCGTGAGAAGCGCATCTAAACGTAATTGCGTCCTTACGACGCAATACATAATACATAAAAATACTTCAATATATATATAACATCCGATTATGTCTAGAAACTTCGTACCGTTTCTCCATGTATGTATCGAAATATATATATCAAAGTACATCAAAATACATGTGTTACAATGTTTGTAAAATTGAATTAGTTTTATGCATATATAAAAACATATCTTTAAATATCTTTTTATTTTAATTTATCAATCTGGGAGAACGAGTCAGCTTGTCACGAAGATGTAACATTTTTGTGATGAAAGAATAAATAAATCATTTGTTTTTTACTCCTATATATTAAGAAAGCATTTTATTTTCCCACTCTTTATTTCACAATTTAAACATTTATTCGAATATTGTATCATTTTATTTTTCATCGAAATAAATTTCGTATATCTACGTTCACTTATCGAAAATGTTCCCCAATTAACAAGTTAAACTTGATAATTTATTTAAGTTATATGTTTCATCGAAGATGAAAGACAATTGGCATGAGCTTTTTGAACACTTTAATATATTTTTGAAACATGATTTTATATCGAATATTACATTTTCTCGAATCAACAAGCTTTTAAAAGATATAATTTTAGTTCCAAACTATTATCTTTAATTCTATTTTATTGTCTTTCCTCCATTTGAGATACGTGAGAAAAGAAATAGAATAGAAATCGTAGTATCCATAAAAAAGAATAAAATCTAATAAGATTAAGCATAGATATTCATGATAAATGGGAAAATAAATACTGTGACTAATTTGAACTAAGCGCTTGAAGAGTTTCAATTTTTTCGAAAAAGCGATGAAAATGGAAGGGATGCTTGACAAAAAGTTTTGTTATATAGAAAACATTTTAGATAGATATATAAGTGAACACGCGTATTATGTCGAAAGAGGAGCCTACTATTCTTTTTTTTTTCTTTATTTTCTTTTTTTATCTTTACTGGTTGATTCTCATTAAGACTATACGACGATATTTATGCTGTTTCCTCTTTATCCTAATACCGAGAATATTTTCTTAGCATTAGTAATCCTCTTCGATGAAATGTTATTAGAAAGTATGACAAGATTTCAATAATCTTTTCTAAATAGTTTTCGTTGATCTTTCTTAGACAGTTTTAAATGAAAATTTTCACAATTGTTTTTATCTCCTTGTTTTTTCAATAGTTCAATAATGTTGTGGTTTTAGATAAGGATTTATTGAATTATTGAAAGATTCATTCTTTAGAAATTATTGATAAAAAAACCGATATAATTTTTGTAAAAATTTAATTTTTGTACATATATTAATAATAAAGTAACCAATCTAGAATGAAACTAAAATAAATAATCTTTCATCATTTAATAAATATATAACATTTCAATAATTTTTGACAGGTAATAGAAGTCAATAACTCTATCAGGAATATGAATTTAATTTTCATAAATTACGTATGGAGATTACTTAAAATGAAAAATATTTAGAACAACTGGATAAACGAGAATTAAGAAAGTCAATACGTTAATCACTTTTTTGAAATGCCTATAGAAACTTCATGATTCAATAATTTCCAAACAGTCCAATAGATTGAATGTATTTCCTTTTTGCTCATGAGTGCCACTATGTTCTATACATACATGTATAATATTTATTATATCCATAGTTTGTTATTTGTTATCAATTATTGGTATCATTGTGTTAATCTGTAATATCGGATGAACAACAAAACATGATCTTAGAGTATTTTGATGTTAGTGGACCAATTAGAAATTTTTTTGTCTAGTATAACATAATTTAAAAAGAATTTTAAGATGATTATAGTAAATATTTGGGTGACTTTTTCAAAATTTTCAAGGTCATTTTCAATTTTTTTTGTATGGATAAATCTATAATTTTTTTTACACATATCTTTCTGCAAATATTGTGATGAATTCATAACAAATATCAATAAATTTTTTTTCTTATTTGAATCGAAAAAATAAAAAAAATCCGGGTAATAATGGTGACTTCATTATGAGAATGTCGTTATGAAAAAATTCTGTACTACGTTCTCGTTACTTTACACCCTGAATATTTCTCGTCTATTTAGAATCATTATTACTAGATTCATTATTCCATAGAAAAAATCCAGCATAAATTCTACTGCTTCATTTCCTATAAAATTGCCCTATAAATTTTCTATAAATTTCCTATAAAATTCCTATAAAACCTATTCCAAAACTCAGCCCTAATTATGATCCACTCTTAGTTTCTTTCAGACTATTCACTCTGGAATAGTATTAATTCATATCCGAACTATTGTTTGTCTTCAAAATTATGAATAATCACATCGACTACTTTGGAATTCTCGATCTCATGTTATTCAAGACTTCACTTAGAATTTTTAAGAAATTCCTGCTTTTCCACACATCCGTGCACTTAACCAGTATCACCGCAAACAATTGTATCGACTGTATTTGTAATCAGACTAATTTCTTTACTCATATACTAATCTTTTTTGTGTCTCATCACTTTTCTTTAATAGCCTTGCGAAAAGTAATAGCTAACTCAATGCTATTTTCTCATCATAAATAACTTATTATTGCTTTCTTATATATCTGTTCTTCTCTGTATTTGTGTATAACTATGCCAAAAAATATAATTAGTTTAATAAGTATTATCATTATTATTATTATTATGATTTTCTTCTCAGACTTTTTGAGTCTAGATAGGGATAATAAATCACGTGGACCGTTGTTAAGGGTGTTTTCTCTATAGGGTATTTAGAAAGTTTTTTGGGATTATACATGTGTCCAATATCACTGATTTCTGCCACTGTATATGATATCGGTGATTTTAATAAAATAAATGATTTATTGAAAAAAATTAACAAATACTATACAGAAAAATGAAGAACGTCTTAAGTTGTTGTTACTTTGTGTCTTTTTTGGAACCTTCCTCTTTCGATCGTTACGTTCGTCTTCCTATTGTTCTTTTCTTTGAGAACCCAAACCTCCCTCTCGTTCATCCGCATACGCACAAGCATATTCATTCACACTGAAATAAACCTACAGAAAGTTCCTAAGTAGACCGATACAAGGGGCAATACACTTATGCATGCTGATACGCTCACATTTCATGCACAAAGAATGGACTAAAATTTTCGATACCATATATGTTTTTGGGAGTAATTATAATGCGCGGATGTATTGATGAATGTTGTGTAATATGACTTCTTAATGTATTTGATAATATAATCGATATTATTTCAACTTTGTCCTGATGTCATAATTTTTTATTTCCTTAGCTAATTAGATATATGCTATCGTTTGTTCAGCCAATTGTATGTATTCTTCAATGTTTTCTTCTCTATATTTGATGTATTTGGTATGGATATTTCAATTAATTATGTTATTTTCTTTTATTTATGGAATGGAAAGTTTTAGTTAGATGTGTATGTGTGCATGAGATAAATCGATCGGCAGTTGAACAAAAAATGGAAGGTACTAGCGCTTGTTGTGTGTGTGTGTGGATGAGAGAAGTTTATCGATGGTCAAACAAAAATACGTGTTGTTCTTTGTAAGATGCATTTGTTTATGAAAGGAAGAGAGGGAGATGAGATATTGGGAATAAGAATGAAAAGAATGTGTAGAGTGAATAAGATAAGTATAAAAATAGAATATAGTAACGACTAGGACAAAAGGTGATCGGAATTTCCGAATGCGTGTGTATGGGGATAAGAAAGATGGGGATAAGAAACAGGGAAGACATGAAAAAAAGGACTGAGGACAGTCTTGAGTAAACCAAGCAAAGAGTAAAAGGAATTTAGGGCGATCTTGAGTAGAACAACTTCAGAAAAAAGAATTGTACCATTGTAATGTACTAATTAATAAAATCCTTATTAACCATAAGAGAGTGATTCAAGTTTCGTTAGTTTGTATCTTCTAGATAGGATTACAAAAAATATACTACATATTTGTGGATTAATGTAATGTTTAGTTTATTGTGCGATATTGTTTAGTCATCAATAATGCTTCTGTTCATTTTTTATTCATCATTCTCTAATATTATACATTCAGGAATGTGTATTTGTATGTAGAGTAGCGTGGTGTTATATGAGTTTGTGTTGTACGACCAATTCTTGGTGAATGATTTTCGGTACGTAATAACGTACCGAAAATACGTATATACTTCCGTATATACGTATATAAACGTATATAAACTACGTATAAACGTATATAAACTATGTATATACTTCCGCCTGTAATATGATCTATTGTTTCTATTTGTTGATTATATTTGTTGTATGCACTTGTCTGTATTGTATTGGGATCTTTGATAATGTGTTTACTGTAGTAGTTGGTGTTGATTGTTTAGTCTTATATTGCTACTGTAAGTTTTTCTGTTTCGATGTTAATGTTATTTTTTCTTAGTAACACGTTGGTTATTCGCTGATTTATGTGTGATTTTATTCTTCCAGTTTTTTGTTTTCTTTCTTCATATCTATTCTTATTATATGGTCAGTAGAATTGTATACTTATTTGTAGAACTGTAGTGGCATAACTGATGTATCAGTATGTATGACTGCTTTGTGTAGATTATTAATTTTTGCTCGTTCTATGAAATATCTTCTAAGGTTGTTTATTTGGTTATAATATAAGTTTCTGATGTCAATATATCTCCTTTTTCTTTCTTTTCTATTTAGTATGAATCTTATTGTTACTAAGGTATGTGGTGTATTCTATATTTGTAATATTATGAAGGTGTGAATGTATTGAGTGTTTTTAATTCTGTGTCATTCAATTTTACTATCCCTAATGAATATGTTGATATTAGAATTGCATATATATTGCTTTTGTCTTGCTTCTAGTTGTCAGTTCCGTCTTCAGTATTTTTGTTAGTCTCTGTTTATATTTTTGTTTTAGTTCTATTTTTACTATTCCTATTTTTGTCTGTATCACAAATATTTGTAGCTTTGTGTGCTTTTCATTATTTCTATTTGCTTATTCTTTTATCACATATTCGAGCAATTTAAAGTGAGGGTAATTAAATTTCCCGATGATCTATTGTCAATAATGTTGCAATTATCTTAAGGGGCCAATTTAGTTTAGAAAGTTAGAAAAATATGATTTTTGAGGATTTTTAAAATACAAATAAGATAGCTAATCTTCCCAAAACAGTGCAATTTAATGAGTATTGAAAGAAATATAAAAGAATTTTTCATTAAAAAATAATGCTTTTAACAGGCAAATATTATTGGGCAACCGTCATAACTCGCTAGAGAAGTTATATTTTTATCGGTAAGCTCAACTTTTGTCTAAAACAAAAAATTAAACGGATTTTTAATTTTCATGAAATTTTGTCATATGAACCAAAAAAAAAAAAATTATAAAAATATATAGAAATTAAAATTCTATAGGATTGAAAAGAAAATTATAATTTTCATGAAAAATTTTTAATTTCTTTTCTTAGCAGAAAACATGGCTTAAATTGATCTTTTATCAATATTCCTGGTTCTTCGAGAATGATTGGTTATTATTTAAGTAAAAATGTTTGGATAAAGTCAATAAGTCAAATAGTTTATTTTTTATCGTGTACATAAATTTGAAAAAATATTAAAAATATAATTTTCCAAAAAATGCGTTTAAAATTTTAGTTTGAAAAATTGATATTTATTGATAATTTATAATGGTCAGTGGTTAATCTGCTATATCAGCGTCATAGAAGAATACAACAATTAATATATATATAGTATTAAACCACTAAATTAAAAAGAAATTGAATTAAATGCAAACTAATTGAAATAATTCAAATCTAATGAAAATAAAAGATATTATTTATGTATCAATATCGGGAAATAATTTATTATCGGATTTTGCTATTACAAATTAAGATTACTTTGAGAAATTTGTACATTAGTGAAACATATTTGCAGAATTATGGTACTAACGGAAACTAAAAACAGATAATTATATTTAGTGAACTGAAATATAAATCTCATAATGCACGCAAGTTATGGAAGTGAGAATTTGCTAAAATGACATTAGCGATTTGGCCTTAACGTGAGTAATCTAAAAAAATTAAAATCATATGAAATGGTCGATGGTGTGAAACTACACACAATCAATTCCTACATAAATTGCGAAATATATCTTAAGGGAAAATTTGTCAGCAATCATACAGATGAATGGACAGTCTAAAGAACGAAAAATTTGGCTTAGTGTACTCGGACATATATGATCCAATGAGAACTGGATTGCTGAATAGCGTAAAATATTTCGTTATATTTATAAATGATCACACAAGATATACGGAAATTTTTACAGACATTTGTTAAATATTATCAGGGAATCAAGAGTTTGGAGCAATTAAACTTGTGTAAACGGAATAAATATATCATAGATGAAATTTATTATGTAGAACACGAATATGTCCTTCCTTGAATACAATTCGCCGGTTAATGACTGAGACAATAGAATGCACATTGTATAGTAATTGTTTTAAATAAGAAATTTAGTATAAATTTCAACTACTGGTCACACATCCATTCGTACACGGATGCATACGCAACATAAGCACGATAAATTCATACCAACCATATTTGTTATTTTTTTTTGTTTTCCTGTTGTTCATATAGAGTAGTGGTTCAACCTGAAACAAAAAGTTATGTTAGATAAGTAAGAAACGGAAAATAGTCAGTAAGACAATATTACCACATTTAATAAAGACAACGAAACGAAGAAAAAGGCGTGAGTTTCTCTCACACATACACACTACAAAGAGTAGAGGTCCTTCTCTTATACTAGGTATATGCACGGGAAGAAAGAAGAACAAAGAATGAATTTTAATACTTTGCATCTTTATTTTTTTATAGAAAAAATATACATATTGTGGATTGAAAGTTTCTAGGACTAGTTGTGTGTGTGTATGTATGACATAAGCCTATCGATAGTTAGACAAGGGATTGAAGTTTCTAGAGTTAGATAGCTATATGTATGCGTGCATGAGATAAGTCGAACAAAAAAATGAAAAATTCTAATATTAGTTAGTTGTGTGCGTGTGTACAAAGAAGATAGCATGTTGGTATTTAATGTACATGATGACACAGAAGAATAAAAGTGGATCTTGGACACAGCATATAGACGGAAAATTTTCCAGGAGTTCCGTTAATAGAAATATAAAATAGTGGAAATTTATTGAAGTTAAGAAATCAACAAACTATTGAAGTGCTTGGAAAGGAATCTAGAGATTAGTATTCTATATGAAGTATTGTAGGTACCAAAGTTGAGAAGAAATCTATTCTTTAAAAAAGTAATAATAAGAAAAAATTATAAAATTGTTAAGGTTACTGATCCGTTAATTTACAAAAAAAAAACTGTACGTGTTACTTTAAAGAATAATGATTTATAAAAACTTAGAATGAAAAGCAACTATAATATCTAAAGAAATACAAAATATATGTAAAAATAGCGTTTGTAAGCATTTAATTGTATGTAATTGCAAAACATTTCTGATATTAATAATTTCAAATATGAGGCAAATAAACAAACACGGTTACATTCCTATAAATCAAATAGCAGGCAGCTGCTGGATGACTTAATATATATAATATTTGCAGATCAATGTATCAGTGCTAGACGTGAGATACTTTGTTATTTAAAAATGCTGCATATAGTCATAGATATGACTATATTATAAGAAATAAAAATGCTCTTTGATTGTTTTGAGAAATATGACATCATAATTAAGAATAAATGCACACATAATGCTTATATTTTGCACATTGACAATGGTTGTGAATATGTAAACAACAGTTTGAAAGATTTTCTTGATCTTGAAGAAATAAGTCATAAGTGCATTGCTCCATACACTTTAGAGAAAAATCCGCGCTATAGCAGAATTATCTATAGCTATTCTATTGACTAAATATTTGCAAAAAATTTTCTTTGTCAATGCTTTCTATAACGCTATAGTTGTTCCATATACTTGTCCTGTAGTACGTACATTTAAGAACAAATATACATATATCTAACGTGCGACCAATTGCAATCTTACCAATTTAAAAGTTGTTCGATTGATAAAAATATTTTGATTAAAAATGCTTTTAAAGTAAAGCTTTGAGTAAAAAGAATGTAATTTTGTATCGTCTTAGAGAAATCTGTCAAAGTTATGTATATGTACTATATATATGTGATATCGAAAATTTTCTTAGCATTTTATGCGCGAAATGTGAGCGAATCTGTATTTGTATGTGCGTCGTTCCTCGTTGCATCATCGTGTAATAATTCGATCAAGAATTTCGCTAAGCTTTGTTTCAGTGTCAGTATGTAGGTATGCATATGGGTGAAAGTGAGATTTTTATTCTGTTATTAGAAAGAAAGAACAAAAGAATCTGAGTATAATGATCAATACAAAATCGTTCGTGAAAAGATTTAAAGATGTAAGCTGTAAGCTAAGAACATTTTTTTCGTTAAGAATAGTTTTACCTTTGTGTTCATTTTTGTAATTTTTCTGTCATGTTAATAAATCTTAACGTTCGATCACATATATATGTAATACATGTATATGTATATATTTTATGTCAAATTTAAAATAGAGGCATATGGTATATGTTTATATACCATGCTTTTTTTTTTAAATAGCGATGCTAGTATATCCTACGAATAAAAATAAGAGAAAAAAATTATTTAAACATAGGCTCTGTTCTTGTATATTATAAACATAGTAATGTATTGTAAATATTCCATTATTATTTCGTATTTTTGATATAATATTTTAACAAAGCATTTTTGAGCTTGTATTTATATAATATTTTTCTTTTATTTTTATTCCTGGAATATACTGACATTGTTATGCGAGAAAAATGAGAATACCCTGTTTATATACAGGATGTTCGAGGAAGTTCTTGCTATATTCTACAGGTGGAATAGTTATATGATTAAAATAATGAAGAAAGAGTTCATATAAACATAAATTTGGTAACATTCTGTTTTCGAGTTATAAAAAATTTTTCTCTTTTTTAGTCTCAAAAATAAAACAATGTGGTAGTGCATTTTACGCGAATATAATTAATTAATCTACATTTCTTCTTTTTTTTTTATATATTCTATTTTTTCTTTTTATTTTTTTTTTTATTTATTCTATTTTTTATTATTTGTTTCTATTTATACATATATTTATAAATAATCATATTATAAACATCAGCATTTGTCTTCTGTTACATTTAACGGCAAGCACTATAGAATGCATAAGATATCTACATGATATATATAGGTTATTTATAAGTTATTTATTGGATTATATAGTTCGTAAAGTTAATAAGACCAATGGGTGTTTTCACTTTAATCTTCTAGGTATTTCCTCATAACAGTTTATTGCAGATGGATTCATATAGATTTCGATTCTAATCTTGTATGAGTTGGAAAATTGTATTATTTCTTCTTGCATTGAACGGGCGTTTAATGTTTTACGAATATCAACGTTTCTAACGTACCACGGTGCGTTCAAGATTGCACGAAGAATTTTTTATTGTAAATTTTCTATTTTTTGAATGTGTGATTTGGCAGCCATTCTCCAAAGTTGGATTCCATAGCTCCATATCTGTTGCGTCGGGAGGAACGCAACTACGAGAGCGTTTTCAGAAATATGTTTTGTACTAGACCAGTTATGATAGTTGATTTGCAAGGAGAATTTCCCCTGTCTCTTCCTTGTCAAAGTTATAGACCCACTGGTCGCGATGAATAAGGGCGGTGACACAAGGCTAGGATACCGTTGAAGGCCGTTAGCAAAATACCTCTCGCTATGTTCTTGAAAATTAATGGGAGAACACGAATTCTTTTGAAAGATCTCGTGTGGCTCGTGATGTTGAATATAGCGCACATGTAAGTTATTTGTTGAAATATGATACAAGTATATTTGTTGTTTCAATAGTATATTTGTTGAAGTATAATACAAGTATTGATGTGTTCTTATGTAATAATGTGTAGTTAGTTATGCTAGTTATTTCTGAAGGAGTGATAGCCAGTAATGTTTAATAAAATTCGAGAGTCTGGATGTTGTGAATCTAAAAGATGTAACTTAACTGATTTTTTGACCTTTCTCGAAATACCCGCAAATACTGTAGTGAAATTAGAAAAGGAAATAAAAAGGCCGAAGTTGAAGTATGATTTGAACATGGAAAGGGAAGTAAAGATGTCTATTGATCGGTGGCGGGTCAGGATAGTTGGAATGTTTAAACAATTCCATATGTGGCCCTTCGTTCTGATGATCATGTAGACTAGAGAATATCAGTGGATATTTGAAGGCTAGACGCTAGACAACTCTTGTCTCGTCACGCCTAGGCGTCTACTTTCTCTATTTATTGCCCGGCTAGATACATTATTGAAAACTAGGTATTCGATTAAAAAATTTCTAAGCTTGGACAAAAGTGGTTACGTGTTTTTTATCTACGTTCTTTTTAGTGAATATCCAATAAGTTCTCAAGGGTTCATAGTGATATATGACTCTTAGGAGAAAGTACTATGAACAATTGAGAGACGCATGTGTGCGTCAACAATAAATAAATTTATTCTTTTCGTTTAAATTGATACAATAAAAAAGAAAATCACCAGAATATCATTTAGCTTCGAATCCAAGATTACTGAATGAGGAATCTAGATGCTTGCCAATGTGCTATACATTGCTTATAAGATCCCTATCTTTTAGTCTATAAAACTGAAAAGAACTATAAATTTTTTTCAAAATATAACAATATTTTAAAAACTCAGATTCATTGGCATAAACGATTTCCTTATTTTTGTCATAGAATCATCTGTCCAAAACTCATTGAAATGAGCGAGTGAGTTACCATAGTTTCTCCGTGCGAGCATTGTGAAACGTACTTCTTCGTGTTTGGAAATGTTCAAAAAATCTGCATCAGTTATTTACACACACAACTAAGCAGACAATCGTTATTTTACGGACATAAAATATACACCATTCAAGCATATATATGAAAATGAGTAGTGTGTATTTGAACTTTTTTCTTGTTGCAAATTTCGATGGCGCCATAGTACTAAACTTTTTCTTTGCAAAAAATATCAACAATAGCATTTAGGCCATCAATGAGAACAAGCGTAATGTTTGACCGATTTTGATGAACAAAGATTCATTTTAAAAACGAAGATTTAATCTAGAACATATTTTGTCGAATATTTGAAAAAGCTTTATCTTCTTTGAAAAAAATCATGTTAAAAATGATATTTTTTCGAGAATAGTTTATTCACAAATAAAAAACTTTTTCAAAAATTCGTGAAAAATAAATATTAGATTGAATTTTTGTCTTTAAAATGAGACTTTGTTCATAAAAATCGGTTAAGAATTATGCCTGTTCTCATTGATGTTATAAACTATTATAAAACCAGGGATAATGAATAGCCTTAACGCGGAAGATTCATCGATATGCTTTAATATTTTGTATCTGTTTGCTATGGTATGGAGTGTTTGGTATGAGAGTAGAATCTATTAACCATTTTGTTTTTCCATCTGTATTGTTATTATCTTTGATTGGCAAGATATTAATTAATCTTATTTTTTTTTGCAGGTTTAGCTTACTTCCAGTTTATTTTACCCATTTTCGTTTTGGTATAAGAATGCATGTAACTTATATTTTTTTTTATGATTCAGAGCTATCTAATATCAATGGGCCATAGTTTCTATTGTTAATCTTAATAAGCATTTTAGGATTTAAAAACGGAAGCAGTTAACTGCTATCCGCAATAAATGCCAATTTGTTTGTCAAAAATGCCAAATGTCTACGTTTATGTTATATGCATTTGAATCTGTAGATGTTTGTTAACAATCATATGCTTATTCACTTCGCTACATAGGATTCAGCAATGATAGATCAGTTGTCTGCATGTGTTTATACGAAAACAGTTTGTGAACGACTGAATCTGAATTTGAGATTTTAAATGTAATTTTGAAGAATGAAGAATTAAAAAATAGAACTAATCCCAATGTTACACATTGAATACTTCTTGAGAAATTTTTATGAAATATGGTAGAAAATGTTTACAAAATGTAATTTTTCACATAGTTGTGAAATAATGACAAAGAGTATAACAAAAAAATGGAAAAAAATTTATAAAGTATTTAATTCTGAATAAATTCATGTAAAAAATTCTACTAATAACAAGCTATTAGAGTAAATAAATTGTATTTTTAATAAAAACAATAATATAAAAAAAACTGGATACAGTTACGTCAAAGTCAATCATTGATGTCTACAGTGATAATTAACTATTCTGATATTTCCTGATTGTCAAAATACTTTAATAAAAAAAATAATATTATTTTATAAATTAATTACTTACATCCTCAAATTAAATTTTTTCATCAACTTTTTAAATTGTCCTTCAACAGCCTCAATGGTCATCTCAGCAAGACAAGTTACGGATGAAAATGCATTTTCCAACATTCTTGTGTTGTTCTTAATTTCTTTAACGCATGTATGATTCTTTGTAAAAGTTCATTTACATTCTCTGATTTTTGAGTATACATTAACATTTATTACCCGAAAAGAGCTGTAATTCGAAAATAAAGTGTTTGCAGATCGATGTTTATCTAAACTTTTTTCATTATTTTAATCATAGGAATATGCCCATAAAGTTCAGAAGAAATCTCCTGGAACGTGTTGTATATTATATGTAACGAATTTTATTAAATCATATACAAAATGTCAGATTGCACTTTTGAATTTTAATAATATGGTGCTCTAATTTTTGAAGGAATTCGCTCGTTGCGCGATTTCTAATGTATTCAGAGTTAAAGTCTTATCTAAACATAATAAAATATCACATTCTAAAATTTATGTCTATATATCAAATTTTCTATAACTTGACAAAATGTATAATAATTGAAAATAACAATAATGAAGGATTTAATCCTTATCTGAATAATCTATTCATGTAACGTAAAAGGGCAATATTTCGCGCGATTTTAATAAACGATATATTTCATTTTTAGGATAAATTTGTAAGAATACTTACAACTTTTTGTTAATTTATTTATTAGTTTATAATTAGGATTAAATAATTTATATGTACATTAATATTATATATAAAATTGTAATATAAAGTATATTATGATATTAGATACAAATATAAAGCAAAAATTTTAATTATTTTCTGAACATTTAAAATATGTTCTATTTATTTTACAATGCTGAAATGTTGTTTTTGCAATTATTGCAAACTTGCCTTTGCATTCTTGTGTTTTTTGAAGAACATATGTGGCATCTCTTTTCAGCAAAAAAAGTTTTGTTTTAAATACTTTATTGTTTTTTTGTAATTTTTGTAATCATTGTAATCTTTGTATCTCTAGTTAGCTTACAGTGTTTTCTTTGCATTTGTAATGTTACAAGCTCTTCTGCTACATTTACAAGAAACATACACCTTTTTTGTGTTTTTAAGTATTTCATATTGGATTCGAATTCATTCAAAAATATGCTGCTATACCAGCTATATTCAATATATTTATAAAATAAATAAATGGCAAACGGTTTGTACTTTTAGTTTTTGTACTCTATGTCTTTCGCAGATACATTCATGAAACATTGATCAAGAGTATCCTTCGCACCCTTTTTCTTGTTATGGTTCAATATTATTACTCGATTAATTTTTATAAAGTTAATTTTACTTGTGTGATGCATTATAGATAGAACGATTACACTCTTTCGTATTTTAGGGGCATAAAACACGAATGTGAAATGCTTCCAAAATCCAAAAATTGAAGATTCTTTCTTGCGATCTTTACGTGATTGAAATTCTTTTGGTATGGATATTTTCTTTTTGTTTACAGTGCTTATGATGAGTAAATCCATTTGCGAACAAATTGTTTGTCAATGTTAAATCAGTAATATCTATCTACCAATAAAATCAATTATCTATCGTTATATTTCTACTATTTCTGTAATAAGAATCCGTAAGCGACTCGATAACTTTTCTTTTCTAAAGTAATTTTATTTCTCTTTTCCCAACAATATGAAAATCCGTTCAAAGGGTAAAATGTCTCAGAATCGCAAATTTTTATTCCATATTTATCTGGTTTAGGTGGCATGTACTGTTTGAAATAGCACTGGCCTCAATAAGATACAAGTTGTTCATCAACAGTAATATACTTCTTAGACATATAATATTTTTCAAGTTTGTATTTACTTGTTCCCATATATCATGTATTGCTGCAAATTTATCTTTTTCTCGCCGTTGAGTGTTCTTATTATTAAATTTTATAAAATGTAAAAGAATCTTGGATCTATTTAAATTGGCTGTAGCTCGAAAATTTGATGGACCATAAATTGTGCTTCACAAAACATCATAAATTTTATTATTTATTTTCGTATGCCCATCAGAGAACAAAAAAGCAAATAATATATGCATTTCTATTTTATTTGTATATTTCCATTTTTTGGCAGATACAACTTGAAACGCTTTCGCATTTGTAAATTTTATAATATCTTCTATTATGTTAGATGTAATACATAAATATAATAAAATGCTCTAAATAGATTTTCCAAACATTTTTCTTCTGGTATACGTACCTTATGTAGTTGAATTCTTATTATATTATGAGCTCTTCTATGGCTAATAGAATGCAGAATATTAGATCATTTCGTTCCGTCTTTTCAAAGATGGTAGTGATATAATGTGTCTGATTATCAGCAAAGTATTTCCAATTCCAAGTTGAATGTTGTTATTAATAACTTAAATATCATCTTCCTCACTCACAAACAATTTGTTGTTTGCTTCAAAATTAGATTGAAGATCTGAATAATTAACATCATCTACTTTTGTATCAATATGCGATAAATTATCTAAAATGTTTTTCGCTTCTTTATTATTTAATCTTCTTTTATTAACCATCATTATTTTTATTATTTAAAGAAATTATTAACGCTAAATTGTTTCAGAGTCAAAAAGCTTCCAATTTTCAATTCATTAAAATTTACTCTTATATATTTCGTTGACATCTATCCCTGCTGACTACGCGATCCCATTTTTATGGAATAATCCTGCTTTTCATTATCTTTTGCCATAATAATGATCATAATAAGTTGATACATTAAAAAATACCTGAAAGAAGTTCTTAATATCTCAAGTACTTTTTACACTATCAAAAAGTGCGTGAGTCAATTGGATTCACGTTGACTGGATAAAGGTTAAAAGAATAAATTTTATGCTTTGCATTTTTAATATCTATAGGAATGATTCTGAGTAATATATAGATTCAAATAATTTGTCATCTAGCGGAGCAATGTTATGGTCAGTGTTAATGCGCAAATTTGTGTTCAGATACGCGTGCAAACTTGCTAAATATATTTTGTATATTCTTATGTAATATATAGAATTTTCGTACATTGAGGAACGTCTTTATAATAGATTTCAAAGCGCGGTCATAAGTTTATACAAAATTTCGTTCATATTTTTTTTTATGTCAGATGAAGTTCATTCGTTAATTATTTTCATGATAAGCAAAGAGATGGAAACTGTAAAAAATTTTATAGATATTTTTGATAATTCTTTTTTTTTAGGTAAGGGTGACAAACTATCATATTTTCGTTAGACATTTAATCTCAGTTTACAAAAGTTTTAATTTTTTTTAAGAATAGTTAACAGTATTTTTGTTTGTTACAATATCTCGCCGATAATACAATAAATTGTGATATATCGTAGTGTACGAAATACATACTGGAATCTATATAACGAAAAACATACTGAATTTTAATTGAAAAAACTCAGCGTCTTTTTCCTTTTATTTTCTTCTTTCAAAATCAATGTAAGGAGAACACAAGATATATTTATTAATTCTTGTTAATGCTGTTCGTTTGTTTACCGTTTCATAAATTTGTTCTATTTATATACTGTAAATCGTTCCCCGTGTATTTCGATCTTTTTTTCTTCTTTTAGTTGAACGAGGTAGCCGTATCGCCATTTCTCTTCCCTGTCAAGAGTGCATTTTTAATTATTTTTTTTACGACATAATAACTATATACAGAATTATTCTAATAATAAAAGAGTTTCTTCATTAATTTCGATATATATAATACAATGTTTTTTCTCTAGAAATGTCTTCATTGTTGGCAAAACGTTTTAATGAGTGATCACTAGTTTCGAGATACCATTTCTTTTTTATTCTCTCCAAAGACGAAAGCTAAAAAATTGATTAAACGTGTACACGTGAGTTTGTTTTTATAAAATTCACGGCAACTCGTCATGAATAAACAAAAAGACAAATAAAAGAAGTGAGAGAGAAGAATTAGAAGTGCGACAATAAAATATACACACACACAATTATATGTATATTAGCCCGAGATCATGAAAATTTACCGCGAAGACATGTTATACTAAATTATCACTTAGTGGAATTCTATTCGTTGATGAGATTCTTTTGAGCTTTGTACTAACAACGTAATTATTAGTATGAAAAATTGTGTACCGCGCCAGTGATCATTCACGAAACGTGTGTGATTACAAAAAATTCACCTTTCACTTTTCCCCCGAATGTCGCAAATTCATGTTTTTTCTTCCTCTTCCACCCAAAGAAATTATTCACAATATAAAATCGTTTCCTCACATAGATGCATCCCCTCTGACTATTCTCTCACCCTTTAATATGGCGAGTTTACGGTTGTAAAAAAGATAAAAGTAAGAATAAAACATAATAATAAAAAAAACGGAGAGTTCGTTTAAATTGCCTACATCCGCGACGTACGGCGGAGTTTTTTTGGTAAAAATCTCAGGGTGTATCTTCGAATCGCACAGCAAGCACGAACATTCTTCGGTTGTTTATTTGTTTTCTTCTTCTTTTTTTATGTTTCTATGCATTTCGCAAAAAAAAAAACTCGACATGCCTTGAGTGCTTTCCTCCTTCTCTTCCTTCCGTAAACATATTTAGGAAAATATCCAGACTCCAAATGTCAGCAGCTGTCGATCTCTTAACACACACCTTTTTTCCGTCACCTTAAATTATTATTTATCCTTATTGTTTGTTATTTGTGTTATCGATATTAACCATTAATAGTAAGATATAATACAACAAACACGATCGACCGTCCGTCCGCATGATGGACGACAATGGCGAGTTTTATCTCTTTTTGTAATCCGCAATCGAAATTCATTATTAATAACCACGAGTACATACCTTATTCGTTCTGCAAACAATAACGGAATTATTAATAGACGAAATAGCGTTCTGAAATTCTTACAGTTTTCTTTGTTTTTGTCTTCTTCTCTTTTTTCTTAGCATTATTTACAAGCAATTCATGGCCGATTTGAAAACGCAACTACTAAACGATGAGGTATCGTGTGTAAAAGCCTGCGAAATTTAAATCCATCTAAACTACAATAAAAAGGGTTTGAAAATTGACGAATAATTCAAATTACTATGAGAACAGTTTGACAGAAATGGTAAATAAAAGAGCATCGCATTTATCGAGTTGCAATATCAATTTGCAGAAGAATATGAATTTTCAATTTCAGCATTTTCTATAATATGAAATCTGAAGAAAGAGAGAAGCGATGAGTGCTCGAGAACGCTTTTTATCAAAGTACATATGTATGCATTTACGTCAATTGAAAAAAAAGGAAGGACAAAGCTGATTATCAGAACTGAACGTACGCATCTTATTTACTTGCGTATAAAATTAATATCGATAATGTTTCTCGAATTAAACACTATTAATTTGTTTTGCGTCGATTGTATGCTCGAATGAATTCGTAACTTCTGGATCGTTGCATATCAACATCGAGAGAATTTAGTTCTTTTTCTCTTTTACTTTCGTCTTTCCTTTTTTTCTTTTTTATCACTTAAAAACTCTGTCACTGTTTCTCTCTTTCCTTTCGATTTATTATTTTTCCTAGACGAATATTTCTGTGAAGGCTCAATGCGAGCGTTCTCGACATGAGTTCAACAATTATTTTCAATTTCACTTTTGTACACAAAATACCAACTATCTGTGCTGGAAAATGCACATACTACTTGTTGTACCGCGTCCAAATAATAATATTAATAATATAATAATAATAATAATAATAATAATAATATATATATATACATATACATATATATCTATATGTCTATATGTATACGTATAATATTTATATATGTATATGATTTGCATTAGAGTTTTGTTATCTAAAAAGTAGTATTTATAAGTATGCATCGTTTACAATTGCGTAATTATCGTAGCGTGTTTTAACTGCGAATATCTATTGCGGTGTGTTTTACAGTATATATATTCTTTCCATTATTTCTTTGTTTATTTTTTTTTCATTTTTTCCATTAATATGTACACAAATCGTTCGCTAATCACCAGCCGTATACTATCGAAGTCAGTTCATTCTTCCTCATCTCTCTTCGTCGATTATCCGCGAGCGGGTATGCAAAAAGCAGGAGAAAATGATAATTTCAACAGGCCAAACGCACAGCAGGCGTGAAGTTTTTTCTCCGAATTTTGTTCCCCGCAATTTTGCGTCTAAAATTATAATATCTTGTTCATCGTTCATCTTCTCTTTTTCGCATTTTTTCTATTTTTTAACACATACTCTCATATAAGCTTACATATACCATCATACATCACACATGCAATAAGAACATATACATGCATACATACATACATGCATACATATATACATGCATACACACACACACGCACACACACAGACAAGATAATCACATCGCTTGCGGCATATCATTTGAAACATTCACGTTACGACCCACGCATTCGTATGCTACATATATTTTATTCTCTCAATCTGCAGTGGATATTTTGTTTGACTACACGGTAGTCACACTGCTCAACCAATGGAACGAGAGAGGTTCTTGTTCTTGTTGTACACTTTTTATTTTCTTCGTTCCGTTTATTCTTGCTTAATTATTATTCCTCGTTTGCTCATCATCGTTTCTTTATAACGTGCGTCTTCGTGATGCCCTTGGAAGTTTATATTATATCGGTACCTCCGATGCAACTCGAAGTTGACGAATGTAATATATCGAACTGTTGAGTTTACCAATAGGTGTAAAAAGAGAATAATCGACGCTTCGATCTTCTCATGCCATTGGACGCGATCGTCAAAACTATTTTATATAGGATGAGAAAAATTCTTTTCTCCTTATACCTCTTTTCTTTTTCTTTCTTTTTCTTTCAAGCTCATCGTCACCGTCACGATCTTCTTTTATTCTCACAATCTTTTCGTTTGATTGTGTGATTAAATACATTCAGAGAATGTTTAATACAGTCTCATCAATCATCGATAATCAAAATTAGATATATTTCATGTCTTCTATCATTTTCTTTTTTGTCTTCCTTAATTCGTTTTTTGTTCTTCCTCATATATTTTATAACATAAATATAAAATCCGTAATTTTGGGTTAAAGTGCAAAGAGTCAAAAATTTACAAGCGGAGTTACAAGCTGCAAAATTATAAACGAAATGCGAGAGTTTCTCTAATCTTTTTTCAGTTCACTCATTATACTTTTTTTTTTCTTTTTTTACTTCATTCGACTTTTCTTATTTTTTCTTTTAAATTACAATCAGAAATCAAGAATTCCAGTCCGTCTTGGCGATTTCGCTCAGCCAATTTTTCATTTATTTTCTCTTTTTTGATCCTCTCTTAAAAACTTTTTGATTAGATAACCTTTAAACAACAAAGATGCTTCTGTCTTATATACATATACGTGTGCATATACATTATGTACGTTGACGCATTACCTTCTTTTCTCTTTTTTATTATATTCTTTTTGCAATAAAAATGTGTGATCGAAAATAACGAGAACCGCAGCGTCACTAATATTGACTATAACGATATATATAATGATAATAATACCATAATGATGAAAATGGCAATAATAATAATAATAATAATAATAATAATTATAATAATAATAATAATAATAATAATAATAATAATAATAATAATAATAATAATAATAATAATAATAATAATAATAATAATAATAATAATAATAATAATAATAATAATAATAATAATAATAATAATAATAATAATAATAATAATAATAATAATAATAATAATAATAATAATAATAATAATAATAATAATAATAATAATAATAATAATAATAATAATAATAATAATAATAATAATAATAATAATAATAATAATAATAATAATAATAATAATAATAATAATAATAATAATAATAATATTAATAATAATAATTTCTCAGTGACGCTATCATCCACTATAAATAATAGTTGAGAAGTATAGCTTGACCAAGAAAGTTTGCTATATATTCTCAAAAAAACCAAACTGAGCTTGTGATAAAAATAAGGATAATAATAAGTAACAATACTAAAATAATAATAATAATAATAAATCACTAACGTACATATGTATATTCCTATACAAAGTAGAATTGCACAATATGCATCGTTTAAACAGAGAACATTATTTATATTTAGTCGTAAGCGTTTGGTCTTCAAGCTCTATGAGAAAAATGATACCTGGCAGTAAAGGAAAGGTGTTTTTTCTTTCTTAATTGTGTTTTTTTCTGTTTGTTTTCTTTTTTCTTCGTCGATCGAATATTCTTATCGATTGTCATAGTTTCTTGAAATATGAACGATATCTGTTTATTTATTTATTTATTTTTGTTATATTTATTTATATTATGTAAAAAAGAAAATAGCGCATAATTAATAGATCAATGGAGAAATAAAAATATTTTGTCAAAGAATAGAAAGATTGAAAGACTATGAAGATGAAAAGATTAATTCTTTTAAGGAAAGTAACTAAATTCGATAGAATTAAACTATTATGTGGATGGCGATGCCAGGTGACATAAAGGAGTCAAATTGATTGACATAGATAATTTTTTTTTCTTGTATATGTATAAGGATTCGTTCGCATATACGTTCGTGTAACGTTCGTGTAATGAAAAATTTTCATAACTACTTAATTATCTTTCGCCTACGTGCTTTAACATTTTATATATATATAATGACGTACTCTTAAAATTTCGTGTTCGTCATCGTTTAAAATATTACATCGTCTAATGAAAAATTATAAAACAATTACGTTCCATTAAAAATTCGTGATTAAAAACGTTTTGAAAATGAATTATACAATTGCGAAATTAACGAGAGAAGGTAGAAGAGCATAAGAACAAGGGAAAAAAGACATACTTAAAAAAAAAATAAAATAAAAGTCTAAAAAAATATAAAATAATATGCGTAGATGCGAACGTTCCTTAAGAAAAAATGTAGTATTTCGGCGAGTGATCCCCCAAGATTTATTTTCTTTAAATTAGGCAAACCACCCTATCACAATCTTCATAGCGTTGCGAGAACGCTAAACAAAGCATAGTTGACATTGCGAATCATGGATCGCCGGATGATGAGAACAATAATGATTTGCATATGAAGATAACAATGATGACGACGACGATGATGGTTGTTGCGAATAATAGATAAACGATGGGCGAATGAACGCATAATAACCGGCGACACGATTTAGCAACGTCAAAGTATTTTTCTTCATTTTTCATCATCTTCAATCACTGGTAGATTATGACGTATTCCGTTATTTAATTACGCAACCCAGACGCAAACTCGATTTATCCAGCTTCAACACGTGGCCACCACACTGCACCTTCACTTACTACACCTGCACCACACTGCATCACCTCTACACATTGCAATTGTCATGGTCTATGGAATCTAAAAATGAAATTAGTCTTATAATATTGCACTAATATTGAATTAATAATGATCGTCAATTACTTGGTTTCATTTAGTTTTATTTACCTTGTAAGGTGTCGACTGTCTTCGTGTACAGCCATCTCGGAACTCTTGAATTCATTCAATTCCTTCCTAATTGCTGCTTTATCTTTTGGAGTCAATCGCGTCCATGGCTTATCGGCTCTCCTATCGTAGTCGTGAGCTTGCGTAACTTCGATGTAATCGTTGAATCTGATGATCTATAAAACAGACAAAGTATCTTACTTTTTACGCTATCAAATCGAAAATCATTTTTCTTATTTATTTATTTTATTTACGTAGATCTAAGATATTCGTTTTCTTATAATAATCATATTACTGATTTGGACAAATTGTTGAATATATATGAAAGATAAATGAAATTAGTTAATTAACCTCTATACTCATTACTTCTCATAATTTCTCCAGATGCTCCAAGATTATAGAGCAAATAAGATATAATCTATGACGATATACAATGTTTCTCTATTTAATTGTTCATCCTTTAAATACCTTCTTTTCCTTAAGTTCTTCGACGGTTGGTCGAAAGCTAAGTTTTCTTAAAAGATATCGTTTTTTCTCTTCCTTTTGCTTCTTCTCCTCGGCAGGACTTTGTTCTAAAAAAAAATATAATACATAATTATTAATCATATTTCTTGTATTTATAAGAATTAACTTCTTGGATATATTTGATGAGTTAGATTCGTCATGCATTTTTTGTGCTGAAGTGCAAAATAATGAAAATAACTCTTCTATAGATCGAAACAATATTTATCAAATTTAAATTTGCAAGTATTTGTCCAGTATAAAGTTATTTGATGAAGTCATTATCAGTTGAAACACAATAAATCAGCGAAGGCGAGCCGGTGACCTGTGGATCACTGTGTGTTCCGTGAGAAAAATCTCAGTAAAGTTTTGTAAATTATTAAAAAAAAAAGAGAGATTTCAAATCTTTGCAAAACAGAAAAAATATCTTAAAATCTTGAAATTAGATAAATAGAATATTATTATTTATCTATATTTCATTTTCCAATGAAATCTCAAAATATGTAAGAAATTTAATTATCTACTTATGTAATAACATTATAAATAATAATATAATATAAGTAATAATATTATAAAAACAAACTTGACATAGACAAATTATCATCTTAAAAGTACCAGCAAATTTTACATTAGTTTTAAATAAAATTATACTTTTTAATTTTGATTTTGTGTTTTGTTGTGCTACTATAGATTGATTAGAGTTAAGTATAAAATTTATTATTTTTTTTTTAATTACTCATTATCAGCTCAAATATTTGATCCGCGACTGATAAGTACACAATTTTTTATTTAATTTAGGAAAAGATCTGACATCGTTGCAGTAAACAGTCACAATATTTCGGTGTATCTTGGATCCACGTGGAAAATTTCTGCAAGTCGCTATCCAAGGAATTAAAATGTAATTATAAACGAAGAAACTTACTTTTTAAAATATTTCTTTCCTCTAATTCCTCTTGAGTAGGACGCATACTCAGTCGCCTGAAATACAAATAATTTTATATCACAATTTTTCAACTATCAATGTGTAATGTATACATAACTATAGAAAAGAAGAAACAAAAAGAAAGAAAAAATCATTTTACCTGATAAGCCGAGCACCAATAGCCTCCTTCGTTTCTTGCCTTTCATTGTCTGTTTGTAACTGAAGAATATTTCTATTGATGAGCTCTTGCCTATCAGGCCTGAGGGCTAGTTTCAACGAAAGTGATTCTTTGCGTGCGATTTTAGCTGCCAGTCGAGCTGCAAGAAGAAACAGTTTTCTATTATTTTTGAGTGTTTCGAACTATCCTCCTTTTATTTTCCTTCGCCTGCATCTCCAATTTTCTTTTCTATTTCGTTCTTTAACCTTGTTTTACCGGCGAGAGATTAAAAGACCGTTGAAAAATAGAAGTTTTGTTGTTGATCAGTTCGATCGAAATACATGTAAGCGATAAAGTCGAGGCGATCCAAATTGACAACATTCTTTCATCGCTTCAAACAACGTGATAAGAAATAAAACAAGAAAGATAAAAGAGCATTAAAAAAAGACAGACAGAGACAAGTATCTAAAAAATCAGAGACAACAATAGTACAAACATCGAGAAAATATTAAAGTTTGCCAGCTATCTTCAAGGTTTATGTAACTTTTCGTAGTGGCGACGTAATACGTTTGCTTACGCTCGCGCGAAAATATAATTAGTTTTGTCGACGAAGGCTGATTTGAAATTGTGCGGAACTTATCTCGCTCGTCTTGCAAATTTATTATATATAGGGTGACTCAGAATAAGTAGAGTATTTTAGGGGTAAGTTTTGCAAATTTAAACAATAAAACAGTTCATATAAACATATATCCTATATGGTTTTGTTCTTAAGTTTATAAAGGATTTAATTTTCAACAAACTCTATATGCTTATTTGTATAAAAGATATTCTAAATGACTTCATATCTGATTAAAAACCTGCAGATGTCTTACCAATGACTATTTTAATCTCTCCATGTATCCAGATGCTTAAAACAGTTCAATCTGTTCACGAAGATGTTACGACCATTTAACGAAAGAATTATTGCAATACAAATTTCGCTATAACTCGAAAACAAAATTAATTAGGACATATGTTTATATGAACTTTTTTATTGTTTTGATGTGCTAAAGTCTCCCACCCTACAATATTTCCCATTTATTTCGGGACACGCTATATATAGGTATACATCTGTATTTGGCATGAAGAATTTATGTTATAAAGAATTATAATAATCGATCGAGAGTTCTATGAATGACTTAATTCAGTTGTTTTATGAGAAGAATGATCTTTTTTGTATTTTGTGACTAACTTGTAGCTACATAATTATCTAGTTTTTATCGTACGAAGGATCATGAATTTTATTAGTGATATTTATATTATTTTATTGTCTCTTATTGTCAGTCATTATTTCGAAATATTACGTTGTAATCTTTTTAAATTGTGCACTTTTAATATAGTACCAAATTTAACACTAAATGTACAGACATTATTTATATACGTACTTTTACTGAAACTGATACATAAACATGCGATTTTTATTATTATAACATTAATTCATATTATTACATCAATTAAAGTTAAGATAAATTGCTATAAATAATATCTTTATTTCTATATCTTTAAGTATGAAATATCCATTCCGTTAAATTGACAAGTCTGTAAGTGTAGTATTAAAGGAAAGTTTACAATGATAAAAAGTAATTGCACTTATTTTGTAAAACGATCTCAGATATTCCCCAATTAAAATAAAAATTATGAGAATTTTATTCGAATAACAATAAATATTTGATTTAAATAATTTTACTATTTATTTATTATTATAAAAAATTATACATACATATTTATTTATTATTATATAAAAATAAATATAAAATATTTATATTTATACGAATAAAATTCTTATATAAAAAATTCCTTCGAGAAATAGTATCTAGATTATACAATGTAGTTGCTCAATTGATTCTTACTTTTTTCATCATCATACTCATCCCTATAAAGAACTTGTCCGTCACTGCCATCACCATCAACGTCTTCTCGAATAACGTAAGGCCTCGCATTCTCCTTATTTTCCAACGTACACGGCAGAGCAAGTCCGAATCTGACTGGTCGACTGCTGAAAGAATGTATGATAGAGAAAATTCGTCATTAATTCATTGTTTTTATCGAAATTATATCGATTGATACTATGTAAACTAATGTTCTACTCTATTACACAATATTCAAAATTTAGATGCGTATATGGATGGGAAACAATAATAATAGTAATAATAATAGTAGTAAAATGATAACTACGCAATACAATGATACAAGTGACAAAAAGCGATTGTACGATCGAACTTAAAATGACAAAGCTAATTGTAAGCCCTGATGATCCATCGATCGTCATAAATACGAAAGATATTTGTAATACATTACACTGATAATAAAACCTAATGCAATATCATTCGTTTTAATTCGTTATTTTGATATTTTTCATTACAAGAAATTCTATCACATATTGTAAATATTTGAATTCGAAATAACTGCATGACTTGGAGTTAATAATAAAATAATTCTTTTCATTAATTAACGATAAGGAGGTGAAATACGAGATGGTATCGTCATCTCGTTCGTTTCTCGACAGTAATAAGTACTAGTATAAATAAAGTACTGGTAATAAGTAGGACAAATTCAAGAGAAGGGGATCAAAAAGTAGAGGTTTTCTAACATAGGAAATTGAAATTGTTGTTCGATGCTCACCGAGCATCGAATTCGATTATTTCGTTATGAGAGATAAACTATACATATTATATTACATACTGTCTGGTTTAAAAATACATTCATAATTATTTTTTAAACTACAAAATATATAACGGATTGTTGTTGTGTAAAAAGGGAAAAAACCAAAAGTTGTATGATATAAGAAATAATTACGTGCATATAGCAAAATGGGGCGTACCGCGTATAATAAATGTATATATGTACATAAATTGATGTGAAAAGCATAATAAGTGAAAGAGTATTTTTCATGAATATCCCTAAGGTTTTCTCATGCTTAAGATCGAACGTTCCATGCTTTCGACGTTCGATACAGAGGCAAACAGAGGTCAACGGAAAGATTAGAACATTTTGGTTGTTTGCAATCAACCATCACATGGCTTTCAAAATACAATGTTTATACATATATTATATATAATATATACCATCGGTTCGCGCATGCTTAATTAGACTAATGTCCAATTACCATATTCTCATCCTAGGCCTCAACGGTGGCCTTCTGGTTAAGCATAAGAAAAATATGATAGTTTTACTAGCGATTGATATGTCGTAATGGGTTCAACATGATGGGATGGTGTACGATGTAAATGCTTCGAACGATTCACGCTGGAACATAGTTCGATCTTTCTTTCGTCATCGTTCAATTTTACATAATTTTAATGAAAAAACTTTGAAAAGCTCATCTAAAGAATAGAACGATATTCCAGATTAACTCGAAACTCTTCCCTCCTTATTCTCTGAACAATCAATCTAATATAGATAAATAATGGAATTTTATCAATAGCAAAAAATCTTTTTTTTTCTTTCTTTTTTTAATAAATAGAAATGAATTCAGGGACAAGGAGAATGTAGCGCCTGGACAGTAAGTGTCCAGGCAAATCCTCGAGTCGTGAACGAAGAGTTCAAAGATAGGATTTTTCGAGGAATTACATTTCTCTCTCTCTCTCTCTCTCTCTCTCTCTCTCTCTCTCTTTCTTTTTTCCGTGAAAGACCCTTCGTCGACTAAAACCGACTATTGAAAATACGAATGAAAAGAAACCGCAAAAATATCGGTGCGCATTGTATTCATGAACTCTTCGTGCATCCGCATAAAATTCGGTGAATATGTTTCTAAGTGCTTGCTATTAGAGTTGTGCTCTCATATAGAGATTAACTAACTTGAATGAAGCATGGAGCTCTTGGCGAAGAGTCAATGGCCTGTTTTCCTGCGTCGGTGTATTTTGCGGTGTTCCAGGGCCACTACTAGATCCTTTTTTCTTCAGTGCACTTTTCAATGGTATTGCATGGAACTTAGGCTCTTTCGCTGGTATTTCTTCGATCCTAGATGTATCAATCGCTGGATCTGGTTGAGACACCCTAAAGACGTAAAGATTATCGTCTTCCTCTTCCACGTCGATGTCTTCGTCATCTACGAAGGACACGTACACTGTCATATCAGTTTTACATTAAAACAGGTACTAAAATGATCCTTCGTTGTGTTTTTTTCAAGCATTCTACGTTATCGAACGAGCTATTTTTATGATGCATACAAAAAATATACGAAGAAGTTTTACATTCTTCTAGAATCCTTTATTTTAAAGTTGATTAAAATTTTTGCTTTAATTAAAAAATAGCAGCTCGTACTATATACATAGAACATTTAGACATAGTTTATTGAAAATAAAAAAGAAAATAAAAGCAATCTCACCTTCGTCCTCGCAATCCGATAAAGGGATTTGCTGTTGTCGCTGCCTCGTTACCAATGTGGGACTCGGCGAGCTGAACATAGGCGGTGGTGGAATCGGTCCGATCTCGCTTAAGGGAATTGGTGGTTCCGGAAGTTCTGACAACATCAGAGTGTTTTGAGGTGGTAAAGGATAACACCTCTCTATCACCTGCTGTTGATTTTCGACGCTTTGATCGAGAACAGCCTTTTCCACTGAAATTAAATAAAAAATACGATTAATTGCGTTATTAATTATTTAACAATTAAAATTTATCAATGAACAACAGCTGAAGTTTTTTAGAATGAGACAAATAATAAATGAGAATTATTTTAAAGATTTTTTATTCGAGATCGAAAGAACGTGATTCATGTCGATGGTATATTGCAAAGTCAAGAAAATCTTGGCAAGGGTCATTCTTTCTCTCTTTTTCTTGTCATCGAGAGAACTTACGAAATATTCACGGAACGAGTCATCTTTATCCAATTTCACTAGACATTGGAAAGAAGATCGAGATCAAACATACGATTTAAAGATCTTTGTCTTACCAAATTACAAAAACGATCTACCTAATGTTGTATATCATCTGTCATCTCTCTTTTTCGAATATTATATAATCGAAAAATTCATAAGGTCGATAAAATTATTTCCGAGGTAAACATTTAGAAACACATAGGTACATGTGTGTGTATATATATCCCACGATAAAATGACAAAATCTAACGAACTGATCTTGCTGTGAGAAGCGATCGTTTGTCCACCACGAAATATTTCAGTTATCACGAATTCTTATCGTGAAAGTTATAACATCCACAAGGGATTATTATTTATTTTTGTTTGTTTTTTAATCCGTTAACGCTATTAAAATAAATCCTTAATATTGCGTTATTCGGTTTTAAACATGATAGTGCATATTCGAAATGTTAGAAACTTTTTTCTTTCTCTCTCTTTTATCTACACTTTAAATGATTTATAATTAACATCGTACTATTGTAACTACACTATTCACTTCTTCTTTCATCTGATATTGAAATTAGAAATAATGAAAATAATTTTAAATTACGTATCGTTGTACAAATCTCTCTCTCTCTCTCTCTCTCTCTCTCTCTCTCTCTCTCTTTCTCTTTCTCTCTCACTGTTTCTCTCAATGTTTCTCTCAAAATTTCTTCAATCAATCCAAGAGCACAATGTCGAAACTTCTTTTTTTTTTAATATTTCTGAGGGAAGTACCAATCTTTTTGTAATTCATTATATCTATCTTTTTCTCCCTCTTTTTTTTCTTGTTTTTCTTCTCACTCGAGAAAAATTTGTGGTCAATTCAATATATTCTACCTCACAGGACAATGTAATAGAAAATTATTAAAAGATTTTGCTGAGATTTCTGCCTTACTTTCCTTTTTTCTTTCTTCTCTTTCTACTTTGGGTTTATTCATCTCCTGTCATTCCTTTATTTCTATCTCATACTCTACCAATAATCATTGTGTTGTCATTGTGATATATATCGAAAATTATAAAATAAGATGTCTAAACTTTTTAACAATTCTTAACCTCTTTAGAATATCGTAGATTAAAAAGAAAAAAAATAAAATACATATCTAATATTGCCGCCGCTATATAACTATAAATAGTCAACATTATAACAGTCACGAATACAATCTTTCAAAGTGATCTTCGCAACGAATCTATTGTAAAAAAATATAGAAAAGAAAAGCAACTTAGTTTTTATTATCTTTTTTTAAAAAAAGAACAAACTTTTCTCTGAGCCGAAAGAATAAAAAACAATGATGATATTTCCGTATATATGTATACTCACTGTCGAACAAGATCAGTCTCCTGGCTACAACCCTTGCATCGAGGGTGCTTGGCCTATGCGGCTTTTGTTGATCCCCTGTATTTGTGGTCGTATCTGAAACAGGCATCGTAACGCTCGTCGTTGTGCCCTGATTGACTTGAATCTCACCACTTGGCGAAACCGCGCCATTTGCACTCTGTTCAGTTTTTTCCTTCTTCGGCTCTGCAACAGAAAAGAAAAACGAGTTCGACGTAGACTGCCCAAGAAACTTCTTTTTCCCACCTTCTTTCTCCTTCTTTCGTCTATTTCTTTTCTTCTTCTCTTTCTATTTAAAAAGATAAAAAATAATAGAAACAATAAGATCTGCGCTCAGAGAAAAGTTTCCTTTCGACTTTTTTGATAGAGTTTGATAGAATTTGTTCACACAAACGTTGTCCTTTCAAACATAAATCTATTCATTTGATCAAGTTTCTTAAGGATGGGACTGATTAATTCGTGAATTGTTTTCCGTTTAGCTCATTTACGTTTATAATTAGAGAAAAGTGTGTGATTAAAGACCGACTGTTATCATTAAGCGTTACCACTTCATGCATTTCTGCCCGACACGATAAAGTTTCTACTACTATTACTACACTACTACACTATTACTACATTGGAAATAAAACAAGACCGTTTCTATTTAAATTTTCAAACGTTAATTATGCCATACATTAAAATTATAAAAAATAAAAAAAAACGATTAGTTTTACTACAATTTGTTCTAATGTTTTATTATAAGAAATATCTAATATCGAAATTTATGATGGTGGGCGATTAATTTGCATGTTAATTTATATGCCTCGTCTATCTGTTTCTCTCTTTCTCTTTCTTTGTCTCTCTTTCTGTTTAAATGTCGACGTTGAATAACGTGTGGCATGAATTTATTGCCAACCAAATCGGAAAAAGCGAATTTAGTAGGACCTATCGAGTTCGATGACCGGTATGATCGGTCTTCCCTCTTGATCTATTTTCGAGTCTTCCACAATTCATCGGCGGAGAAGTTGGATGATCGTCAAATTGCAAAATACACGTGCAATAACCAGATCAATTGGTTGCTTTCTTTCTTGACTTCCTTTCTTTCACGATTGCTGCTTTAGTGTTATTCGTTTCGAACAATACCTTTTGTGACAAAAAACAAATCATTTCATTTGGATGTTCTTCTCTCAATTTTTTTCGGCACGTTACAGTAGAATTAGTTTGAAAAGAATTAGAGCAATAAACTTTCCCTTTACATTCTTCCTCTCCATCTCTCTCTCTCTCTCTCTCTCTCTCTCTCTCTCTCTCTCTCTCTCTCTCTCTCTCTTTCTCTTTCTCTTTCTCTATGACTCAGAGAGATGTAGATCTCATGATGGCTAGTATCCGCTATTCAAATGGATTGTTTGAGAAAGAAAATGAAACAGTGGTCTCGCTAGCTATGACTTCAATCGAATCATAAACGAAATTGGAAGTTCACTTTGGCATTCTTTCTCCTTTTCTCATCACAATCATTATTTTTCCCTATCTTCCTTACTTATCTACCCTACTTTAGATTTCACTTTCTTCTTTTTACTTTCACAAATCAGTCGATTCGATAGTTTCTTGAATTCGAAGATATTTGATGACAATTTGGATCCTTGCCAATGAAATTTCTAACGAACGAATGAAACTGACGAATGTGACATCGTTTTGTTACCTCTCTTATTTTTTTCTTTTTCCCCTTTCTCTTCGCCTCATTAGCTTTTCTCATTTTCGAAACGAGAACCGAGGACAAGGCAAACCTATAAACGCATTGAGCCAACACAATACGAATTTTATCGCATTCTCATTGAAGAAAAAATTCTCCGATCTTGGAGAATCGCATATTAAAAAAAGAAGAAACAAGTATTTATGTATATTTGTATATTATAAATTCTGACCAGAAATTTCCAACCATTTGAATTAATCTTACTTTCTATATCTTATCGTTATCTCTGTACTTTAACAAAAAATATCACTATGCGTTAAGTAATATTTCTATAAAAGCACACCTAAATTGTTATATTTATGTGTAAATAATAAAGTGAGAATACTTCTAATAAAAAGCTTCTCAATAATTGTTTATTATTTTTTGATAATTATACAATGGATATTTAATATCCATCGAAAATTGGGAACCATTTGTTTTTTACTCGTTTTTTAACCGTTATATTAATTTCTATTATTTATAAATAAGCACAGTGGAAGATAAAACTGACGTCATTGATTTATCTATAGATACATTAATTATTGATATTTTTCAAATTGTGCAATATGTACATCCGAAATCGATAAAGAGACAAAATTCTTAAAGAGAACTATTGTAAAATAAAAAAATCAATATGTATTAAAACTAGATATATCATATAATCGAATACTTCGTATAGATCATCATTTGGTAATTAGTTCAATAATCAATACGCGAGATATACATATAATAATATTACAAAAAATCTAATCCACATACAACACAAACTACAATTAACCGACTAATTGGATAGAATTCAAATCAATCGATTATATAATTTTCGATGAAAGAGTAGATATTTTGATCGAGAGAATGTTATGAATCGATTTTTAAATATTCGATTAATCGTAATCGTGTTATTAATGTTTAATAAGATATCCGTTTATCTATTAAAACATCTAGGAATATCTAACAATAATAAAAAAAAGTAAAACAAAGAAAGAATGAAAAAGAAACGATAAGATGATAGAGTCGTGTATCATGGTTTCAAATAAGTATAGCTCAGTTTTATCTCCTTGACATTAATTTATTGAATCAGCCATAATAAAAAGAGAGAGAAAGAGAAAAAAGAGGGAAATGTTAATAACGATCGAGCTACGAGGAATGAAAAGACGACGATTATCGTTGTATATACGCATGCATATTAATAGCTCAAGAATACGTAAAGTTGTTAGAGAATTAATGGTTACCGAAGAAAATCTTTCCTTTTTTCTGCTTTCTTTTATTTGTGTTCAGACTTTCTCAGGAAATGGAATTGATTGCAAATAAAAATCAGAAGTTCTTAGTTCAGAAACAAGAAATGTATAATCAAAGCAACAAATTTGATCGTTAAACCAAATTGTCAAATCTGATCATTTTGTGCTCAAATCGCGTACTGCATATGTATGTATGTATGTATGTATGTATGTATGTATGTATGTATGTATGTATGTATGTATGTATGTATGTATGTATGTATGTATGTATGTATGTACATCGTTTCTAAAATTATTTGATTTGATAAGAACTTATTCTTATTATATAAAATGAAATAATCTTACTAATACAAAATTGTTTTTTTAATTTTTTTAATGCAAGTGGCACTAGAAAGATAGAAATCACTATCGGTTTAATATTAAAACTGCCAATCTATTTTTTATTATCCATTAATTTGACAAGTACTTGAAAACAATTTTAATGGATTTTATAATTGTAATGTTAAATAGTTATCTATATTTTAAATACCTTACCAAAATGAATACACGATACAATCTATTCGATGAGAATCAACTCGACTAGACGAAAAATGCTCGAATTTTCTATTATCTCTGACTATTTAAAAGAATGTTGTTCGCGACATTTTCCTCCTCTTTCTTTTTCTTGAGTTCGAAGCAAACTGTCGAGACGCTTATCCGAACTGCCTCTAGAAACAAGTAGAAACTCATCGTGCGATGAAAATAGACGTGGCTGTGTGAGAATTACTGCAGGAAAATTAGCTCCAACGAATTGCGCGAAGATTCTGCGAGTCGACCTTCGGATGTGTATGATTGATTTTCCCTCTCCCTCTTTGTTTCTTTTCATATCCGCCTGTTCCTTAAAATATCGAATCGAATGTCACGGATTGCCTTTCTCAAACATATTGATCGCAAGCTGCGTATGACAGTTTCGTAAAAGGAAAGATCACTTTATTTTTAATTCTTCTACAAAGTCTTTGCTGCCAAGTTAGTCTACTAAAACGAATGCAGATTTTACTGACGGTTTTTTCTATTAGAAAAATTGCCATTAAATATATACACATAGTAATTAAATACATCCATCATAAAATTTTAATAACAAAAGTTTTATAATAAAATTTTATATATCAAACTTTAATATATCAATAATTGATACCAATACCGTTTTTATAGACGTGTTAAAAAAGGAAACAAATAAAGATAATTGATTTTATTCGACTTAAAAAACATCAATAAAATAATATTTCACAGCAGTATCAGTTATCAGAGCTAAAGAAATTTTCACGATCTATTATTAAATATTTAATATTTTAATAGCATAGAAAACAAATATTGAATTACGAGTACTTTTGAAATGATCATAAACAAGTAAAAGATAACGAACCATAATATATCTTTTACTTTAAACAATAAAGGAAAATAAAGTATTATCCATTACACATATGCTCTTATAAAAGATAAATTTCATTGTATAAATTAAATCCACGTGTAATTTTGCTCTTTTTAATATATAAATAAAAATTATTTTTATAATGAAAAGTCAATTATTATATTATTTATCGACACTATTTCAGATTCCGAATTATCTTAGTCACTGAAATGTAGCAAATTTGTAAAATTTGTTACATAAAAACAAAGTATAAAACTAATCAACAATATCATTTTTTAAATTATGAATGACGATAACATGTGTTCAATCGATCTAAATGTTTATCCTCATAAAAATAATAAAATAAAAAGATACGCTCTCATACATCATCAAGAAGAAAAGAGAGAACATCTCTCTCGTGAGTAAAAACATGAACGTGTACCATATGACAAACGCGACTATGAATAGAGTCTAGCTACTTCCGTGGCGTGCTGCCCTTGGCACTGACACATAGCTCTTTCGTTATATTGTCGACAAAATTTCGTTTAGTTAGAGCGACAAGTTAGTCATTTTCCTTTCTCAAAATCAATTAAAACAAACAAACAGAGAAAAAGAGAAATACTTGCTTCGATGAAGTAACGTCTAAAACAAAAGTTGTTTAAATGAAATGGACTCGTAAAGTTCATAATTTCTTTTCTCAGTGTCACTCATAAAATAAAATAAAAGAGATAAGGAAAGAAAGAAAGAGAACAATTCTATTCGATGAAACAACACTTGAAACTAAAGTTGTTGAAGTGAAATGAATCCGAAAAGTTTGCCATTTTTCTCAATCACTGATGGAAAATAAAATTAAGAGAGAGAGAGAGAGAGAGAGAGAGAGAGAGAGAGAGAGAGAGAGAGAGAGAGAGAGAGAGAGAGAGAGAGAGAGAGAGAGTGAGAGGGGGGGGAGAGAAATACTTGAACGGACGAATTTGATAAGTCTAAAACCAAAATTGATTAAACGAAATGTATTTCGATTTTTTATTCTTTCATTAAATATATAATATTTGTACACGTAGCTTGAAGAAAGAAATAAATAATAATAAAAATAAATAAATAAAAAACATGAGGGAATACCTAAGGAATGCGTCAAATGCCACAAGGCATTCGCTTGAATCAACATCGTATATAAATACGATGACGTTGCATTCTCGCGAGAATGAAAGTTCGAGAGCAATATAGAAATAGCGAACAATGCTGTTGTTGTCGATCTCTCTTCTTTCATGCGACGGCATCCCTTTTCTTCCTTTTCTCTCTCTCTCTCTCTTTTTCTCTCCCTCTCTCTTTCTCTCTTTTTCTCTCTCTCTCTCTCTTTCTCATACTCTTCGACGATGACAATACCATCCCTTTAAAATATCGCAAAAAAAGATCGACGTTGTCAATTTACTAATTGTATCGTTCAACTCGTAAAATAAATCTGTCTAAACAGAACATGTAGAAAAATTCATTGCCACATTTGATTTATAGTGTTTTTCTCTCTTTCTATTTTCACCATGATACTCTCGTATTACTTCATGAAGAAATTAAGGATATACTCATTGTTATTCTTGCGTTAATCGGTATGGATATCTTAATGGATGTTTCATTCGACTAATGGAACACTATAAATAAGAAATTAATCATCGCTATTGTACCAAACATTCCGTGGTAGTCGTAATCCATAAGATATCCATCTGTGATTTATATTTCGAACAAACCAAAGTGAGAAAGTGATAAAGAGGGAGTTTGAGTACGTGTAACCTTACTTTGTCCTTGACTTCGCCCACCTTTATATCTTTTTAACATACTGAAACCTTGATGGTTAACTCATTTTGGAGAAAAAAGGAACGAAAAGGAGGAGGATTAGGAGAAATAAATTGTGTCTTGTTAATATTTTAAAGTGTTACATAATGTAAGAAGATTAAATACTTATTTTGTCAAAATAGAAACTTGATAAAAATTATGGGAAATCTATTTGCGTTCTGTTACGGATTCTCCTCAAAAGAAAAAAAAAATTCTTCTGTAATTTCATAATAAATTATACAGAAACAATTATATAATAATATTATTAATAAATTTGTTTACTATTTCTTTATTTTATATATAAACATATATTTAATAATAACCATAAGTTCCCACAAACTTCTTTCATAACGATAAAAATTCTTTTCTTCCCCTGAAAAAAATATACATTGAAAAATTAACGACTTCAATTTGTAAAGCAATCATTTTACAGATTTTCGAGAAGAGTTAACGATTTATCTAGAAAGACAGACGGATAGTGGTTAGAAGATAACCATGACTGAGATTCAAAAGTTTTACTGCAATATACAGAGAAGATACAAACAATGAACGTAATAAACGGCGACGTTATCCGGAAGAAACATTGTTTATGTGCCTTCTCGAGTTTCGAGAGTGCTTTGGGCTCTGTCTCTCTCTCCCTCTCCTTCCTTTCTCCAATCCTATATCCTTTGCTATCTTTATTTTTCTACTCTCTCTACCTTTTTTCCTAGCTAGTTCGAATCATTTCAGCTACATTTATGGCAGAGCTTGTTCGGGAACAAACGAAGGCTGTTATTACTTTCCAACGGATAAGACGAAGCTGGTACCACTCGATGTTCACTGGTACCTTAATCACGTGGTCATAATACAAAACTCTAGTTGTGTTTCTCTCTTTTTGTTTATCGTTTTCTAATTTTTTTTGATAAGAATACATTGGCATTTGAATATAGAAATTTGAAAAGAGATTTGATGATGATAGATAATTCGTTAGATTTTTTTTTATTTCTGATTTATGGTCTCTCTATCACTATAAAAGTATTCTCTTGAGAAACGTTAATGTATATTTTTCAAGAGATTATTAAAGATTCTTCATTTACAGATTAGAGAACCAAAGAGTTTGCCTAATTTCTTTTCAGTAACATCGAACAAAAGTTTTTCTATTCCTCTCTTTCTCTCTCTCTCTCTCTCTCTCTCTCTCTCTCTCTCTCTCTCTCTCTCTCATTCTCTTAGTCGATCGTTTGAAAATATATTGATGGAAGGAAATTGATATATTTTTCGAAATCTCATAATTAAAGCACATCAAGAACACTAATATGCTTTAACTCAAATCTATAGTTTTTACTTATCATCGTATTGTTTATGTGCATCTACGTACGTGATGGATATATCGTTATAAAGAACTTCAGATTTTTTTCTAGTGCATATAATATAGCACTTGTTCTTTCTTTTTTTTATTTTGCAAGATCGAAAGTTGCAGCACACATAATGCACAATCGATGTTATTGTTTTTATAGGGATATGAATATATTACTATATCCTTAGAATCTTAGCAATTTTACAAATTGTAAACAAAAAATAATTTGATTTTATTGTATATTTAATGGTACTTTCATTGTTTTTTATTTTCGGTAGAAGAAGAGGAAAAAGATAATATCTCTATTAATGTAAATAAAATCGAATTAATCGACGATTTCATTCGAATATTTATGTAAAGTAAAAAAAAAAAAAAAAAATTAAAATAAAAGAGAGGAAAAAGGGAAGTTTCAAGTCATTGGATTTTTATCTAATTATCTAGTCTATCTCAATCAACATATTTTTTACAAAAGATATTAACTTGGTAAGATATTAATTTTACAAAAGATATAACACTTAACGGACGGGTTGTTTTTTTTGTCTTTATCGGTTTCCGGGCATTTTTTAAGAGAATTAAATAAATATGTATGGTTTTAAAGCAGTTTTATAAAATCAATACTATATTTGATAAAATTTTATAAAGTTATTTATTTACATATCTAGTATTTCTTACAAGTGTGATATTTTATAAAACATTCACTCTTGTGAAGTGGAACTTGACAGAATTGATGATATATCTTGTTTCGCTTGTTTTTTCTTTGAGCTGCAGACTTTGCAAGGCTTTTGAGAATATTTTTTCTTTCCTTTCCCAACAATTTGCTTAAGAATGTGCTGTTTCATGTTTCCCGACAATCTACCTGGTGGATTTATTTTTGGAGTTCTCCTAGTTGGTTGAATTTGGATATAATTAACAGTCTCTTCGGAATCAGAATCATTTACTTGTTGATCGGTAACCCAGATCCTTGCTACTTCTTTTAGAAACTTATTGTAAATTATATATACATTTTTGTTTAACTTCTTGTAAATTACCAATGCATTGAAGAGAGCGCAATTACGAGAGTAGTCTCAGAAGTACTCGACCTGACGTATAGATAGCGGTTGTTGTTTGAAAAGAATGACTATAGAAGAAAGTACCAACCTTATAAAGCTTTAGTTTGAAGTTTGACGACACTAAGTTGTTTAATATTTATTTGGCAGCCATCAATAGTGAATAGCTCTCAGTGAATTTATAAACATGGATAAAATTGGTCATTGTTATGTGATACAATACTTTCATTTGAAAGATCTCAGTCCAACCAATATCAAAGCGAAGCTAGATTCTACTCTGGGGGAACCTGTTCCTTCGTTTACAATAGTAAAATATTGGGTGGCAGAATGAAGCCGAACGAACTGCTAAGACGAACATCGCGAATAAATGAGGTGACCACGCCAGAAATGTTGAAAAAAATCCACAAAATAGTATTGGATCACCGTCGACTGAAAGTGCGCAAGCTAACAGACATTCAAAAAGTGCGTATACATCGTATATTGACTGAAAATTTGAACATGAACTGTGCGTAAGATAGGTGTCGCAATTACTCACAATGGAATAAAAACAGCGTTGTAAGGATGTTTCAATCGAGTATTTGGCAAAGTTTCACAGCAATAAAGTCGAGTTTTTGCGTCGATTCATAACCATGAATGAAACATGGATCCATTACTTAATACCTGAGACGAAGGAACAGTCAAAGCAATGGACTGAAAAGAGAGAATCGGCTCCAACGACAGTTCTATCTGCAGGCAAGATCATAGCGTCAGTTTTCTGAGACGCGCATGGGATAATTTTCATTGATTATCTTCAGAAAGGAAAAATAATCAACGGCGAGTATTATGCGAACTTATTTCACTGTATACATTTAAGTGATGAAATAAAAAAAACGGCCGCATTTGGCGAGAAAGAAAGTTTTGTTTCATCAAGACAACGCATTACTTCACATATCCGTTATCGCGATGACCAAAATCAATGAGTTAAAGTTCGAATTGCTTCCTCACACACCCTATTCGCCAGATTTAGCCCTCTCGGATTATTTTCTATTTCAAAACTTGAAGAAATGGCTCGGTGGTAAAAGATTTGCTAACAATGAAGAGGTAGAGTCTGCAGTTGATGGCTATTTTAAGGAGCTTGATGATTCTCTCTATAAGAGAAGCTATTAAATATCGCTGGAAAAAGTGTATCGAGTTAAAAAAAGATTATGTAGAGAAATAAAGATATTTTTCTCAAAATTTTTTGCGTTTTCTTTGTTAGGTCGGATACTTCTGGGACTATCCTCGTAAATAGAAACAAGACCACTCTCTTCGACCATTTTTTATTTTTTCTCATTATGTTGCAATATGAGAGATATTGATTGACCCTATCTACCCATTTTATATATTTATTATAGTTGTTAATGCAATTTGGTTTAACAATATCTTTTCCATTTCTAGTCTTTTTATCAACAACTGTCATGCTGGTATCATGAATTGAGGATATCTTTTATCTTTCCATATTTATAACAAGATATCACCCTTTCGCAAATATATATTTTCACCTCTTTTTAAATTCTTTGATCTTCCTTTCAGTTCTAAAGGAAGGCCGCGATTTGCATGAATAGTTCCACAAACTCTAACTTTCCTTGTAAGAAAGCGTTTTGCTATATGTACACTATTATACAAGTTATCTTGACACAAATATATACATATATAAGTTATCTTGATGCCAAATATCTAGGATCCAGCAAAGTAAATATGGTATTTTCAAGCGTTTTTCCTTGATCTGATTAAATTTCAAAATTAATTATATAACTAGTTTTACTCTCACAAAGGATTTTAACAAGTAGGCCGTATTTGTGGGGTTTAACAGGGTTATAAGTTTTAAAACGAAGTTTTTCTCTCCACGGGATTATTCCTTCATCTATTGAAATCTCTTGATTTGGTTTACAAATACTTTTAAACTTTCAAGAAAGTAATTTTGTATTGGTTCTATTTTATAAAGTCTGAGGGAGTTTTCATTTAAGAATGTGTTATCACTAAAATCCCAAAATTGCAAGATTTGCGTAAATCGATCTCTGCTCATAAGTTTTGAGAAAATAGACATTTCTTCCAAAGGATCGATTGACCAGTGATCTTTTAAGTTCTTTTTCACCGTATGGCCTATCAAAAGTATAATTCTCATAAATTTTTTTATTTCATCACTTGTAATAACAGTCATTTTTCTAGATTTAGAAGAGCACTAATATTTGTGTTTGCTTTATTCATAATACAAATTACTTTGCTCTGCCATCATTGTAAATAAATCGTCTCGTATAAATAATCCAACGCATTATTGGGTATGTTTTGTATACCAGAAGTACCAAGAAAAGGTTCTAAGGACATTAGTTTGTTACCCACTCAAGATAACCACTCACCTGTATTCAAGTCACTAATTTCAAATTCACTTTTTGAAGACAGTAACCACCGCACAATTTTTTTCTAATTTCACTGTCATCACTAGGAATATCCCTTTTTTCATCATAGTTCTCTGATTCATTAGCATTTTCTTTATCACAGTTCTCTAATTCATTATCACTTTCTTATCTGCATAAATTTCCTCACAAATTTCCGCATCTTTCACAGAAGACTCTTTCGTGCTTGTCATTTTCACGATTACAAAATTACTGAAAAATACTACCTAAAAAGCAAAGCTACGCAGTAGGTCCAACAGACAGATAATACTACAACTAATAGTAACAAGAAAAAATCGAATATGCATAAAAATGAAAAACTAACGCAGCATAATAAAAATTCAAGAAAAGACGTAAATCTATAAAGCCCGTCCTAGAAAATCAGAATGAAAAAATGTAAATTTACGTGATCTGTCCGTTAAGTGTTAATAAAACAAAAAGACTTACAGGGAAAGAAAAAGTTAAGGTTAATTGCAAGAAGTTGATTTTACACAACGAGACTTTTTTCCATACACAATAAAATTTGTCTAAAGATTTCCTAAAAAAATGATTGCTAAAGTAAGTGTAGGTAAAGCGAGTTTGTTAATTTGCCTACACCATCTGTTCACATTAGGAAACATCGGAAGGACTTCGATGCAATTTCATTAGTAGCGCCGACCTAATCGACATAGTTGTTGCTCCGTTGTCGAAAACTTGCTGTACTTTCAAGCCACAAGCAACATGGTTTACTCATGAAAAAAGTCAAACACCATGGAATTACGTAGCAAGCTATATCACTTAGTCTGTGAACGTCTATTGATCCTTTGGCAAAATTTAAGTACTAACTCGTATCTTAAAGAGCGTACTCTCTTCTCGATTAAATCTCGATTTCATTAGCTTTTGAACTTCTTTTTATTTTGAATATCGAACACAATATCGCAATAGTTCTTAAACGGTGTTCTGCGAACTTGTTACAAAATTATGAAAACGACGTATTAACTAGGAAACTATTAAATTTAATTCAATTTTTTTATATTTTTATCTTATAATCTAGTCTTATATTTTATAATTAAATATATTATATTCACAGATTTATTTTTATATATAATAAATATTTAAAAACTAAAATGAATAATCTAAAGATAAAGCTTAATAATTTAATAGTTAATGTTTTCTTTTTTTACTGTTATATAATAAATAATGTTTAATAAAAGGTATGTTTTTACGTATTTTTATTGTTAGTTTTATGACCTTAGTTTTTGATGCTCCGTAAATTTTTTTTATAATCAAAAGCGTTCTGTGATTTCAAGAAGAACAAGATTTTGCAGCATCGTATCAAAGAAAATTAGAATTTATTTCTGTTTCATTTTTAAAATAAAAAATCGAAAACGGATTGTAAGTTGAGTTCAAATAAAAATTTTAATAAATAATCTTTTATGTAGAAACAGATAATGATATAATTCTAGCAAAATGACTGTTATTTATATTTTAGTTGTAACTGAAACATTAATTTCATATGGACTCAATAATTTGATATTTTTGGCGATTTCTTTTCATTTTTGATGAATTCGAAGAAAAAGAAACAAGATTTTAGTTGAGTTCAATTGTTGTCATTTTCGTCAGAGTATCGATTTGTGTTAGGAACAAGACAAACATTTGCTCTTCACGCGAACAGGCCACTTCGCTATTTTACACTCACTTTTGTATACCAAGCCACGAAATCGTTGGACGTAATTAAAAGTGGTTTAGTGAGTGGAAAGTTCGGCCCATCGTTGGACGGAATGCGCCTTAACACATCTCGTTTACAAATCGATCGATCAATTATATCGCTCGTTGGTTAAAAAGGAAGAAACACCTACCTCTATATATATATATATATATATAGTTTTGTATATATAAAATTTGAATTCTACCGTACAAAAGCGCTCGATCGTTCATTGTTGTTATTTCGTTTGTCGATTTCTTAATCGTTGTTTCAGTAGGAAAAAAACCAATCGAGAAAATCATTTTTACACAAATCGCTGTCCCTAATGATTCTCGACTAATATTATATATGGATATGTGAGATATGAAGTTCGGATTTCTGTTTATGCAGTCTAATAGCCAGCAACCAGTGATGTAGGATTATTCTTCTTAGGAATTCGCAAATTTATACAATTAAAATTATAACATTTTACAATAATAAATGATCTCATATGACACATAGTTCAATTCATCCTAACAAATACCATCGAACTATAAAAATAAAAATATAGTTATATTTAGAAAAATGAATTTAACTTTGAAATTACCCCACCATTTGATCTGTAAAAAATATTAGCATCATATGATATGCCCCTTCATATTAAATAAAACTGTACAAAAATTTCTTTAATAAATTCAGTCCCTCACGAGATATTCCAATTTTTCTATATAAACGGGACACCCTCTATATAGTATAGTGCATACTATGTTGTGTGTGTATATGTATATGTAATGAATAGTACATTATAGTTTTAGTACAAGTATAGTACAATTTTATACTTATTTATATATATAGTGTAATATTTATGTGTTATTTATATGTATAGTGTAGTTCTGTTTGTATAATATCATACACATTTACACAAACACGTATACATATATATGTGGTCCAAATAAAGTGTTACAAAATAAATATATAAATTTAAATTAACTTCTTAAAACAAATCCGAACAATTTAAAAAAATGCCAGTTCAGAACTAACTTTTTTTCGTAAGTAATTTTTTATCCTTTGATTTCCGAAGCTCATCTTTAAGCACGTTTATATTATCTCTGAAGAATCTTTCCCTAGATCTCACCTTATTTCTCTCGTGCGTAGATTTTAGTGGAATGAAAAACTGAAGGATAATTTCATCAATAATATTCATGAGCACGTAGAAATAGAAAAATAGGAAGTCTGGTGAAAGTTGCATTGATTTAAGAGGCTTACATCCTCGAATTATGAACAATATACTTTTCTTATAGAAAAGAGCAAACGAGATTTCATTTTATATCACTTCCTCTTTTTCTCTCTATCCTTACTTTCATTTTTCATAAAATAAAGAAAACGGAAGCAATCGATGGGTCAATTGCGTGTAAAAATCTCAAAATCTTTGCGAGTTATCAACGTCATTATTAAAGCGCTCATAATGCAAACTCAACGCCATAGGTAATTAATGTAACAACACGACATAATCAAATCAGCAGTGAGATAGAGGTAGAGATAAAAAGATTCTGATCCTTAAAATGATATCGGTGATTACTCGATTATGTGCGACGCACACGTACACGTTTCATGTATCATTCTTGATTATGCGTACTTTGTACCGAATCAACGACAATAGTGGTTTATTATTGTCTCTAATTAGTGAACTTGCTTTATGCACAAAATAGCTATTATTTTCAAACCTATGCCGTTAAAAGGTACGCACATGCAAATACATTTGGGAGGTTACAAATATTCCACTTTTCTATGGTGAGAAAACAAAAAACGAGAGAAAGGTAAAATTAAAAAAAAAACAAAAGAAACTAAAGCGATGTTAAACGATTTAAGAAAAAGGAAAATTTGATTTCCGAAAGTAGGTCAGTGTTAATTGTTTGTCTCGAATTGGGCAGGCTCGACAGGCCAAAAAGGTTTTGAATTCATTTCCTTTTCTCGGTATAACAAACATTCTCATTCTCTCCCCCCTCCCTCTCTCTCTCTCTCTATTAACGAAGCCAATATATCGGCGTTTGATTTATAATACAGGCGCCAGTAACTTGTACTCGCGTATATGTATATGTGGCTGTATAAAATAGATGAAGTTATATACGAGCTCGCGTTAGAAAGTCTCTTTCGGAGGAAATAGAGGAATTCAAAGGGAGAATGTCTCAAAGGTTACGTTACTTTGAGAACGTCAAGTTTATTAAAATCCATTTTCTTCTGTACTTAATCGAAACGTCGACAAATTTTTTATCGTTTAATCAACGTTATTGTATAGACTGACGTCTATTTGCAAAATCGAAGAGTATAAAATCTAAAAAGAATTCATTGAAATAATTTTGAGGTACGACTCTATTCATAAAAGGAGAAATTAACGGACTTGTTAAATAGTCATAACACGGAACTTTGCATCTATCAAATAGAGAGTGTTACTCTATTTGAAATGGAAATCAAAACGATTAATCGTTTTTTATTATGATGTGGACCTATCAGGAAATTACTTCGATGCTTGATATTAATTGTTAACGACGTAAATTTTATTAGAATTTGAAACATAAGTCATTGACAACGCGCCGAGAAATTCAATTCAGCAAATTTTCAAAAATTTTTCCCCGATCATTTTTATATATGTCACACATTCTGAACAATAATTGTTACAAATTCAATAATGAAATAGTTGATTGTAAACAGTAGATATGTATTAGGTTTTATTATTATATATTCATCGTTATTAATTAAAAATTCGACATGACAAAAAACAGGCACAGCGTAAATTCCCAAATGTTAATCAAAGAGTACAATACAATTAGTTTCGCCTCTCGGTCATGTTTAATTAGATTTATTAAAATATGAAATATCGTTGTATCATTGAGTATTTCATATATATTTCCTCCCTCCCCCTCTCTCTGTTCGAATCACCTTTTTTTTATTTAAATTAAACAGAGTACTCTGAATTGTTGGATAAGTATGGAGAAATTGATATAGTGTATGAAGTACGTGAAGAATTAAAAAAAATGTTTCTTTATAGTATCAATAATAATAAAGAATACACAAGATGACTTATTTATATTTTTTATCAAGAGTTCGTCTTGATACGAAATTTATATTTTATAAAGTCTAGTTGTCTTATATATATTTTGTAAATATATGATGTCAAAATTGATCAATCTTAGAATGAAGTATACTTTTTAAAATATCTATTAAATCTTCATTATCAACATTTTTATAACGATCCTTAAAATAGTCATCATCGGGATGAAACTCAGCATTTCATCCTGATTTCAAAAGATATTTATAAAACTTAAAAAACACACTTTTTTTAATTATTGATACATTTCATATAAAACAAACTAATGTCTCCATATTTACTCAATGATTCAGAGCGCTTTATCAAGACTATAAGAAAAAATCAATTCAATTGGAAAGAATGTCCAAGTATACTTGCAACCACCTAATGTATTATAATATCGACGATGATAGTAACCTTAATTGAAGAAGGCTTAATTAAGCGATCAGACGATAAATTCTTCACATATAAATATAAATATATATATAAGTATAATATAATACAATAGCAATATATATATATAAATAAATATGTATATATTGGTATATTACTTATATAAGTAAAATTCTAAATTTTTGTTAAAAAAAGATTATCAAAATTCCTATTGTTGTCTGAATTACGATAATAGTAGTTTTTTTTGTATGGATACGAAGCTCGTTAATTATCTACCACCCTCGGTGAAACTCCTGTTTTTCGTTCGAACGGAATAAGAGGTAAAAAAAAACAGAAAAAAAAACAGAAGAAAAGATAGCAGTATCGTTAAGCAATTTATTGATATTACCACGATCTCAGAATACTCAAACTATTAGTATATTGAAAAAGACTTCAGTTGTTAACATTTTATTTCTTATTCCTTTTTATAATTTTCCAGATTTGAAGATATTTTGCAATTTCTGAAATCGCATAATAAAAAGAATAAGCCATTTATTATAATAAGATAGTAAATATGTAGAGAGTTTGAAAAAATTAATCTTTTAAAAATCATAAGCATGTTAACGTGCTTTACATTACTGGGCGCGTTGTATCGTCTATACGAAAAGTGTATATGAATCCTAATTTGAACTAAAATTAATTAATTAATCAATATATATATATAAAATTTTTGAATTGGTTAATATTTTCATTTATTTAAATAAAAAATTACGTTCATTTGCAATTATTATTGCAATGAATTATTTTCACTTATGACCTAACAGGTACCGCCAAGATGATATTATACAGCATATAAAAGGTTAAAAAAAAATGTTTTTCATAATCGCAATGAGGTTCGAATGGATAAAAGGAATTTAATGAAAAAAAATAATATAAGCGATAAAAGTTATTATTACATTGCTAAACGAATAGAATAACGAGCGAAGTAGATAATTCGGAATAATCAGGTTTTTCTCGTGGCTTTTACACAAGAAAATCTCATTTAACGTTTTTCTTTCACATCGATAGAACGTGGCAAAAAAATGACATTCAAGAACAAAATTTCGGGGAAAAACCGAGAACAAAAGAAAAAACGATAAAGTCATTCGAAGAACGTGCTGTAGCGTAACTGCTGTGAGTTACGAATGATTTGTCAGTTTGAGTTGACTGAAGTTAACGTGAATTATATTAATAATCTATGCATATTGGAAACAAAAAAATACAGCAATCGAGAGAAAATCAATATGACCTCGACCGGATCATCAAACGATCGAGACTAAGAAATTATCTTCAAATTTCTATGAAAACTACAATTTACTTTAGGAAATTAAATTTCATCAACAACAATAGGTAGTTCGATAATTTTGTAATTTTAACTTAAACAAGTCTTCGAATACTATTAATTGAATTCATTTATAAATGAATCTTAATTGATTCTCTTTTTTTATAATGGTCCATGTGTCTGTAGTAAAGAAACAAAATGGATCACTTCAACGATGAACTTGGAATTTGCTATCAAAACATAGAAAATAAGAGAAAGAAAGGGAAGGGGGGAGAGAGAGAAAGAGTGAGAGAAATAACAGCAAGCAAGAAGTTAACAGCATTTCAATCTGTGTGCGCATCGGAACAGCTTTTCCGCGACGAGACGTTTCGAACGGATTGTTCAGGTACTCGGAAAATTTCCAATCGAATTTCGCACTTTATGGTAGGGAAACACCAACGAAAATCACATCCCGAATACCTTTTCGTCTCTCAGCAGACACAATTCTGACGCCCACTTTCCTTTCTCTCTTTTTTTTAATCTTTTTACAACCACGTTAAAATACGCAAACTACGCTCTCGTACGTCCTCTATTCCTGATCGATTTTTCAACGCATTTTTTTTATATAGTCGATTTCAAGCAGACAGAAAAAGAGAAAAAGATAGAAATAAGAACATCAAGTCACTTAACAATATTATATGCGAGTGATGAAAAAGACTCATGTATTTTGCTTCGTCTAGGGATTGAAGTTGAAAAAAGCTTTAAAAGAGAACGAAACATTCTCTCTCTCTCTCTCTCTCTCTCTCTCTCTCTCTCTCTCTCTCTTTCTCTCTCTTTCTCTCTCTCTCTCTTTCTCTCTCTTTCTTTTTTCTGTTTTCTTCTTTGTTACACTTAAAACATACAGACGTCTACATAAATACATATGTAATTTGCTTGTTCTAAATTTCTTTTTCTGATCCTAAAATCTTAGAACCTCGTTAAACAATTGCTAAGAACTCAAGAAACGATGAAAGAAGATAGTAAAGTGAAGAAAAAGAAAGCAAAGAAAGGAAAGGTCGATTATTGAATCGGATATTAATATTATCGTCGAAGGTAGAAAAAAGAGAAAACGTTTTGTTGAATAAATAAAATAAATGGTTTCATTGATCTTTCAAACTAACGAAGATGTCAGCAGGTAGACGGTAAATAAATAAAAATAAAAAATATTATTAACGAACACAATGTAAAAATGAAAAAGGATTGTTCTAACAACCATCACGAATATATCATCGTTCTCTTTTCTTTATTTTTTTTTCATGATTTTCATTTTCACTCATCATTTTCCCGAAAGCTCAGAAAAAAGCTCACCTGGAAAACCCTTCTTGTATCCTGGCGGGAGAAAAGCCGCAGGTGGAGTTATCGGAGGTGCTGCGTCCCAAGTGGGTACGACATCCGGTTGCATTACGTATCCAGTGGGAAGTTCCAGAACCTTTTGCTGTTTTTCGCAACGTCTTCGTCTCCGACCACTCGGCGTGAACGTCTTCACGGCTGCTAAGAAACCGACTCCGCTCATATCTCTTTCTATTCCTTTTTCTCTCTCTTTAAGCAAGGTAATCAAGTTTGGCTCACAGTTTTGAGCAAAACACTTGACGATATCAGCCACTCGAGTTTGATTCGGGAAATTCTTCTCAGATATTCCGATCTTGTCTTTGAAATTTCTTTAATGATGTTCTTATCTTTGTCTTTTATTAACTGCTTTCCCCCATCGCTCGAATTCAGCCAGCGATTTAACGATCACAGAGATCTCTGATCTTCAATAAGAAAAGGAATTTCTTTTTATATAAAAATCGACGAATTAGGATGAAAGAGGTTCAATCAATTGAATTTTTTTTTTCATTTTTCGGTGAAAAGTGAAAAAAGAAACAAAAAGTATGAAAACTTGCAAAACGAAATTTGGTCATGTGCTCGAAAATAGTCGAGGTTTTCTCCTTTTAAAAGCCGGCCGGCTTTACAGCAAAACTTTTAAACTATCACCAGTTGCGCTGAAAGCGTAGAATGGAAATAGACGACCGTCGCGTTTTAATCCGAATCTTAAAGCTCGCGTGTGTCGTTCTCGAAAAGACATTCCAGCAACCATGAAAGCGACGAAGTGCTTTTTCCAGTAGAAACTCAAAACTTGGGAAAAAGTTAGAAAGAAAAAAGGAAAGAGAAAGAAATTTCGAATGTCATGTTTGGAAATTTATCTCGATGAATTTCTTGCGCATTTTTCCGCGAGAACGCTTGAGGGAGAAAATTCACGAGTAATACTTTGCTCGTAAGAAAAAAGCTTTTCTCTCTCAGGTTGCCAGCAGCTATAGAAATAAATCATTCGGAGAGACGTACAGAGACCTCGATACGGCCGGAAAATTTATTTTCTCGTTTCTCGACGAACCACCACACTTTTGCTTATTTTCTTATACTTTTATGAAAAAATTACAAAAAGGTGAAAGGAAAGAAAATAAAAAAATTCTAAAGAAGTTTTATCTCGTTTCTCTGGAAATGAATATTGAATATAAGACGACATGTTTCTACATTAGCTTAGAAAATAGTGATTCTTCTTGAAAAGAACCATCGATGAATAAAAGGAAAGATATATATATATATATATATATATATATATATATATATATATCTTTAATTATAATCTACGAAAAATGACAAAAAATTCAACAAATTCTTGAATGAATGAACTAATGAGAAGAGAAAAAGAAGAAAGAAGAGATAAAGAAATTAAATGGAAAGAAGAATAAGAATAAAAAGACGAAGAATGAAAAAGTTGAATCGGCGAGACGAAACGTACACTTGCATATGCTGTTATAGAAGCAGCTTCCTCATCGAGCGACCTTGAGAAATGTGTACGCGTCGGAGGTCGACCTGTGCCGGAAGTGTGAATCGATCACCAGTTGCGCGCGTGTGGAGGGAAGAGCAAACGAATTAAACGTCTTCGATTGAAAGAGAACTGCGCTCCTCGCGAGAGCATGCCTCGTACTGCCAGTCGACCACTCGTGCTCTCTTCATCTCTCTTTTCTTCTCTCGCTCACAGACATACGCCCTTTTTCTCTCTCTCTCTCTCTCTCTCTCTCTCTTTCTCTCTCTCTCTCTTTCTCTTACTCTTACTCTCTTGCAGTGAAGTTCGTGGTGGTTCAAGCGTTGACGATGATCAAGACGAAAGCGGCCGACTCTGTACGAGGATGCGCGAAGGGAACCAACGAATTTGACCGATCGTTTTGACTGCGTGCGCAACGAGGAATGAGGAGTAACAGAGAGGGATCAGCCGAGGCTACTCGCACCGGCGCGATTGCGTCTCGAAGACGCGTGGGTGTTCGGTACCGCCATCACTACTGTTCGTAGCGAAAGGAAGTCTGCACGCGAAGCTATGCGCGGTAGCCCAGCAATCAAAGACTAGGACAAGAGAGTGAGTGAGTGAGTGAGAGAGAGAGAGAGAGAGAGAGAGAGAGAGAGTGGGAGGGAGGGAGGGAGAGAGAGAGAGAAAGGCAGAGGGAGGAGAGAGAGAAAGAGAGAGAGGAGCAGGTGCGTCCTTCTTCTTCCAGTGCTGATGGAAAAAGATGGAAAACTTATCGATACTCTTCCGAGTTATTTCTTTTCTTACAAACCTATTCCCGATCGAGTATTAATCTAAATTCATAAATACGAGAATAATTCTTGTAAGAATCTTAAGGATAACAAACTTATTAAAGAAAGTAGAGTCATGATCAGTGAATATTTACGCGAGCTCAAGTGAGATATTATTTCAAGTACAATATATTTTCAACGAAAGAGAATTTTTATTGATTAAACAAACATTTCTCTCAATAAACATCCAAAATTTTCTTAACGGTTGTGTCTAAAAGGAACCTGGAGATAAGGGCGCGCTACAAGGAAAATCCAACCCTGAGAAAGATAGAAGAGAGGGGAAAGAGAGTGAGAAAGAGCAGGAGCAAGTGCGGTGTTGGGATGGAGGGGGCGTCGCGCTATCCGCTATTTGTACCCCGGGCAAGGGAACCGATCGTTACTGGGGAAAACTCGAGCGGTGGAGGATTCCTCCCATTTTGCGAGGGGGCGTCGTTGGTAGTCGGTCGAAGAGGGAGGTATAGACAGGAAGAGAGAGTGTGTGTATAAGAGAAAGAGAGAGAGAGAGAGAGAGAGAGAGAGAGAGAAAGAGAGAATCAGACAGACATTGGAAAGATAAAGAAAGAAATAAAAGATAGAAGAGATCGAATTCATCTCGTCATTCTATTTCTTTCCCTTTTTTTACGTATATCTCTACTTGCAGAAAAGAGACAGGTAGCTAGAACTCCTCTGATCAGAATTCGATATATCAGCAGTATTGATTATAACTCTCTCCCTTTTGGACCTTTCCAGTATGTCGATGTGTGTGGGTGCAAAGCTCGTACGGTGTGACTTGACTTCATGAAGGCCTTCGAGACGACCTTGGAATTTCTCCGGAATTTAGAGAACTCGTATGTTCGAACGATGGAATACGAAAAACGATTTACTTGGAATGATCAAAAGTTCTAAGCCTTAGGAAGATTTTTCTATCGATCGATCGTCTTCTTCTTAAGATAGAAGATGGATTTTGTGAAAGCGTAAAGATATTATCTACGATTTGTTCATCGTCTTGTCTTCTTTGTTTCCGTTTCCTTTCTTGTGAAGCGTTGATCTAGAATTTCCCGAGTATTTTTAAGTTCCAAAATAATAAATAAGAGAATTGATTAAATCTTTTATAGGTTTCTTATATCTACCAGTGGGTTGTTTACAAAGCGGATAAACAAAAATCACTAATTCGCTTTCATGGTTTGATTGAATGGATAGTAATTAAGGGAAGACAAGATATTCATTTTTCGACAAGTCTTTATTTTCTATGACTTCCATTCTCTTACCTGTCATCCATCCTCTTTTTTATTTCTCTCTCTTTTACCCCACACTCTCCCTCTTTTTTTTCCATCGACAAGAATACTTCACATGCTGATGTAAAATGCGTGTACTGTTGACTTATTCATAAAAACAAACACATTATCTAAACTTTTTGACATTACTAAGAAGCACTGAATTTTTGTTGCGTCGCTGGACAAACAGTTAGGTACTTGATTTCCCTTGCGATCCCTTACGAACATACACCGGAAATAGTAATGTTCCGCCTTCCTTTCATTGCTCTTACCTTTCTTTTTTCTCTCTCTATTCGTTTGGGAATATAAAAATGAGCAAGTATTTCAAGGGTCTCTTTATCATGCTTCGAGAAAAGAACTATTGAATAAAACTCACTTGCTTATACCGTCACTCAATGACGGAAATTACATTTTCATCATTGTTACGTTAACGTTCACGCTTCTATTATCAATGTTAATCTCTCTCTCTCCCCCCTCTCTCTTCTATTCTCCCTCTGTTTAATTTTCCAATTATTCCGTGAGAAAACAAAAAAATTAAGAATGTTTCGACTTTAAAACATTTTGTCTTTGTTTTCAATAATGGATTTCCTTTTTACTTTTGGTTGCTCCTTGCAATTTTCAGCGAGCTTCGTCAATAAACTTAATTCAAAAGATTCTTACATTCGAATTTATTACTATTTACAACAATTGTGAAAAAATATCATTCGAAAGACACATTTTAAAGCTTTCAACAAATATTTTACGTTAACAAATTTTTTACATTTTTACATGCACAAAATCATTAATTACTCTGCAAAACTAACCGTGTAATGTTAATTATCCACATTGAATATCTGTTTGAGGTTATCCAAATACAGAAGTTTAAACGAATTTACTCGTTGTGTAAACGGTTATTTTCTAAACACATCACATCTCTTCATCGTACCATATAACCTGCTTTAACACTTAGCAACTGTACGTATCAAAGATACATTGCTTTTGATGAAACTTATCATCTTATCATATTGCGTAAAAGCACATGCTTGGATGATATAATCAACGATTTACTGGATCCTCTTATTAACAGACAAATTTCAGCAAATATTTTCAACTTTATCCAATGAATTATTATGTAGCATAACTCTTTTCTCAGGAATATGTTCTTCAATGATCTAGCAAAAGATTAGACAACGAATTTTAATGATAATGAACTAATTGTTTCAATTTCAATGTAATTCGTGTAAATAGTTGTCCGACTCTCAATGGATCTTAGGATCCATCGGTTGTTTGATCTATTAGTGATATTAAACGGGGATTAAAAACCGATTGGTATTTGTGTTGAGAGTCTGATAATGCATATTTATTCACATCAGTTGGATCATTTTGTTCAAGAGAGATGTAGATAGGAGTACACTGATATTTTGTACTATTATTCTCTGGAAGGATTTCCATAGTATAAGGAAGAGGAAAGAAAGAGAAAAGACACGGAATACTCTTTCAAAAAGTATAGTGATCTGTTTTAATCTATGAAATTTCAAAGTTATTACCGGAGGCCATGAATCATTATGGAATTAGATATCAACGATAGAAGTAGAAATATAAAAAAAATATATTTAAAGTACCTCCTTGGACTTTCTAAGAGAAAAACAGAGGGAGGCTGTTAATATCAGATGTGCAAGAAGATATAAGAATGATTTGGAACCATTAGTATGTGTCTGTGTATATCTGTGTATACAAGAAAGAAGGTTGCTTTCAAGGTTTTATTCGAACCTTGACCTTCTTTCGGTTTCTCTATTGGACACGTTACGGAACCTTTGCATCGATTTCGGCTGAAGGGATGTTAGAGAGAGAAACAGAGAGAGTGAGGGGGGAGGGAGAGAGAGAAACAGAGAGAGTGAGGGGGGAGGGAGAGAGAGAAAGAGAGAGATTTCTAGAATTACAATTCGTGCTCCAATTTATGAGATTGATCATATTGTATTACACTAAATTTAACATTTATTATTAGTATTACAAATAATTTAAACGCTTGCGAAACGAATACGTTTTCTCATACCGAATAATGTCCCATGTTTCTATACGAAAAAACATCGAAAATCGAAAAAAAAAAAAAAAAAAAAAAAAAAAAGATTCGACTATTTTCGATTTTAGAAATAATCAAAATATAATCGATGTTTTAAATATAATTCATTGTCAGTATGAAATGCTTCTGTTTTATATATGTATAAAAACAGTTCGTTTTCATTTTTGATTTAAATGACAAAATTCGTTTAAACTATTTTTGATTTTGATATTAAAAGATCAATTCTTCGTGGAAAATCGAAACATTAACTTTCCGATAAGAGCAAAGTATCTTTCTGATAAAAGGAAAGATTCATTCTGACAAAAGGTAAAGTATGTTTAATCAGTTGCACGAGTACCTCGGACGACTATGTGCATTATTAAAGTTGAAAAACCGTGGCTGTCGAGGAAACGCGAGCACAATTAAACCGAGTGCTTGTAACTTCGCAAAATGCTCATCATCATAGTTTTGATGCATAGATATGCATACATAGAATATTTTATAACTGGTAGTATAATTGAATATCTAATGATATTACATGAAAAAGAAATAAGTTGAAATTGTGAAATAAAATTATTTCTTATGAAGTTTCATTTTTGGAAAAAATTGACTTCTTAAAAAAATTGAATTACAAGCTCATATTTTTTTTATTGATGATATAAAAGCGGTATTTTTCGAAATATCAAATTATTAGAAAATATACTTTTCCAATGAAGGTTAAGAAAAAACGTATATAGAATGATATACATGTTCATCCGAGTTCCAACAAGTTGAAAGATGTCACCAAGACCAAGGGAAACTATCTCCAACAGGAATATATCTTCGATTATTGCGCTTCTGCAGAAATATAAGCGTGGAGTTACTCGGACTGCTGAAGCTGTGCACCCGAAAGCTCTTCTGTAAACTCCTCGACATTGATTTGTCAAATGTAAGAGAAATCGTATCCATATGGTAAAAACATTGTAAGTTAAATAATTCGATTCAACATCATGTCGATAATAATATAATTCATATAAGTAATTAATTATAACGTTAAGGGGTAATGAGTTTTAATCCATTCCATTAATTCTAGCTGAAAATGTTATTATAAAATTATGAAAGAGAGAATGATCGACCTATACATTGGAAAAAGACAAACCAAGAGCCAAAATCATGGAAGGCCGTTTGAAGCAACTCGAAAACAAATCAAATCGTGTCACTCGATTCAGAGCATTGCGGTTGGTAATGGAGAATCAGTGATATTGATTGAAAGTGGTTGGCTTAAAATATCTTTTGATTGCAAGTATCCATAAAGAGAACAACCCCGATCTTTTGGATTGATACAAGAAAGAGAGATATAGATATTATAAGACGAATTATTTATTTTTATTTATATTCCCAAAATGATTTATGTACATGATTTTCAAAATGTCGAATTAAATCGTAACTGTCAAGTCGATCAAATTAAAGATTAATCCATTTAAAAAAATGTTATTTTAATTTATAAAATGAATATTACTGAAACGAAAAAAAAAAAGAAAAATTAAGGTAAATAATCTTGTGCTATCATGAAATTTCGATCTTGATTTCTTGCTTTATAATAATATACCATATAGAAAACAAAATCATCACTACGTAAAGACAAAATGTGTAACTGATATTTTATAATTAGCATAATCCATTTCGCGAAAAGTACGCTTTTATAATGTGTAGAAAAAAGATCAAAAAGAGTGTCAAACTAGGAGAAGGAGAAAAAAGAACAAAAATATATATGTATAAAAAAAAAACAAAATAAAAAAAGTAGAAGAACAATCGTGTATTACAAAGCTATGCAAATGTTGCCAAGGTTCCTCCTTTTCTCATTCTCTCGAATTTGTCATTTATATTCAAGACGACGAAAGAGATGGAGAGTATTCTGGATCGATATAGAATGTAGAAAACTTTATTTCATCTCTCTCTCTACACACACACACACACACACACACACACACACACACACACACACACACACACACACACACACACACACACACACACACACACACACACACACCGTTACAAGTGAGCTTAGAGACGTTCTCAATGTGTTCAAAACAAATAGGCCGTTTTCAGACGTCGATGTGATTCTAACAAGCTGTTGTCTTTGACAGGAGTTCGACAAGAGAATACATGGCACGCGAACATTCCAGACTGCATAGATCATTGTGAAGCAGGATTTTATATTTATATTATACATAGCTGTTCTTAGATGTGGTAATATTTCGTTGATGTTTCATTCGCAAGAATGTAACATTTTTAGGGGCTCGTCTGAGATAGAAGAAATAAAAAAAAAGTATCAATACATAGCTTCGCAGAAGAGGCGTGATAAGCATCGGTCGGAGAAAAAAGGGGAGATAGAGTTCCAGATGCTGACTCTTCTTGTTCAGAAGCTCCGGAAAGAACCCTGAAAGTAGGGGAGGAAGCTTGTAGCAGAACGGTAATACAACAACCGAAATATACGGTCCGAGATTAGCACCGACTATTTACAGGGTGAGTACCAGATAATTATTGGGGATCCGACTAAAGGAAATTTTTCCGAAGATATGGATATTTGTTATCTGCCATCGTTGGCGGATTTAGGTTGCTCAGTTAACTCGTCAGCAGATTCAAGTTGTACTAATTTGTTGAGAGATTCAAGTCATTCGATTAATTTGTTAATAAGTAATATATAGTTGATTAGGAAGATTTCATTGAAAATTGTTGGTCCACACTTGTCTATTATGCGTACTGTTGTGGAAATCGAGTTAGATTTTCCTTATTTCTCTTATCGATCATCATTCGTACATTTTAGCCCTAGGAAAAGAAAAAGAAACTCTGGTGAAAAGAAATACAAGACTTAGTAATTTGATTAAACGGGAAGTTTCCTTTAAAAAGGAAAGGTCGACCACGAAGACCAAAATGCTATGCAGATTAGAGTTGAAGTGAGTAAAGAGAGAAAGGAAGAGAGAACACTACCGGTTATCGTCCGACTCCCGGAGTTTCTTAAACCATGGTTTTCCCTCCGGGCAAAGAGAGTTAATGCTCCAGATCGATATTAGGACGGAGTTGTTCAATAGGTAAGCCCCATGATAGCCCACCGCCTCCCCAAGGAGGTATTCCTAAGCGAGAACGGAAAAGATCGGAAGGAACCTGAAAGAGAACTATTGCCAAGTAGAGCCCAAGAAACGGATACCGCTTTAGTTTCTGGAGGACATCGGGTTGGGACCGAGGAACAGGGCGGCATGAAGGATTCAGCTAGGATCAAATGTTTTCACCAAAGAGTTCTAGAATCGAGTTCTTGGAACAAGGAAAAGTTGGAAGGGATCCGCTTGGCGAAGACCTTAGTTATCGGGACAATAATTCGAAGAATGAGGGCAGTGTTACAATTCTAAAGACGTCCTGAGTGTGTTCGGAATAAATAGACCGTTTCCAGGAACCGAGATGTTGACAGATTTCGACAAACAGTTGTCTTTGATAAGAGCTCGATGAGAGAAGAAGTGGAGCACGAACGCTCCCGACTGCGAAGATTATTGTAAAACCGGGTTGTATATTGAGCTATTCTTATTTGTAATAAAGTTTTGTTGACGTTTCCTTTTTAAAAGTGTAATAATATTTAATCCGTTAGCTATTTATGACGAATATATAATGAGTATAATACTAAGTAATATACAGATTGATTATATTTAAAATAAAAGCTACTTGAATACCTCGTTTGTTAAGTGCAATAGAAAAAGAACGTATTAAAAAAAGTTTCATGATTTCATATGTCAAATATTTTAAGAGGTCAAAATATAAAGTACCTGATTTCCGATTAAATTGAAAGTTTAACGATTTTTAATTTTTCCGATTTTAATGCTTTTTATATAAAAGAACTCCATGTATTTTTCTAATTACTTAGATATTTTAATCAATTATCTTCAAAAAATTATTAAACAAGTGTAGGCTTGAAGTTAATAATTAATGAGATATTAACGTGTATAGTTATATGACCATATGACATAATAGTACATAACCAATAATACATACTTCCATACGTAAAAAATTTTAAGAGAACATGAAATAATGAAAATTGTACAAAACCAGCTTACAATAAGTTTAGTTATTATCTTACAAAGACTGTTAATTGAAAACAAAAATATGAAAATTAATTTATAATAACAAAAAAGATAATAGCTTACTTAATTCAATAAATCCCCAAAGTATTCACTATTTTCTTATATGTACAATCGACATCTTATAACCATACTTCTTCATACTTTTTCTAACATTTCAGATGTTATTTAATTAACGGCATTTATAATCTTCGCTTATAATTTTTCAAAACCTTATTTATGAAATTAGTATTGTAGTTTTTGTTAACATAGCATCGAGTAAATAATATCTCATTAATTATTAACATTAGTATCTTTATTTATTTAATAGTTTTTTTAAAAATAATTGTTTAAAATATCTAATTAATTATGAAAATATTATATGTTCCATAAGAAACACTAAAATTCATTAATTTCTAATTAAACCGGAAGTCAAGTGTTTTATATTATATTCTTAATATATTTGATACATGAAATCATTAAACTTTTCTTAACATATTTTTTTCTTGTATTCCTAACTAACAAGATATTTAATTACTCTTTTAATTTATAATCAACGAGTATAATATAATAATGTGTTTTAAAAATATACCTATATATATACATATATTACTTATACTTTATTTACCATTTGTCTATATTTTATATACAATATATGCATACAGACATAAAAAGAAAGAGAAAGAGAAAGGATGCAAAAAAAAAGATCGTCAAAAATTATCAAAGAATAAATAGCAAACTCTTTTCGTTCTATACATATTTACTTTTCAACGAATATTTTTTTTATTTATTTTTTCAACAGACGTATAAACAATGATTTGTAATGTAAGATATAAACAAAAAAATACTATCACAGGATCTGTAGCGTAGATCATATTCCGTTACTTTATTTTACCTTTCTCTTTTTCTACCCCTTTTTCCACTATCTATGCTTTTCCTGATTCAATTTTTTCTTGCTATTCTATCTTTCTTTCCCTCTTTTTGGACAGCTCGTCGTTTCTTCGTGCAGAAACTCCCTGACAGCGGCTCGCAGTAATGCTCTTTAAACGACACTTCCCTTACGCCGAAATTCAATTTGCCTTTCAAATTACTTTCCCCTCTTCGCGCCGTTGCATGTGACGACGATGATGACAACGAAAAAGAAAGAAAAAGTAACGGAAAAGTACTCAGCTGAGTTCCTTTTCCCTCGAGATACAAGCTCGACTCAAACACTAGAAGAAAAGGAAAAAAAAGGAACTCGTTATAGTTTTTCGCCGAGTCCGATTAATGACGATCAATAATTATCCTTCCTTCCTTTCTTCCTTCCTTCCTTCCTATCTCTCTCTCTCTCTCTCTCTCTCTCTCTCTCTCTCTCTCTCTCTCCCTCTCTCTCTTTCTCCCTCTCTCTCTCCCTCCCTCCCCCTCTCTCTTGTGTTAGAAATCTCACTAAAATATCTTTCATTTTATTTATATAATTCTTACAAAATATGTATAGAAATTCTTTCTTGTGCAAACAATACAAACAAATACAAACTATCTAATATCTAAAAATCTATATATAAAATAAGATTATATTTCATACACATATATGTAATATAATGTATATAATATATCCATATATACCTATAAGTTAGATATATAATATAACTTATATAGATTTACAGATATTAGATAATAGGTATTATAGATAATTAGATAGAAGATACAGTTTTCTCTTCGATAGGATATATAAGATATATCTGATATATTTATAGATCTTTAATATATGGATTACCTATTCATAAATGTCCAAGAAATATCTTGCAAGTAATTGAAATTACAGTTTAATAAGAGAAATTTTCACGATTCTATATGCTATTTGTAATCAGCTACAAAGTGCATATACAAATATTCTTTTACACATGACCTTTTCGAGTTAAGAAGATCAACATAGCTTTTTTAAATCATTTGTAATTAAATTCATAGGTAACAAAAAATTGCTATGTTGTACCGTTTACAAGGTAATCGACATTTTAAATATTAAAGTAGTTAGTTTTCCATATCACAATTTGAAAAACAATCGTCAGACTATAGAATATTTTGAAGTCAATTACATCGAACAAAATCACCTTTTCAAGATACAGGACTGCTTGATTTGTAAATAATGTGTTTGTATAGCATTATATAATAATATATTTGTATGCAGTAAAGTATGGAATTATTCAATTGTTAAGATGCCGATTTTTTTTTCTCATGACTTCAATCAGTCATGAGACATCTGTTCATCCATCGACAGAAATCTTATATATATGTATATCCTTTTGTAATGACCACATATATTGTACGAAATAATAAAATTCATAATTTTGTTATCTACAAAGTGTTGTCGGGAAGATATTTCGGACTTTCAGAAAAAAACACAAGCACCAATATCAGATAAGGAGCTTCAGTTCGGAAAAGTCTCAGTCAAAGTTATCGACAAAAATCTTAGAAAAGTGGAGTACGGACACTGTACACTGACTGTTTCTGATTAAATTTTGCCTAATCTGGGAAGAATTCTTGCTACCTGTGATTTCATCAGAACGTCTCCAGAGATGTTACAGCGGTTGTGACAAAGTCTTTTGTGACAAAACTGTCATGCTTGCATCGACGCTGCAGGATACCATTTTATATATTTGCTGTAAACATATTCATCTTATTCTGGTATGATACAATGTAGTAGGTGGTAAATGAAGTGTTATATAGATAATTAACAATTAAAATTTATGTATTAGGATTTTCTACGATTTTGGCTGATAATTTTTGACTAAGATATTTCCAGACTGGGGTTTCTTATCTAATATTGGTACTTGTGTCCTTTTCCATTATCCCTGAAAGTCTGAAACATCATCACGGAAACATTCTGTATACATATATCTTATATATATGTTGACTTGAAGGTTCCAGGGCAAGTTAATTGTGTACGTGTATATGTATAAGATAAGCTTATTAATAGTTACACAAACGATGAAAGGTACTAGAGTTAATCAGTTGTGTGTAAGTGTGGCCATCCCATATCAGCCGTAGTGAATCGGCCAGCGACATCACTATTATGAGTCAGAGCCAGTACGTCAGGATGGGTTCGCCATCCTTGAAGGTGAGAAAGATCACAGTCAAAAGGTTCGGCGGAGGCACGAGTACGACGTTGGGAGAATTTCGTCCCTCGGCAGAAATAGATGGCGTGGCTTTTCCGATGACGATCCACGTGTCGGATAAGTTACGACCTATTATTAGGCCTCGATTTTTTATGTAACGTGCGGTATGAAATTAAGGACGATAGCGTTAACATTAAGCCGAAAGAGAATATCGCGGAAAAATAATCTCCAGAAGTATTTAGAATTAATATATAATCAGGTGAAATAGATTTATCACATATCCCTGATCCTAGCATTAGAAAAAGAGTATAGATGTCAATAAAGAGCTCAGTATAGATGTTCCGAACGAGCCGGGATGTAGGAATTAAATTGTTCATCGTTTTTAAAGACCACGAGTTCTTAAGCCACCTTATAGAGGATGGTCGCATTTTCCCATCTAAGTGAAAGATCAAAGCCGTGTACGAATTCTCAGAACAGGCCATAATCCGACAAGTTACAGAATTTTTTCGGCTTGGCGGGTTACTTCCGCAAATTTATTCCAAAATACTCAGAGATTGCGCAACCGCTGACGAACCTATTTAAGAAGGATGCAAAATTTAATTTCGCAGAAAGAGAGAGGATCGCGTTCTACGCGTTGAAAAAAATTGTGCGATTTCCCGTGTTTAAGATTGTATCGCGCCGGAGCGGAGACCCAATTCCATACCGATGCCAATTAATTCAGGACCCTATTCATGCAAAAAAGCGGAAAAGATCCACTCCGTGGATCATCCGCGAGCGAACGAACGATACCTGCAAAGAGCAAATACGCAATAGAATTACGAATTAGAAATTCATCATAGAAATTCAAATGCTCGCGATCGTAAGAGCGTTGTGGAAGCTCAAGATCTACCTAATAGATATTTCTTTTAAGATCGTCACTGATTGTCGTGCGTTCACGTTCATAATGAGGAAAAAAGATTTGTGCGTACGGATAGCATGTTGGGCATTAGGCTTTGAAGAATTTCATTAGACCAGAGCATCATCATGATAAGAGTATGGTGCACATGGACACTGTGAATAGAATCCCAGTTTCGATGTATTTCATGTTAAACCGTTAAATTGACGTTATGGCTGCGGCAAACGCAGAAAGACGATGTGAACATTAGAAGTATTTACGAGTTGACCGTAGCGGGAAAAGATAACGAGTATGAGATTCATGGAGAAGTACTATTTAAAAAAGTTGAAGGAGATTATGTATGATGGTACCCAAAGAGATACAGACATCGATCATCAGAAAATGTCATGAGATCGGACACTTTGGCGACCAAGACCGAGATGCTCTTGAAAAAGGAATTGAAAATTGACCTGATGGTGGAGCTTAAAAAATGTGGCTGACTATTACAACGAAAGAATTATCCATTTACATTCAGTAATATTTATTTTAATTAATTTATGTTATCTTTAAGAGAAATATTTAACTGGGCTGGTTCGAATCCAGAACAAAAAAATTGTATTAGTGCTGAAAAAATTCTCTAAGCTGGTCATCTAATAAAATGTGGAAAAAATGAAAAGAGTATAAATAGTGATGTTGTGAGTTTTACAGCATTGTGTTTACAAAGTTCTCATTTAAAAGAACGAACACATGAAATTAACGGATCAATTTCCAAAAATGGAAAAATTTTATCCGTTAAATGCTCATGTAAAGTAGGTTTGGGTGGATAGTATAAGCACATGATGGCCACTTTATTACATTGCTACAGATATTCAAATTTCTAACTTTAAATGTCATTGAGTAAGTCATTGAAACTTATTACGGTCTTATTAAGTTTTTTCTGACATAAAATAATAAAAAATAAATTTTTTCAGAAAAAGGGAAGAATTTAGTGTTTTTTCTTATACTAATAAAAAATGTCAGTCGAAAAAATGTCCTCAAACAATATAATGGTGTTTCAATCCACCAACATGGTTGCTTTTCGAGTTCTAAACGTAAAGTCAATCTAATAGAAAGTCCAGCAGAAGATTCAGTAGCTGTCAATAATTTTTCTGATCAACATGATCTTGATAATGTTAACACATTGCATATGAGTTACGAGATATCTCGTTTTCATGATTTTTCGACTGAATCAATGACTTAAGCAACCAGAGATGATGTTTTTGTTATGTTACATACCATGGTAATGAAGCTTTACGATTATTACACCGTATTTTGGATATTGTCACCATCTTTATATGGTATACGCAGAGCGCCGTACGCAATGTGTTAATCAAGGGGAAGTATTGGAGCAATTAATATCTACAAATGTAATCAAACGTAAATCCCCTGCATCTAGCATCATCAAACCTTGGTCTGTTTTAGTAAAATTTATGAATGATAGTTTTATAAATAGAGTTTCCACCTGCACTTCAACGTCACTGTATGTTTTTTCGACAGGTATTTCAACAATATTGTCATTTTTAGAACACTCTTTATCACTTTTATCTGGTACAATATTATCTAAATTAGCAACACTAGAATCCCTACAAAGACTTTCTCGGTTTTCTGTAACCTTCTTTTTTAAGTTCCGTTTCATTTGATGTCGACGTCGTGCTTTTTTACTCGTTTTAGCTTTTTGCGATGCTCCAAAACTCGGCAAATTATATATCTTCTTCAAAGTCATCTTTTTTGATACAATATCTATACAAAATATTGAAAATTAATTAAATTTACAATTTATTGAATTGTATCAGTACGTATCTTTTAGGTTAAACATTGTCCTTGCCTGGTAATACAAAATCACTTCTTTCAAAATGCAACGAACACACTCTCATATACGGATTTATATTTTTTATTTTTAGAACGCGTTGCCAGACTTTTATCCTATCGATTTTTTCTAATTTTCCGAATATATTTTCGACATAAACAAAACTGCTACTAAGCTTAAGAAGAGCATGAAATCTAATTAAAATTTTCATCTGATTTACTACCACAATCTTTCACGGCACAATGAACTCTGTTTTTATTTTGTTTACGCAGAGATAATTTCATAACTTCTATAGTATATAAAAAAAATTTTACTTGCCTTTTTATATTATTTTAATGAATCTTATAATTTATTAAAACTGGTTTCTTTTTTGGCCACCAGATGACATGATCAAAGTGCTCAGTTCCCAATACAGGATTCCAGGGGCGCGATCGAAAGTAGAAGTAGTCCGAAATTATGTAGAGTGCATTTTAACGGCGAAGAGGGAAGGTAGATTGGAAGAGTACCTTAGATCCATTAACAAGGGCGAAATACCTCTAGACACGTTCCATGTAAATCACCTCGGAACAATCATGTGAAAGAGATATAGTAACGTTTTCGTAGTAGTCGACGGCTTCTCCAAATTTACCTGGCAGTACCTAACGAAAACGACATTGGCAAGCGAAGTGTTCGAACGGTTAAAAAAACAAGCTACCGTTTTTGGAAACTCGCAGCAAATAGTGACAGACCGCGCAGCCGCGTTTACACTGTGCGAATTCAAAGAATTTTGCAGAGATGAAGCCATCGAACATGTGATAATCACGACTGGTAATCCGCGAGAAAATGGCTAGGTTGAGCAAGTAAATCGAACGCTTATATTCCTACTAACGAATTGGTGCATCCTAAAAAGGAATTGTCACGTAGAGCGAGTGTAACAATATCTGAATGTCACACCATTGTAGCATAAGCACCACTTCGTTTCAAATATTGTTCGGAACCAATGTGCGCTTAAGCGAGAATCAGGAGATCTGAAACTTCTTAGAGAGATAGATGACTTTCAGAACGATCGCGACGAGTTATGCAGATTAATCGAGAAGATAGTTAAGTTTCAGGCTGAAAATAAGAGGGCCTACGATAAAAAGCGCACAAATTTTGGTCCATATCGGAAAGACGACTTGGTACCCATGAAACGAACGCAGGTAGGGCCAGATTTAAAGTTAGCAACTCCATACTTAGGTCCCTATAGGGTGACCCGCGTACTGCGAGGGGACAGGTATGTAGTGTGCAAAATAGGCGAGCACGAGGATGCCATAAGTACGACGGCCTCAGCCGACAACTTGAAACATTGGATAGATTACGCGAGCGATCAGTGTGGAAGCGAAGGTAAGGATGAGCAAGAACGAATATAGTAATTATTATTGTAACTCGAAGTATGATGAATATATGTGAAGGAATAAGTGAAATAAATTAAGATGAGTAAGAGAGATTAGAATAAGTAATTACTAAATCCAAGGTGAAATGTGACATAAAGTCTCGACAAAATCCAGTCAAGTGATGACAGGCGACTTTGAGAAGAAGAGAAAGCTATAAGATATTAGACGAGCTTGATGGAAAAAAAATATTCGAGGACAAATGTCCTGGCAGAATGGCCGATTGTGGGTTTGAAGGTTCAAGGGCAAGTTAGTTGTGTGTGTGAGTGTATATAAATGTATGTGTGTGTATGAGATAAGCCTATCGATAGTTAGATAAAAGATGGAAGGTACCAGAATTGGTCAGTTACGTGTAAGCGTGCATGAGATAAATAAATCTATCAGTCGAATAAAAAGGTGGAAAGTTTTGGCAATAGTTAACTGTGTATGAGACAAATCGCTCGACAGTCAATCCTTTGTGAATTGCATTGTTTATGAGAGGAAGAAAAGAGGCTGAGATATTGAGAGAGTGAGTGAAATGGAAATGCAGCGTGAGTAAGACAGGCAACGAAACAAGTAATAGGACAAAAGGGCAATAAGAGTTATTGTATGCGTATGCACTAATGCAAATGGAGATGAAAAAGGCTATTGAGTTCACGTAATCGGAAAAGAACAATGGGAAGTCTTGAGTAGACCAAACGAGGTATAACGATGAAGGTTCTGAGTGAATAATCCTGAGTGAATCAACAAAAAGTAACAAATAAAGCTTTGAGTAAGTCAAAGAAAGAGGAAAGAGCTATAATATTTAAGTTGTATCACTTTAAGTATAGTAATTGTATTAATAAAGCACATTAAATAAGAGTAAATGATTCGAGTTAGTCAGTCCGTATCTAACAAGTAGGGTTTTATAAATATCTTATATATCTCTAGATAATGCATACATACATATATATATATACACACACACACACACACTAATAATAACTATAAGATACCTCTTTATTACATCATTCGATAGTATTATACGATTTATATACAAAATCGAAGCACGAATCTTGGCAAGCGATCCTACCCCGATATAAATTCGAATGTTAAGCATATATATAACGAAATCGATTTCGTAGACTTGAAAGAACTCTCTTTTAGAAGTCTTGCGAGAAGCACGAGCCATCAAAGAGTGGATTAAAGTAAAAAAAAATTATTAGTTGATACGTCGAATTAACAGAGCGCGAACTGATAAATCCGGGAAATTGATCGAAAACTTTTTGATCTATCTCTCTTTTTCTTCTATTAATATTATAGTTCTTTTCTTTTTTTCCCTCATAAAAATTTGTTGCAAACGTGAGAATTCCAAACGATCGATCAATAACTCGATTAATTTGTATCCTCACAATTTTATGTTAATCCGTCCTGTTTCTGTTAGCTCATGGCACCAGCCAGTATCAGCAGTACCAGCAGTATCAGCACCGACAGCAGCGAATCGAAGCGTAAAAAAAAAAGAGAAATATATAACCTCCACTTTAATTTTTATTGTACACCGGCTGAACCAATTCGAAAATCATTTGGCCGAACTTGCTTTTTAAAGGGTCGATTCTCCGCTGGCAGGTTAAAAATATCAATGGGTTTTTTAATTTTTTTATAATATAAATAAAACGCACAATATTTTTAAATTATTTCCTTAAAGTTCGAAGGTTGAATTCGTAACATAAACGAAATTACAGTTCGTTTAATGAATATATACATACTATTAAGTAAATAATATAAAAAATGAAAATCTAAAAGAGTCTTTACGTTCTCTAAGAGTTCTTCTTTACAATTGACAAAATATTTATATCGATATTTTTTACTAATTCTCATAAAATAAATTAGTAAATATCATAATTTTTTATATATCTTACCGTCTCAACACATAGTAATATCACTAAAAACACATTTCAAAAGTTTGTTCAATTATTTCCAAATCTGATTTTACCCAAGAAACACGCCATACAAAGTGTGACGCAATTCAACCGCGACCGTTCTTTGATTATTATCAATTATTCGATCGTAATCATTTAAATGCTTTAACTTTCTTCGGGAACCCATTTTACTTTCGACGATAAAAGATTTTTATCGTTCTCTACCTTATTGATCGAATGTACAAAACGATGGAAAATTGAGATAGAGTCGAATAAAGAAAAGAAATTGGCCTTTTGTCATTTAAATCACCAAGTTCGCCCTCAATTTGCTGTAATGCTTTTAATTAATGCGTCCAATTAAGCAACTACGCGTCCAATTATTCCAAAGAAAATTTCTTGCTAGAAGAAAAAAGAAATAAAAACAAAAATGGATAAGGAAGTAAGAAGATCTGTTGGAAAATCCGTAAATCTTTATCCAAAAGGTGGCTCAACGTGATACGCTCCTGACTCACAAGCCATTCCCGTTTAAAATCTGCCAGGGCCAGGCCAAAATCAATATGGTTGATGCAGCAGCAGCAGCAGCAGCAGCAGCAGCAGCAGCAGCAGCAGCAGCAGCAGCAGCAGCAGCAGCAGCAGCAGCAGTAGCAGCAGCAGCAGCAGCAGCAGCAGCAGCAGCAGCAGCAGCAGCAGCAGCAGCAGCAGCAGCAATAGCAGCAGCAGCAGCAACAGCAGCAGCAGTAGCAGCAGTAGCAGCAGTAGCAGCCGACCACGGCCGTGCTCATTATTAAATCCGCCGCAGGGTCGAAAGGAAGATGACACGCGCTCGTTCGAATTCGATTCTTCGATATAATGAGAGAGAACTTCACAAAGTAAACATGATATATTTATAATTTTATAATTTTATTTAAACGAATATAACATTTTTTGATAAAGTTTTCGTTCGTTCGTTCATTCATAAAACAGTATTAAAAAAAAAAAGAAAGAAAAAAAAAAAGAAAAATGGAAGATTAATTTTATTTCATAATAATTCGATGAATATCCAGCTTTTTTCATCTAATATGCATAGATACAAACACATCAACTTTTTTTTGAGCAACGAAATTTTTAGAAAATAAGAATTATCATGGTCCAAAATTTTTCAAAAAATTGTGGTGACCAATTTGATCCTTTCTCAAAGATTGTTATTTTTGAATTAGTCACTTGTATATAACTTTGTAACCCAATTTTTGTTCTGTACCTAAATAAAATGTAAACAATGTAAGACAACTTTAGTACTAGTATAACTAATATATCTTCTACTAATTGTAGATACAGTTTATACTGGTATAACTATATGACACTAAGTACAATTTATAATAATATTTAGCTATATATTATAGCTACATATCTTACAATAGTATAATAGTTAATAGAGTTATAGATATACTATACAACTTATAATAATATAGCTGCAGTTATATTATATTAAACTATACTTTTCTAAGTGCCATCTCTATTTACAATTAGCTATTAATTTTGCAATGATAAAATAAAATAAAATAACAATATATATAGGTGTATAACTTCAAAGTTATATGGCGTTATAATGGTTTAATTCCATTAATACGTAGATCCCACCGATCTAATTCTATAATCTAGCAGCCAAAGATTAATATAAAGCTACTGAATAGTAGAAGTAACAGCAGCAGTCACTGTCTGTGCCGTCTCCGAGCACGAGATTGTAACGTTTCTTCATACATATTCGATCTGACTCGAAATACTATTACAGTGTAATTGCTCTTTCCAATTCAATTCTACAATGATACTTTGATAATTAGATATTTTTGTTTTGAATTCCAAGTAACATATAATGTTAGAATTTTCATTAGCAAATAATGCTTCATAATGAATTATTTCACTGGAGAGATTAAAATGGAAGATATCAAACAAATGAATTTCGAACCATTGATTAAAATGTTAACATTCTTCTGGTCTAACCAATAAATTTCACTGAGAAACCTAAAAATTTATAAAATGTTATTTGACGTTCGATATAAGGATTGTAAAAATGAATCTCTTTAGAGATCTGATTTTTCCAGAAAAAACTTGAGTTGATGGTTACGTTAAAAAAAAAAAAAAATATTGAATCATTTGATGTTCCATTCCAATTAAAATGAAACTCAGAAGCGTTCCCATCTCGTTTTCGATTTCTTCATTTAAAGAAAAAGAGACAAATATAGCAATAAAACAAAAAAGATAGAAAAAGAACATTATAACTAAAAATAAAAATAAATAAATAAATATATATACACTGTTTCAAAACTCAATAAACTATCATATGTGAGGGATGATCAGGAAAGTCAAAACAAACATTTATTATCTGACCACATGGGGTCGAAAATACTTCGTTATTCCGTTATACAACTACAAAATCGTTTGAGATATTAATAAAATAAAAATGAATCAATTACTAACATGCTATTTAATGTTTTTGTTTTTCTTTTACATGTTTCTTCTTTATCTCTCTCTATATACAGTCCATATATGCTCGAACAAATTTTTTGCGATTGATTGAAGTTACAAGTTTATTGTAAATTTACACGGCTTTGAGTCAACTACAAAGAGCATGTAAACATTTTTTTTTACTCGTGATCTTCTTGAGTTATGAAAGTTTATATAGTCTTTTTAAATGGATACCTATAATTTTGTTACACATTTATATACTAAGTATCTAATATTTGCAATCAAAATCATATCTAGTAAAAGATTGTTACTATGCATCGTTTATGAGATAATTGGCACTTTAACGATTGGCGAAGGCTACCGTTCATTGAAGAATTTCTTACAATAGTTGCTTTTGAGAGTACTCTTAAATTTTATATTCATTTGAGAGTAATTTCGAGAATTTTTACTCTCAGATAGCCTCCAGCATGAGAATTTACTATCAGATAAAACTCTCAGAACAATGCCCATTGAAGATTCGTCTATGCCTGTTTACGTCCATCTATTCTACTGTTCGTTTTGGGATAAACGTCACCCTAGCTGCGTATTTACAACTTTTATGATAGATGATTAAATAGTTTGATCACTTAAGGCTAAATGATCGATCAGATCGACGAACGACCAAAAAACCAGGCGATTAAATATAATCATTAAATTTGGCAACCAAACAAGTTGCCTGTTCATCACTTGAGTTTTCATAGTCATCACGACCGAGTAGATACATATTTATATAATCCCTTAAATCTAAGGTCGCCGGTAACTAATTAACAATGTGTATGTAGCTCTGAAGTTGCTCTTCTATTCTGGTACACATGCACCGAATGACTAAATAGCTGTCATACAGGGTAGTACGAAATGGATTGCATAGAAGCCACATGTATTTGTGCTCTATGTTATTCGATTTGGAAACAGCCTGATATTATCTACTCTCATTAATCTACGACTAACTGGAAGCAACTGAAAAATCACCAGTGGATATTGACAAACTTAAACATGCACAGTCTATATCATCGGCAAGTATTTCCTTATCCTTAGAATATAATGTGACGTAATTCTTTTTTTTTGCTATAATTAAAAAATCATCAATGCACGGATTTCTACAAAATAATGCGTTCCATTTCAGCAATTAAAAAGTTGTTTTGAAATAATTGTCAATGCACGGTTTGAGTGAGATAATATTTTCATTTATCAGTTCAATATTAAATTTACTTCATATATTATTATTAACCAATTAACTGCGGAATTTAGTTGTAAAAATCCTTTACGGGGTACGTAATTAAAATCAAGGAATGATGAATATACACTTCGAATGCAGGACAAAAAAAAACTTAACAATTGCCAAAAAATAATAAAATTCATAAATAATTAGATAATTTTTTAACTAATTTTTTTAGCTAATTTTTGTATCACTTTACCTTTTACTTTATTTTGATAATAACTGAGGAAATAGGTAAAAATCCAAGCAAAACTTTTTTGAATCTTATGAGTATCACCTTCTTGCAACAAATCAGAAATTATTAAAAGCCTTCATAGTTGGCGCATTTCATTTATATTATTTTAATTGTTATTGGGAAATACCCAATATACACTGTAAAGTACACAAAACAATTCGGGGAATATTCGATGCATTGGGGGAAAATAATTAATTCAGTTTGTGAAAAGCAATATATTGTACTGAAAATAACCGATATACCAAAGAGAATAATCAAACTTTTTTTTATAAAAGACATTTTATTGGTAATATAAAGGGAACCACTAAATAACATTTTTATTACTTCTTACTGAAATTGGAATTTTTGTAGTAAATGGTAATTTTTTATTTTACACGACGAGTATATCCATCAACCGCATCGAAATATAGTTTTGGACTGACATGTATTAACGACTAACGCATTGAACTGGTTAATTAGAAGGTATCGTATTTCCTCCATTCTTTCCCTGCAAACAATTTTGTGCTACTATTCTCTGATAACTACTCTTAAAATACGAAACAGATTCTTATTTCTTCGAGAATCTTTTAAGAGTTCTCCGATAGTAATATTCCTTTGTTTCCATTTGAGAGCATGTTACAACGCAATCGCTTCCGGATAGTGGAATCATGCTCTCATATAGTTATACTTAAACGCAGTGTTCACTAACAAGAAATACTTTCAAGAATAACTCACGATAGTTTTATTCTCAAGTAAACAACTGCCTTAAAGGATTTATACTATACTATAATTGACAGATGGACAACTTTTCCGTCGCAGGCTGCACAGTCTCCAATATCAATCAAACTATTCCCACACTACTTCCATTAAAAGTCCACCTTTAAAAATAAAAGCCATACAGCTCATGAAGAGGCCCTCTCCTAAACCTTATCCAATATGGGATAAGTAGAATATAGGTATTATATCTGTAGGTTTGAAGGTTCTAAGATTAGTTGTGTGCGTGTATATGTATGAGATAAGCTTATCGATAGTTAAAGATGGAAAGTTCTAATATTAATTAGTTGTGTATATGAAACAAATTGGTCAGAGCGTGGTCTGTCCTTTATAGGGTGCGTTGTTTATGAAAGGAAGAGAAGAGTCGTAGATATTAAGAGAGTGAGATGGAAATGCAGCATGAGTAAGATAGGCAATGAAACAAGAAATACGATAAAAGGGCAATAAGACTTACCGAATGTGTATGCACGAATATGACTGGGGATAAGAAAGGATATGGGCTATACGTGATAGAAAAAAAACAACAGAGGGACAGTCTTGAGTAGGCTGAGCGAGATATAATGACGAAGATCCTGAGTGGACTAGATCTTGAGTAGACCAAGCTAGGACTATTGCGGACGACCTTAAATAGACTCAACGACGAAGATCCTGAGTGGACCAACAAAGAGTAACAAGTAAAGCATTGATTAAGTCAGGAAAAGAGGGAAGAGTTGTAGAATCCTAAGTTGTAATACCGTAATTATAGTATCTTTACTATTAAAATACGTATTAACCAAAAATAAGTAATCCGAGTTAATCAGTTTCTTTCAGGTAGAGTTTTAAAAAATATCCTACATATCTATGGTTTTCAAGAAGAATGCGGCATATCATATATTCATAATCGAGATATTTTCGTTTAAGGCTGTTCATAACTTTTGGATTTATAATGGTTTACTCCAACAATAACTTTTTGAGCTTTATTGAGCTCTATTGAACTTAATGAACTTTATTTACTTTGAAAAAAATTGTGTGAAAAATGGTGTTTTTTGAGAATAGTTGATGTATAAAAATAAAGATTTTTCAAAGATTCAGAAAAATAAGATCTAAATTTATGAAATATTGTTAAATTTTAGAAAAACTTCTAATTCTCTTTATATCTTATATGCTAAAGGTATAAAAATCTTATAGGTAATGTGTAACAATAACAAATATCTGGATTCGTACTTCAAGAATCATAGGTTTCAGGGTGAATGACTCCGTCAATCTCTTTTTTTATTGTATCGATGTAAACAAATATAATTAATTGATTTATTCTTTTTGTAATCACTTTTAAATTCAAATTAAAATTTAACTTCAAAAACTAGTTGTTTATTCATTTGAAATGCACACTTTTATACTAACTCTTACATACCGTAATTTTTTATATATATTTATACATACACATCAATTCTTATGACATATAGATCATTATTTTATAAACATATAGGATAAAGATACTAAGATGTTTAAAAAATTGCTAATGAGCGTCTATATACAGAATAATAGAAATAATATCTAAAATAGAGAAAGTAAATTCTTTGATAAAACATCTATTATACGTTTCCAAAATTAATACAAATCTGTTTTAATTTTTTAAAATCCTCGAAATGTAGCAGTAAAACATATAGTTTGAGCTCAGAAGTAATTAGAAATGCTTAATATTTTTATATATTTTCTACACTGTAAGCCGAAATTTTTTAGAAGTATTTCTTTCCTTGATAATTTAGGACATTATTAAAATAAACTTACGTTATACAATTTCTCATATTTATTTCTTTTAATGATGGTAGACGCGTGTTCTGCGGTAATCTGTGCTAGATAGGATACAGCACTGGTACAATTTTGTTTTATGACAAATCCATATAAAATAGGTATATAAATTTGCGATTAAAAATAAGATTTTGTCCATTATTTTAGTTTTGTTCATTAGTAATGTTTCTTTGTTTTCTTTTTAGTATATAAATTTAAATAATGATACGAAACCGACTATCCTAAAAACAAAAAACAGAAACAAAAGTCGTACAGCTCACGAGACATTGAGTCGCTGAATAGCAAAAAAAAATCTAAAAATCAATATTCTTTTGCTATGATCTGTAACATGAGAGTCATTTAGAATCTTTCTTTATATATGAACAGTTGAAAAAAAAGCAAAATAAAAGCCTACAAATCTCAGAAAACGCATTAATGTCGATAGAATCTATTGAACTCACTTCCTTCATTTAGTATTGTCTTCAGTTAGTTATATCTTATATCTGAACGCCATTTATAAATTATGGAAATTAAACATAAATAAAAATAACTTCCAACGGATCATTCACAAAATTGAAAGTATTCAATCTCTTTATTTTGATTGTAAAACTGTTTTTTCAACCTTAGTCTAACTTTTCTCGAGAAAGCTAAAATCTGTCTTAAGAGATAATAGGGAACTATTTCTCAAACAGTTTACGACATTATAAAAATTTTTTTGTTCAAGTCTGCTCTTTCAAGTTTGGTCATTTTTTTAGAAAAACATTCAACGAAGGATATAACAGAAAAAATTTCTAAAAAGTGATTTTGTTTCACACCAAAAAATAAAAAATGGAAATTCTTCATTTAGTTTAAAACTTATTTCAGTTAAATGATCATAGGGAGATGTTTATAATAGTTTAGAGAAATATTGTAAACTTTTATAAATATTAACAAAAAATGACAGAAATATCACAGGATTATGTAAACGTTTTTAGGCTAATCATCAAGAATTATTGAATTCGTCGTGCGTTCTCCAGTCTATTTAACGATCTTGCTAAAACCATCTACTTGCCAGAAAAAGCCTAGTTGCTGTCGCAGAATATCACGAAAGCGATTTTTGAAGATTGCTATTTTAAAAACAAAAAAAGAAAAAACGAGTCGATAATTTTATTGCAACACATCGCTGTTTTACTGCTGCTTTATTATCATCCTCAAAAATGAAAGATTAATCAAATTGATCGATATTAACTGATTTTTGTACTTTGATTTGAATCTTTCAGAAAGAAAATACAATATTTTAAGATGTATCATTAATGCATCCCACGAAAATTGTTTACCAGTTTTTACTCTATTAAACACACGAAAAAGCAATTTTTGTCTGAATCCATTTCTGTTATAGAAATATCAATAGAAGTAATAAAATATCAGAAAATATTTCAAAATAAATATGTTTAAATAGAAACGACAGCGAGGCTAATTTGTAAATAAGAGTTTGATGACAATGGCGGCTATGATATTTACAAATAGAAGTTTGCCGATGATGGAGAAGTTACGGATGATTTTTAATTTTTACTTTGAAATTGATCGAATTAGATTGTAAAGAAAATTTGTGGATTAATGGAACGTTCAGCTTCATCTTTTTATTGTAGATCTATGAAATTCATTTTTACAATAGAAGTTCAGAAAGAAGCTAAAATAAGTATATAAATTCAGAACATTATAAAATATAAAATATATGTTGATGAATTAATTTTCAAGTTACACTTAATAATGGTTGATGGTAGCATTTGTAATATGATATTTTATCAGAAACAAATGCAAAATATTACATTTGTGGTATTAAACTAACAGGGACAATCTTGACCTATCAAAAATCCCTAAATGAAGAAAATTACCATTTTGGTTTATCTTCATTCCATTGGTAAATACGAACCTTTGAGTGTTATACATTGTCTATAGGCTGCTTTTTAAGATGAGTTAGAGGAAAAGAAAACAAGCTGAATTCAGGTAAAATATAAGAGAAAAATGGATTTGATAGTTAAAAACCCAAGCAGAGATCTTTGAATAACGGAGACATAGCCAGAAGATCTTTTGTTGACCATACACTTATTGTTAGTGGTGAAATGATCGGAATTAAAGAGAAAATTATTATAAATTTTTCCTTAATTTTAAGAATAATTGTTAGTAAGGTAATGATTAATCTAAAAAAATGTAACAACTTAATGATAGAAATCAAGAATTATATCTGGAATTATATAGGTGGTATTAGATATTTAGTAGTGTAAAGTTCATGTAGTAGATGTAATGTACTATTTTGACCAGCTGATTATATGAAAGATATCAGAAGAGATTTTAGAGGCTAGAAAAGATTTTAGAGGCTATGCATAAAGTGTTTTGATATAGCAGAATAAGCCACATTTGAAAATCTTTAAGATTGAATACCTGCTCATGAACAATATATTACTGATGTCAAAACCTGTTATTTTTTCGAAAAAAAAGATTCCCGAAAAAAGATCTCGAAAAAAAAGAAAATAAGATCTATTTACTATCTATTATTCCTGTTCGAATAATGACGTTAATAAATTTTGGAATAATTTAAAATTAGAAGATTCCAATACTGATGAAGATTCAGATTGAATTATTCCATTTAATTTTTATACTAATTACTAAATTATATTTCATACATATGCAAAAATATTTTTTATAAGATACAAAAAGATTATTTGTTTATTGTTTCGCTTTTTTGTTTGTAAATATTTTTGTATATATTTAAAAAATTTATTTTATTATTTTTTTACGTAAATATCTATGTTGAAGAAATATTTATTACGGAAATATCTATGTCTATAATTTAACAATATTTTACATAACAGAAAAAACAATTACTACAAAGGTGAAATTTTGATTTTTGTTCACCATGCCCAAACACTCGATGCATCGCGGCAGTATCAAAATAGAGAGGACCGTTTTCTTCAATTTTATGGGAAAATGGGAGCACATACGCCCCGTAGATAATACCACCGGTTATCTATCTATGGTATAATTCATACTCCATATTACACAAACACATTATTTACAAATTAAGCAGTTGTCTATTTTGGCGAGTTGATTTTGTTGTGATCAGTTATTTTGTTCGACATAACTGACTTTAACAGATTATGTAATCTAACGATTGTTTTTCAAATTGTGATGTAAAAAATTAACTACTCTAATGGTTAACATACAAATTATTTCGTAAACGATCTATAGTAGTAATTTTTTACTAGATATAATTTTGATTGCAAATAATTACTACTACATAAATATGCAAAAAAATGATATATATCCATCTAAAAGAATTATATTGACCTTTATAACTTAAAAATGTAACGAGTAAAGAAAACATTTTTACAATTTTTCATTTGTAACTGGCTAAAAGTCGTGCGAATTTTTCTTATTAAACTTTCTTGTAACTTCAACCAGTTGCAAGATATTTTCTCGAAACATCTTCTGTGTATGTATGTGTAGTATTGTGTATGTGTGCGTGCGTGTGTGTTTGGAGAGAGAGAGAGAGAGAGAGAGAGAGAGAGAGAGAGAGAGAGAGAGAGAGAGAGAGAAATTAATAGAACGATCGCTTGTTAACATCGCGTCGTTTCGCGTTACGAAAAGAACTTAATGAAAAATGTCTCACGACCATCAGTCAACAAGGATAAAACTCTGCTTAAGAAGTCGAAAAGAGAGTACTGGAGATGAGAGGAAAAAAGAGGTGAATAAGGAGAAAGGTTGGACCATAGCGCCGTTTCGTCGAGATGCTCGTTATGCACTTGCGTATTAACAGGATGGCGTCGGCTCGTTTCTGCTTGTCAAAAGCCAACTAATCTACTGGCACTTCTGACGTGACGAAGCAGGAAGAACTGAATGAGAACAACTTCATAGATTCAGTAGTAAGAAATTCAAAAATGAGCATCAACCCTTGTACTTTCACATGCTTGAACTTTAAAACATAAAAATAATTTTTAAAAAATCAACTTGTTCATATGATCGAGGATATCCAATTAATTTGCTAAATGAAAATTAAGGAAATTGGAAGAATGTAAATTAATAAAATTATTCAAATGTTAAAAATAAATGAGTTCAAAAGAAGTATAACTATATGATAAATATAACTATATTATTATTATTATCAATTGTTTCTTTTTTTCTTAAACAACTTATATTTACTTATATATTTTTTCCGAAATTTACTTCATCTCAATATTAATTAAAATAATATGATAAAAAATATCAAATTATATTGTTGAAGGAAAATCGAAATAATTAAAAATGATAAATTAATAAAATTATTAAAATTCCAAAAATAAGTTATAGATACATAATTCAATTGTGACATATAAAAACAATGTTCCTTCTTTTTTAACTTAAATATATCTCTTGCGATATTTTGCTTAAAATAATGAAAATATGCGAAATATGTTTAAAATAAAAAATGAAGAAGATTTTAATGCGACTGATCGTATTAACTTACCATTTTCATCTTTCGAGTTCACATATACACTGACTCCTATAAGTTCATATACAATTATATATTATATATATTTATATAGCAGTGAAAAAAGATGTCGGTTCAATCCTTTTCGAGCTTTTTCCATCTCCTAATCTGTACATTTGACCAATTAACATCGATGACCACTTACTATTTCTTATTTACATTTGCTTTAAGTATCGTATATTTTGCCTATAGTGGTAATAACGATGACTTTCGAAGTATTTAAATAAATTACCCCTTCTTCTCTCTGCTGAATATTTCCCGAAATATACTAGTAAAAGAGTATATTTATAAGTAAGAGTATATTTATTTTAAGAGTATATTTATTTTAAGAATATATTTATTTTAAGACTATATTTTTTTAACAATTATCGAACACAGTGAACTTTCCGTCTTTATCGCTATCATTGCTATAAAATCATTATTAATACAAGAACATTCGTAGAAATGTCAAAGATCATGAAGGTGGATAATTATATCAACCCGAACTTTGATACTAATTATTTTCGATAATGTCATAGCCAAAATTCGTTATTTTGTAAAACATTTACAATAAATTGGATGCTATTTTGAAAGTAATCAATCAATTCATTTATAAACATGAATTTTTTTCCCTTGGAAAATTTCAATAAAATCACTTCAGCTAATTTATTCATTTTTAGTATTAAAGTGTTTATAACAATATAATGAATAACATTTGGAAAAATTACTTCCAGATGATCATTAGATTAAATTATGTACCTATAAAATTATTACACCTGGTTCAGCTAACTTGTTGTTAGTTAAATAAAACTTACATACACAAAGACATTTAGGTCATTTCTAATTAGTATTAATCATCGATTTTAGAAAAAAAATATTTTCTTTTGGATGAACCTTTTTTTTTAAAAGAGTTTCTCCACCCTATATTTCATGCGATTTTCATCTTGTTCGAACCAAGAATATTCAACTAGCTATAAATATTCTTGAATTTTAAACATTATATCATATTTCGGATATTAATATACACACGCGCACGATATATATTTATATATAATATAAATTGAAATATTAGAGATTATTTTTAAAAATTATAAGAAAAATTAATATTAATCTTGAAATTGATTGAATAATAAAGAAATTAAATGTTTATTTAAAATATTATATATGTGTATGTGCGTACAGATTATCATTAAATTTTTGATCATATTCTAGGAAAAAGAAGATGAGGTAAACAAATCTTCTCAATGTGAAAAAATGTTAACCGATTCAAATAAGGGATCACGGGAAAAGTAGCTTGCACTCTTCGAGAAAAACGCGTGAGACTAAAGAGAAATAAAATCTTACTTCGCTCTCGAGCTTTCTATAAAAAAAAAGGAAGATAAAATTGTGTGTGCATATATAGTGTGTGTATATATATATATACATAATTTACATAAGTTATATATATATTTATTTATTTATTTATTAATATTTATTATATATTTATTCTTTTAGGAAAAAGAAAATACATATATATTTCTTTCTCTATCTTTATCAGTCTTTTCAATTTTATTTTAAGTTAAGAAATCGTCGAGTTAACACAAGAGGTCTTCGAGCAAACGATGTTTTATTCACGTGTATATGTGTATATACATGTACGTCTATTATATAATATATAGAAATATATATATATATTATATAATACATAGAAATTTTAGTTTTAAGGGACAAGAAAGTTTTCCTTGGTGAACACTATTAAGCGATCATGAAAAAAAGAAGTAAAAGAACTTGGAATTTGTTGTAACATTAACTTCTCGAATTGACCGACGTATCTTTGATGCAGAAGATTATAAAAGGGAACCAAAGCGGACTGTGTTCCCATGTTGAAGATGAAATTCGCAAGACATAACAAAGCGGAAGTTTAAAAAAAAAAAAAAAAAAGAAAGGAAGTAATCGAAGTAGATAAATATTACGTACTTTACTGTCTTATAGACAGTACTTTACTGTAGATAAATGTTACGTACTTACTGTCGAATAAAGAATGAAAAACAAAAGAATTTGATTTCGAAGATACCTTAATTTCAATTTTCACGGTGAAAATTGAAATGAAAAAATTTCTATTGAAAGAAGAAATTTTCAAGAATCAAGCAAAAGCGTTCTCTTGTAAAACTGATAGAAAAAAAAAAGAAAGGAAACGGAGAAGAAAACGAAAAGAGAAGAATGAAATGAAAAAAATTAAAGGAAAAAGAGAAAGAGGAAAGGGTAGGAAAGATACTACAGCCGGAGTTGCAATCAAAACGCGTGGGAGTTGCATCTCTGCAACTCGTCTCGGGAATTTGCAGTTGCGAACTGATCGCAAGATCGTTCATAGAAAAAAATTAATTAAATAGGCAATAAAAATGTTAATGACAAAGATGTTTTCTTATATATATATATCATTATCATTATCTTACTCAACGTACTTCACACTTCACATTTCATCTTTTTTTTTTTTAGCAAAAGATAACTTAGAATTTATTATTAAATATTTGAAATTTACAGGATAAAACGATCAATCGATTCAACTTGAGGAAAAGTTTCAACAGAAAATTAGCAATTGAAATGATTCCACTCAGAGAGCTGGGAAGTATCCTCGAAGGAAATCGACATACTCGATAAATATGAGCAAAGAAAGGATCCCAAAAAAGTAACAAGAAAAAAGAATGTAAAAGAGAGAAAAGAGAAAGAGAGAAAGAGAGTGAAGGACAGAAGAAATGACAAGAATTGCCAGAAATTGTGGTAACGTTTCGAGAACTTTACTTACACTTTATTAATATCCATTTCGTCTGATCGTAAGGTTAATTGGATCCTCCAAAGACCGACATCGATAACTCTCTCCCCAACTCCCTGCCCTCTCCCGCTCAAAGCTTTTTCTTGTTAAAGACAATTTTGTTAGCAGATATGAAAGTGATTTGCAACACTAACAAGAATAAAAGCCGTTCTTCGTACATTTCTCACAGAATAAAAAAAAGAAAAAAAAGAAAGAAAAAAAGAGAAAAAAAAGGATAAAGAAAAATAAAAAAATAGTTGATTACGGCTGACCAGGTACGAGAGAGGAATCATGAAAGAAATATCGTAGAATGATTACTCTCGGGGTGTTTTATGCTTTATGTCTGAATTTAACCAGCAATGCAACCTATAATACTCTTCGATGACGTCGAGAACACTATTCTTTAAGATTTTTCGATTCCTTTTTTCATTGTTCTTTAAGCTAAGTAAATGTTCGTTTTGAAATTATCGAATTTCAAATCTCCCGCGAAAATGAAGAGATGCTCTGTTTAGTTAACGTACACGTCATTGTACGTCATAACGTGTTACGTATTAATTTAATTAATTGTAATGACGTGGAGTGCGCGCATCGGAAATTCGAATAAACGAAATTCTTAAGCATTACATACATTCGAATGATTCGAACATATCGAATATTAGTCAATAATTATTTCGCAGTGATAGGCAACACCAATGTAAATCGTATAGTAGATATTATCAATTGTAGGGAAAAAGACAGAAAGAGAGATAACTTCCACGTAAATATATATGTATTTATCTTAAAGCTATTTCCTACATCGTTCGAAAACTTACATTTAACTTCTCGATCAGCTGTTATTTGATCAATTGATATCCTAAACAATTTCAATATTCTCTCTCCTCTTACTTTTTCTATCCACTAATTAACATTAGTTTAACGTTATCTTTTAAAGATAAAAGGACTTCATTGATCAGCAATTTCTTTTTGTACGATCTGTATTAAAAAATGAAATTAAATAAAAAATAAAATAAATAAATAAAATAAAATAAAAATAATATATTTGAAAAAAATAAAATAAAATAAAATAAAATAAAAAATATATATATATTTATATATTTATATATTTATATATTTATATATTTATATATTTGCCAACAAATATTTGCCACATTTAAGAAAGATAATCTACTTATGAAACATCATCAATCATCGATAAAAGTTCAAATTCAAGATGACAAAATTTTACACGAGAAAGTTAAAAATCGTTTCTCCCAAAACGCATAACGATGAAAATTTCATCGATGTTGTAAAGAGTTCTTGGTAACCGACTCGTTACCAATTCTCACCTTCTCCGTTCTCTTCACGAGTCCCGTCTCATATTTCTTTTCCTTTCAAATCAATCCCGGAGAGTATCTCTGTATATATGTATTTATATATCTTTAGTAAAAAAAATAAAAAAAAAAAAATAAAAAAAATAAGAAGAAAAATAGAAGAAAGCAACAGAGCCCCAGGGTGTCCGTGCGTTGCCAACTGAACTGTAACTTTTTCTTTTTTCTCACTCATGATATATATACAATAGTTTTTCTCCCCTTCGTTCCTTTCTTTTTCCCCAACATTACTACGAGCACTTGAACAGAAACGATCGAAGAAAGGGCAGCGTCGAATAATACTGATGAATATGGCGACGAAGAGGTGATGTTTTTTAAAGATGCCACTGCAGCAGCACAAGTAGTAGTATCAGAGAACGAAAAAAAACGCGCGTATTTTGAATAAGATCGAGGACGATAAATGAATCGAGGTCATAAATATACCCAGTTTGCCCATCGTCTGGATATTAGAGTCCGTCGCCTCCAACCACTAAGATATGCACTGAAGTTTTATAAGCTTCCATCGTATCTGGGCCGAGTACTCGCCGCAGGTCACGGACAAATTATGAAAGGACCGAAACCTTTTTCCTTCAGATTGTCTGTCAAAGCTCCATCCATTCCGCTCTCTCTCTCTCTCTCTCTCTCTCTCTCTCTCTCTCTCTCTCTCTTTCTTTCTTTGCATTCGCACCCGATCAATCTTTTTAATACTAGATAAAAATAAAAACTCCATAAGAGAAACTACATCTTAACATTTTTTTTATTCTCTTTCACGATTCTCTACTTTTTGATTATTTTACCATTACGAAAATACAAGAACAGTGATTTCTTTCTACTGAAATCTACGAGCTACATCGAGAAATAATTAAAATGAGAGTGCTGCGTTTTAGAGATTAAAATAAAAGTGGAGAGAGACAGAATTTTAAGAATTAAAATGTGGAGAGAAAATATGAGTATTGTTAAAATCATTCTACGGGGCCTACCTTTTTCATTCTTGAGAATTATTCAATTTTTACCGAAACTGAAAAATATTTTCCTTTCTTATCCCTTATTTTTCAAACTAAATTTTTAAATTATTCGATAAAATTGCAACGCACAATATTGCCACCTGACGGCACATTTTTAAACTCAACTGTACAGAAAGTAGCAGTAACCAGCAGAAATTATTCAGCAAAGTCGATATAAGCGGTATTGACTTTGTCGGATATCCATTTATCATCTAACTTTGCTTCGCATTCTTCTCCATCAGAGAGCGCTGAATAGACTTTCTCTTACGGTAACACCATTAACTTTGATTTTTAATCTCGTCAGATAAAACAAATGTAAACTAAAAATAAAATTTCTTTTCCTTAATATGTATATCGCGTCTCATTGTGCTTTTTTATCGTCGTACATTTCAGACTGTACGCGTCAGTAACGCCGTCCATCGGTATAAATAGGAACATTCAGCGATGAAACTTTTTATCGAGGAATGGCGATCTCGCCGATAAAACAAGCTTTTCTCCAACATGATTATCAACAGTGAACATGATTAGGAATAGATTGAATCATTTTTATGTATACTAAAACGATTTTACGTATATAAAATCATTTGCTAATTCAGAATATAATAAAAAATATCAATATTATTTATAGATATAACGAAGTAAAAAGAATAAAGCGTTAAAAAGAAAATAATGCGCTTCTTTTTCAAACAAAAAATGAAAAGTAAAAAAGCATGAAGATAAAGAAAATACCGACACCACTTGACCGACACCAATAAACGAATGTTAAAGCGTATAATTGAGAAAATCGCTCGACTAAACGCAGCATCATTGTTCATTCAAAGCAACTTGCAAGTGCAGATTTTTCAATTGACGAAAGAAACAGACCATCTAACATGGTCGAAGTTAAAAACGAGTAGGACTAATTCGAGTTCTTAAAATATCACGATACAATTACACGCTGACGTGACCTAACCTCAATATGACCTAAAATGGAAGAGATACAAATTTCTTTAAATTCTCACTTACGCTTTAAGAAAAGAAAATGGATGCCATGCGATATTCCAAGAGACTCGTATGACACGTACCTAAAACAGAAAGAAAAATAATTCGTTAGTAATTTCAAAAAATAACTCAAAAAACTTATGATTAAATAATAAGTTATAATAATCATTGTATTAATTAATACAATCTATTTTTCTTCTCTTTTTTTTTCAATGAATGTACGATAATCGGATTTGTCAAAACGAATTAGAAATGAGAGATTGAAAGTCTCGAATCAAATAATTATGAGTTCATAGTTTAAAATATAAATTGTTCATTTGTATATATACATCGTTAATTTAACGATTGTTTGTGCTTTTAGTCTATTCATAGTTCAGAAATCGAAAAGATAAAATCTTCATCTCGGATCTATACGTTTTTGTCACAATGTACCTCGATTGATTTTGTAGTAGCCCTATATATATATTTTTTTTTTGTTTTATATATGTATAACACACATATATGCAATAAATAACTACTATGTCTGTAGATATATCTACATACAAAAGAATTCGATTTTATCTGATTAACGTTTACAAACCAACTAACATGACACACAACGTACTGACTCATTTCTAACCTTTGAATCATGATATCTCCGATTTTAGTCTATTCGTTAAAACCACGTATATTAGGTGTGTTCAACCCTTCACGCGTACAATAAAATTAGGTTGGTACGCGTTAAAATACCTGTTATATATCTTTACACGATTTATAGGATCTACGTGATTTACCTACATCCTTCCTTTTATTCGATCGAATTACCTATTTTTCTTATTAATAATGTAATTTTAATTTTCTATTATAATCAAAGATATAATAATAATTATACAGTTTAAAACTTTTATAATAACTAATTTTTATTATTTGAATGAAAATCTTTGAAAAGTTGATTTCACCGAACGAATTTTGCATCAAAATATATTTATAAGGTCTTTCATAATATTTATCAAATTAAAAATGTGAAATATTCTGTTGATATATTTTCTAGTAAAGACATTCTGGACATATAATGTCATTAAATTAATGGTTTAAAAGAGACATAAGATAACTATGTATTTATCGTTAATGAACGAACCTACCAGTACTCAATATGTACATATGTATGCATGTATATACGTCAAAAGCGATTTAGATATAGGTCTTCGATTAGATTTCCGCGAAATAAGCTCGAAGGTTTACAAAGTCGATATGATGAAAAAAGAGGGAAAAAAGATAACAAGTTCGCTATACGATACATACGGTTTACATTAAACTCTCTCTCTCTCTCTCTCTCTCTCTCTCTCTCTCTCTCTCTCTCTCTCTCTCTCTCTCTCTCTCTCTCTCTCTCTTTCTCTCTATCTCTATCTTTATCATTATCTTTCTCTTCCATAACGAAATTCATACATTAAAAAAGAATCCTTGTCTCGTCCATTTCGAACAGTTAAAGATAACTACTTAAAATCGAGAAAACTAAAGAAGTATTCTTCCATCTTAGAATCAAACGTGATAGAACCATTGTTTATCGTATTTACTCAACTTTGTCCCTTTGAAAACAATCATTTCAGACGTAGATTCAAGAAATTGTCTCTAATTATACGCAGAAACCCTATGATCTTCTATTTATCATAAAAATCAATATTGATTATAAAATTAAATAGAACTCTCGATGTACGTATCTATAAATTGGTCATATTTTTATCTAATTATCTTATCAATCCAATTGTTATTTTAATTTTCACAATCGAACTTAACAATGACTTAACTTTTGTTTTATTGCTAAGCAAATATGTCTATTTACGATTCTCTATAATCTCTATAACGTTTGGAAGAATTTTCACAAAGACAAATCGTTAACACAAAATTCTTCGAAAAATTCTCTTCTTCGCTAATAAAATATAAAAACAATAATCTATAAAAAAGATAGTATAAAAATTTATTTATTAAACGGCGAGGAAAACGGCGATGAAAGTACAACATATAAATTCTATAATAAAAATCTAATTAATTTTAATTACTAATCTCTAAAATGAAATGTAATTTCAATTGTATGTATATTTAAACACAAATTTGTCGTCAATCAACAATATAGTAAAAAAACTTTCTAAACACACATACGATAGCGGACTGCGAAAGAATTTATTGATGCTAGTCGTGATTACGAAACAATAACACATTTACCGACTTTTTTCACCCCTTCTTCATATATACACATGTACATATACGTATATACATATATACATATATATATATATATATATATATATATATATATATCGATACATAAGTATGCAACGACTTAGCCGTATAAGTAAATGCATTTTTAAACTAATAACAATCATCATTATTAATATATTTATCACATATATACATACATAATATATATGCATACATATATGTATCTGTAAGTATACCAATTCGATGTGTCATTAATTTTCACGAAGTATGCTTATGGAAAAGCCACGCTTCTTTATCCACTTGTGTTCACTTACAATTATACGACAATCGAATTTTCAAATGTATCGTCCACAATTGTTATGTGTCCTTAAAGTAATAAAGACTTCAGTCGCTCAAAGAATTTAATATTATAATCAAAATTATTTCGTTAAAATAATTCTTATTACTTTTCAATATATATGGATATAAATAAAATATGCACAAATATTTAAAACACACATGTATATCTGTATTGAAAAAGAATGAAAATTTGTTATATTTTATATTTTATAAATTGACAAGTAAAATTTACTCGACACGTAATTTATTCGATAAGTAAATTATCCAAGTATTAATCAATAAGTAAAATTATCCTGAAATATTTTCTTCTTAGGGACTGATTTTGTATATATATATATATATATATATATATATATATATATATATATGTATATATATACATACATACATACATACATACATATATATATTGTATTTATATAAACATCCATATATAAAAAAATATATCAGGAGCGTTTTACTTACAGAGTTAAAATCACGGCTTCGGCTTTCCACTTCTGAAAGATACAACGAAGATAATATTGGATCTCCGAGCGCTATTTCCGGCCTGTTGGCGATGCATGAAATTTACACATCCACCCACTCACACTCGCAGCGTACGCGTGCGCATACATACACAGACGAAGAGAAAGAGGAGAGAGAAAGAGAAAGATAGAGAAAGAAAAGCAGACTGACAAAAAAGAAAAAAGAGATAGAAGGAGAAAGAGGAAAAATAGAAAAGCTGTTATCAGTGGTGAGAGCGTTTGCAAGCTTAAGAACGCTAATTATCATAGCATATTAAAATTCATTTACGTGCGAATAGATGGTCGATACACGTGAAAGCTTTCGCATACATTTGATGGCTCTTGAATTTCGAACCATGCGTGCTTTGACGATTTTGATGCAAATAGGAGAAACCATACATTAAAAAAGAATAATATGTAAAAAGAAAGGAACGCACATGAAAAAAAAAAAAAGAAAAAGGAAACGAATCTGAAACCGATCTTTTTTATGATTCGTTAAAAGACCAGTTCGTGTTATTATAAAAATGAATCGAATGAAATTTCGTGGGAACTAAACCAAAAGGTCATCTTACAAACACGCACGCGTGAGATACAGACTCTACACACTCATTTGGCATTATATTACACATGAATAAATACACACGTATTTGTATACATTAAATCATTTTATACGCTCATTCATTTACGCGGCATATACACAATTCATAGACGCAAAGACACATTTTATATATTCATTCATTTATACAAACATAAATACATACTTATACATGCAACACACATTTTATACGCTAAATTATTTACACGAATACGGACACACGCATTTATACACGTAAAACACGTTTTATGTGCTTATTAATTCACACACACACGTACAAATTTGAATATATACACACATTCACTCATTTATACATACATACAAAATACACCCAGTCAGAAGATATTTCATTCGCTTTAAACGAGGGAAATAGTAAAGGTGCATTTACGCGAAGCAGAAGGTGTCGGATTGTACGAACCTTGAAAGAGTCGCATGAGGGTGGTACCTTTGAAACACGTGCAGCCCATAATATATCCCATCATCGATGCGTTCTCTTCGACAATTTAGACACTTTTCGATCTTGTTCTCTACTTTCTTCTTCCTATCCTTCTCTTTCTCCACTTTCTCTTTTTCTTTCTTTCCCACCTCTTGCTCAAATAAAACCACTCTTTCGTTCCAATCTAACGAAATCGACGAACGAAGCAAAATAATATGAGCTAATCGAAGTCGAGTCTTTTGAAACCTCTGGCACATCGCTTGTTGATACTTTTCTTCTTTCTCTCTCTCTCTCTCCCTCTTTCTCTCTCTCTCTCTCCCCCTTTCTCTCTCTTTCTCTCTCTCCCCCTTTCTCTCTCTCTCTCTCTCTCTCTCTCTCTCTCTCTCTCTCTCTCTCTCTTCACGAGTTCTCTCTTCCTCTACGTTCACGCACCGATTTTGTTCACGAACAAAATTTATTTGTTCCCTTTTGGTAGTTGATTAACGGTGCACGAGTTCTTGTCTCGAATATCGTTGTCACCATACTCCAATATCATCGGCTAAAAGAGATTACAGCTCTCCTTCTTTCTCCTCTTCCTCCTTTCTCTTTCTCTTTTTCAACGTCACCGGAAACCAACGAATAACGCTATCGAAAATCACCGTTGGAACGGGACATTACCACCTCTGCAACCATCAACGTATTGATCCATATTCTGACTCTCTCTCTCTCTCTCTCTTTCTCTTTTTCCATGATTGTACTTCCATTGTCTGTCTCCCCTTTCCTCTCTAGATGCTTCGCGATCGTTTCATTTTCGTTTCCAATCGATTAACGCACATGTACTGATAGAAGCTCTGTGTGGGAATGATGAAAACGTCGAATATACGTATTTATCTAACAATACTAATGATAACAATGTTTATTAAAAGAATAATGATAAATATTCAAAACAAAATAAATGGAATTCACTCTCACTGATTTGTTGAGTTCTATTTCTACCTACAATTTATTTTTACTCTTCGTAAACGAAAAGAAATAAACAAAAATAGGAAGACCGAGGAAACGATCCTAATAGAGAAATTGAAATAAAGATCATTATGAAATTGCGAAAAATACGTAAGAGAGGCAATTCCAACAATTTTGATCTCAATTACTCTCAAGTTAAGGTCGATTCAAATATTTTAGTTCAGTCTCCTTCATTTCACTTCAATCTCCAGTCACTTCAAGTCATAATTCGGTTTCAGTTATTTATATTCCAACATATGAGTTCAATATAGTATCAATCTGATCATACACATCATACTCTATGAACATCGAGAGCGTAAAAGATGGAGATGGACGGAACGATACATAATATTCTTTGTCGATAGACAAAAGATTGCAAGTTAACAAAGTTCAATTTATACATTTCAATTCAGCTTCCGTTTCGGTTTTTCAGCCGCAATGGTTTTAACATTATTATATGTAATTTAAATATACAGATTCACACATTTCCATTTAATCTCTTCAATTACCGATTCGTCATATTTTCTCTGTGCCCGAGATCGTCCAAACTGTCATCAACGAAGATTTTTTGAAATGACACAGAATTCTGATAACTTGGAGTCTATTGTCTATGGTACGGCAAAAAAGGGGAAAGATAAAGAGAACAGATTTTCAATTATTTCCGCTATCTCCACCTTTAATTATTAACTTGTGACATATTATATTCGTCCCATTTTTTCAGCTTATTAACGGGAAATTGCTTTTTCCTACCATTATCAATTTTCTGCACGCAAATACTATTTTTTATATTACAAAGCTGTCATTTTAATAAAATTTTACTGTGATTAATTAAATGTATTATTCTTGTAAAATTTTAAACATGTCAGAAAATAAAGAACATTTTCTTCATATCTGCTTTTTTATTATCAAAAATGTAAAAACGCATTACAAACTCGTAAAACAATTTATACTGTATATTCAGCCGATGCTGTAGATGATTCAATATGCAAGAAGTAGTTCCAAAGATTTAGAGGGAGTAATTTTCAAATATCAAAGATGCATTTCACAAAAAATACGAACTGATTACAAAATTTTATTAAAAAATTAAACAAACAACTGAAATGTTACTTTTAAATAAAAGATAATATTTGCGTATGTTAAAATGAAACTGTTATGTCTAAAAATCCTACTCTGTGAACTTTGAGAACATTAAAGGCGAGAATTAACGGAGCAGTAAAAAATCTCGTTTATCCATAGACAAAAACGTTATGAAAATTTCGTCAAAAAACAATGATTTCGGATGATCTGAGACACATAGAAAATATGACGGATCGCTGACTGAATTGAGACTGAACTGTATGAATAATAATGTTAAAATCACTGTGACTGAACAATCAGAACAGAGATAAAGCGGAGATGGAACTGAAATGTGTGAATCGATCTTTATTCTGCTTGCGATTGTCACGTTGCGTTAGGACAAAGTTCTAGATCGTTGAATAGAGATACTAGGTCAAGGGGCAGCGAGGATGTATAACAGCAAATATGTAATAGGGAGAGATCAATGAAATACGTTAATAGCGATAGAAAAAAAGCAGGATATTGCGGCATATGAATTCACATATCCACTCGAAAACATAACCATTCGATTGAGACTTTGTTTACAGAGCATTTATTAATCTAGCGTAATTTACACGCAAAAGCTGGCGTATGACCTGCTTTATGAATTAGCTTTCGGTTCGCTTCCTCGATGCTTTCATGAATTTTACCTTCCCAGTTTTTTTTATTGTGATTTTTCCGTTTTTTCTGATGCTAAAATGTTGAATAAAATACATGGAATGAAATAAAGAATTAAATATCGACACGATATAAAAAGAAAAGTCATTTTTTTTCTATATTATTAGGAGTGAATATTTCGATTTCTATCTATTGTAATTATTGCTAATAATTGATATATATTATAGTATAAGTTATAATACTATAATAATTATTACTAAATATGTATAAACAACGTGTCCTATTTGAAATTTCACACGTAACTATTTCTTATAGCTAACTATAGCTCAAAAAATGTTTTGAATAAAACTTACTCCGGTTTAGGGGATTGAGAGGAGATACAGTCACAAATCTTCTCTAGGTGCACATGATTTCAAGATTTGGAAATGACCTTTAATTTTTTAAATGGAATTATATGCTTTTATTTAAGTAGACTATTTTACAACGAATTTATTGATTACACTTTGATCTTTTAAGGTACCTAAAGAAGATTTGTGACCACCATAAGATTCTCCCTCTCCCCCGAAATAAGCTATTTTATGTGAAACATTTTTTGAAAGGAGCTAGAGTTCGAATAATAATTGCATTGAATAAGAATTTCAAATGTGACACCCTGTATATGTAGCATTACTATATATTATTATATAATATACATTATATATTATAATGTATAATAACTATACTATAATATAATATATAATAGCGGTATTTATAAGTGCATAATATATACTATAAAATATCTATATATTACTAGTACTATTAGTATTATATAGTTATCCAAATATTATTAGTATTATAACTATATAATACACTTGAATTATATAGTTATAATACTAATAACTATTACTCAAGAAATAATAATAATAATATAGGATCAGTATATATTATATTACTAGATACAGTTAGAAATAGTGACCTAGAGAAAGCTGTATGTAATGTTATACATAGGAATATTAATAATTATAACCATAGAATTATTAGAAGATAATAAATCCACAGTGAATATTTTAGATGGAAATAATCAAAAGCAACAGTCAAAAGAAATAGTTAATGATTAAAAATAATAATTAAAAAGATTCTTACAATAAACATTATAAGATCATTTAGCGATATACGACTTTTATCACGAAGTAAGCAAAGACGAAAAAGTATCTTCCTGAACAAATTTCCTAAATTGAATTTTCCAAGAGAGCAAGCGACTTCCCTTCGATTTTGTGAGCCAAATACATACTCGAGGACGAATCGAAACGATAGACTATGGGAAATGAAGGAAATGTCCATCTATCTCCCTTTTCCTTTGGAATATGTGAGACTCAGCATAAAGTCGAGTGACACTTTTATGATATACATATGCGTGTATATATATATATATACATGTTTTGTGTGTGTGTGTGTGTGTGTAATAGAATATTAAAAGAAACGATATTTTCAATTATGTACTTAAAATTTATTAATTTATAATCTACTCGCTGTCCGAAACTTCAGAAAATTTATTTGCTTTTGAGTCGTTAAGGGTATCACATGCAGATTCTTTTAAAAGATCCGATATGTTTGGTATATACATCGCATCGTCAATATAAAATATCGCCGTAGATATAATTAAAGATATAATTAAAAAAATCAAAGCGTCAAGTGGCGAACGTATTGGTTATGCTTTCGTGCTTTGTGTTCCGTACGAAGCAATCAAACGACACTTAATAAAAATTGAAATTTTTTGACCTATGGCATCTCTCAGAAGCTAAAAATAGTACATTTTATAGAAAATAAATTACCTAATACAATAATAAAAGAAAAACATCAACGATTAACAACAACATTTTGTAGGTTTACACAATTTGTAAATTTTTTCTATGAAGTTAAAATATTAATTTATATTTATATTATAAAATAATGAAGCATTATTTTACTATATCTGAAAGTAAATATTTTAAGAAAAAATATACAATATAAGCCATAAAAATATATTACTAATAGATTTCGTAACATAGAGTAACTTCTTTATCGTAAATAAATTAGAGCTACATAATCTTTCAAAAAAGATCTCCGTCAATTTTGAACAAGTACAAAAGTTATTAAGCTTCATAAAATTAATATATAGATGTATTTTCGGTTGTTATAAAGCTTCTTTAATAATTTGTAATAAAAAAAGATTTTACTAAGGTCTTCAAAATGATTTTTATCTAGCTAGATTGGCGATCCGTCACATTGTGCGTCGTTATATCTCGAAATAGAAATCAAAAAATTTTCAAGAATGTCTAATGTAATACTAAAAATTGTAATTGAATAATCTACCTAAGAGTGACTCAAAATATATTTCAACAAGCAGCAAAGATTCCGTCCACTTATCAATCTCGATTAATTACTAGCATCGATGTAACTTTTATTCATTTACAGATTTATTCATCCAGAAAAGATATTAAAAACGATCGGCTCAAACTAGGATACAAAATAAACGAAACAAAAAAGGGGAAATGAAAGAGTCTACAATTTTTTGTTCTCTTCTGTTTCCGTTTGTCTGTCTACCTGCTGCCTATCTCTTTCCCTCCCCTCCCACCTCTCTCTTTTCATATATTTTGAATAAGGTTCAGTCTCTGAGCTGGACAGAAAGAAACAAATTTTGGGAGATTGCAATTTGAAGAACTAAAAACAAAGCAGAAAGAATTCAGATATAATGCATCGACGCAACATTTGTTCCAAAATTTTTTAAAGTGCAGATATTATAGAATTTATTAAAAGATGGTATTAAAGAAGAAAAATTGTCTTGTTAGATTTCTCTGATATTTTTACACGATTCGCAAAAGCATCCAAATCGATGTAACATTTACGCGTAGAACGTCGATCAGCTCGACTCTCAAAACTCGTATCGATTCATTGCTATTCTATAAAAAACATGTAGGTTATATGTAAGAATTCATCGAAAGATCGCAATACTGTAAAACTGTTGACGTACTCTTTAATTGGGTTTCTTCACTTATTAATAAACAAATTATGTTCTCTGACGTTGAACTAGACTAATACAATTAATCTTCTAGTGTTTTATAGGCTTTCGAATAATTATGTTTTTCATATATATAAGCTGTCAAATTACTTTGATTAGTTATTTTATTAACTTGAAATATAAATATTTTATTCATAAATAATCAATTATATAATCATATTTTAAATATAAAATTAAATTATTTCGAATAAATATTTAAGATTAATTGCAAATATAAATATTTTCTTTTATTTTATTTTATTACTTATTTTCTATAAAAAAAACAAATTTTGCTTAATATAAATATTTAATTTTTACATTTAATCAATTTAAAAAAAAATTTTATAATTTATCATTTTATTCATATTTTAGATAATTTAATTATACTTTATTATTATTATGTTTAACTATTTTATATATACGAAAGTTTATTGGTGAAATTCGTATCACTATGAAATAATCAAAAATTTACGACGTTCGAACTTTAACCTAAGATGGAAAAAGGTCATCAGAGATCTTTACATTTGATTAATGACCGAACATATGGTGTTCCAACAAAGAGAATGCGTCTTTGGAATGGCCAATGCGTCTATCATCCATTCATTCGATTAAATTTCATTGTCTGTCTTCAATTTTTCATTAATTTATAGATAATCGTAAGATGTGATTGTATTTGTTATTAAAAATAATTAAATTATAGTAAATTATAGTAAATAGAAATGAATATGTAACAATTCTCGTTTTATATTTTAATTATTTAAGTATTTAATTATTACTATTAATATTATTAATTCTCTAACGTAATGTAACTTTGAGACCATATATTTATCGTCTATATATATATATTTATACGTCTATATTTATTAAGTTTAATTTTATCGTCATAAAATTAATTGTTATTTTATTATAACTATTTATTTAAGTGTAAGTTATACAATTAATATAATTGTATAACTTACATTGTAGGTATAAGAATAGAAGAAAAAGCCATATATTTAGGATATCATCTTTGAAAAATAAAGGATTATAAAACCGTTTGAAAAAGAGGATTAAAATAGCTATGATAACCATGAAATAAACGTGGGAAATAGAACTAAAAAGGTTAAAAAATCATATAGAAAGAAGAATGATGATTTTTGAAATCTTAATAAAAAGTATCATGCTGTACGTAGCGGAAACATGGGGATGGAAGATTTTAGAAAGATTAGAAAAATTAAACACGAAGTACGTAAAATGAGTTTTCGGATTAAACTTTAATATACCTACATAGTAATAGAAGAAATAAAAATGAACAAGATAAGAATAGAACCGGACAGGAGAGCTGTAAGGTGTAAAGAATAATCAAAACTAAAAAACATAAACGAGACAATTCTAGAATATTGGAAAGAAATAGATACGAAAAGTAAGGAGAAAAGGTCAAAATAAGGAAAAAGAGTATCACTTAATATACTAAATAAGATTAGATTTTGGGGAAGATTTTAAAATAGATTTTAGGAAGAACCAGAGGAAAAGATTTGTAGAATGCGCGAATAAGGAGAGGAAACAATCAAATACTTAATAAAGGAATATATTTAAAAAGATGAGAAGAAACAAAGAACTAACCATGGATGGTCATGCAGGAATACGAACAAGGAAAGAGATGGATGAAAAAAATAGTAGAAAAAAAAGAAATTAAGGAGCAGGAGAAAACATAAATAAAATTTTCGAGCATGATAAATATTATAATTATTTTTTCTTTAAAGTATTATAATTATAGATGTACAAATCATGTAAGTACAACCAACTCTTTTTTAAGGGCAAAAGGGAAGAAAATAAAATTATCTATCTACTACACGTCAAATTGTTGTTAACCGTCAACTTTGTTATTTATGAGATCGCAAATAACGATTATAGCCATCATTCATTCGATTATTAAAAAGCAATATCGATTTCAACAAACGATTTCTTATAAAACCAATTATTTCATATAAAAACAAATTATTTCTTACAAAATCAATAGATCTAGTATTAATCTACTGTTATAAATACTGTTCTTTCATCTAACTTTCTGTACCAACATTATAAATGAACATTATAAAAGAAGTGTATCTCTAAGGAAGATTTAGAAGTGTGCATTGACGTGTTAAGTAATATATGAGTATAATATAATATATATATAATATATATATATATATATATTATAATATATCCCTTTAAAATATTATAAAGGAATATATATAATATATCTCTTCAAAAATTACCATCGATTTTAATGAAGAATCGTTCAGAAACGAAAGTTCGTTGTAAGATTCTCAATTAGTGGCAACGAACGGTTCGCAGATAAATTTTTTTAAGATTGGTACGACTTGACTCACACTAACCTCCGACCCGTGCTTCTTTCGTCTCTACTCGTGGCTAATTCATACTTTGAAAGATTGGTCTGAAAATTCTGAAAGGACCCAACATCGTTTTCCTCTCTCCTTCTCCTTAATACTGATCTAAAACTGTCTCGAAAGTCTTCTTAATACCACTGATCTAGGACCGTCTCGAAAGTCTTAGTCAGTAAAGATACCATGAAAAGAAAAATAATGTGTGCTTCATTAAAAAAGAAAAAAAGAGAGCCACTATATCTTCAATAATTTAAATCATTCTTTAGTATTTTCTCTTTTTCTTGTTTTTTTTTTTCGATATTTGATAATATTAGATGGACGAACACAGTAAATTTTTCTTTTTGTTAATTAAATTTACAACAAAATTTTGTTCTTGATCGAAATGACATTATATAATATTAATCCTTTATAGGAACGAGAGATTTTTCAACCATTATTCTCGGTGATTCGAATATATTTTTTGTATTAATACTGCAAATGACCGCATTATTCGTCGTTCTTTGCGAGGAATGGTTTTTCTATCCCTGCTGTTATCATTATCAGTATTATAATACAATATTAAATATATAAGATTATAAAATAATAAATAGTATTAATAAAATATTAAATAGACGATACTGCTTTTATTAATTGGATTCGAAGAGAAAATCTCATTCGTTGTTAAAATGCTATTAAATACTATTAACAGAGTATTATACAGATAATCCTTTCTCTCTCTCTCTCTCTCTCTCTCTCTCTCTCTCTCTCTCTCTCTCTCTCTCTCTCTCTCTCTCTCTCTTTCTCTTTCAATTAACTCCAAAAATAAAATTTTGCTCCCTGTTTTATTATTACTTTAATTATTAATATTATTAATAGACTATTAAAAAGATGATCAACATAAAATATCCTTCTCTTGTTTATTTTAAATTAAATTCGAAGAAAACTTTTATCCTTTTAGAGGATAAAGATATTATTAAATATTATTAATAAAGTACAAAAAGGGTTTAGGTTCGACGTTAAGTCTAGTTGGGCCTAAAATATATTCTATTAGATTAAAAGGTATCATTCACGGATATCGAGGAGGATGTCGTCGTACTCAAGAGCCAACTTCGAGCCCGCCTCAATACTTTATCGAGGAGACGCGAAGTACTCTTCACGAAGGAAATTGACGATTTCGGAAGGTCGAGGACCAATGACGTACGTCGATGATAGACGACGACACGACTACGACGTAATTTCTCTCTCCTCTCTCTCTCTCTCTCTCTCTTTCTCTCTCTCTCTCTCTCTCTTTCTCTCTCTCTCTCTCTCTCTCACCCTCCCTCCTTCTCTTTTTCATGATATCCCGACAACCCTTTGTTTGACCATTCATCTATATTTCTACTTATTTGTCTAAAAAAGGAAAGAAATATAATGAACGTATATAAACATTACTTTTTTATTCAATTCAGTAAAAATAAAAAAAAAATAATATTCGATCAGTAAAAACAAAAAGTATTAAAATCATTTCTGGAACTTATCATTTTAAATTATTATCAATCTCATACAATACGTGAGAAATAAACAGTAAAAATTGTAAAGCGAATGATAAAAATATTTAATCTTGAAAGTTTGAAAAATACCGAATGTGCACACCTTTTCGTCGCCTCCGCATAAAGCACCACTGCAGCATCAAACATCACACACTCTGGACTGTGATCGGTCGAGAGGTCAGTGACTCTCTGTGATACAACGAGTGCCTCCTCTTCGTCGTCGTCGTCCTCGTCTTCTTAATCGTGTAACTCTTTTCGTCCGCAGCATTCGCTTCGTCGTCTTCGTTCTTCGAGAATTACTGAGATTCAATGAATTTCACTTATCCTCTTATTCCATTTTTCAAGATGTAACAACAATAACTACAATGTGCTCTTCTCTTATGACGTTTAATGCTCTTCTTTTCATTGATTCTCACGATTAATTATCAATTTCGATATTGTTTGAAATTTAACAATGGTATTTAACGCAAATCGAAAGGAAACCTTTTCATTGAAAAGATACACTACTAACCGACCACTGTTTTTCTGTTTTTTTTTCTTTACGATCTCGTTTCATAGTTCCTTTTTATATATTATCCAAGCACCGTAAATTTATTGTTCATGTCAATATTTCATGGATTAATATAAAGATCTGTATTACAAAATAATTGACATAATTCTATTATGTCTCTCATGCTATTCATATCTGAAAGAAAGAAACGTTGTAAAAAAGCTAACAAATATCCTTGTGATATCTGTAATAACATATCGAAGTTTCATATTACCGAGCATATGTTCAACTGATTAAAGAACGAGAAACTTACAAGACCTATTCTCCCCGCTAAAAAGAAAAAAGAATATTTTTCTCTTTTAAAAAGAAAAGAGAATTAAAAGATCCTAGCGAAAAAAAAATAAAATAAAAAGAAAATGAAACTATTTCTACATGTAAAAAAAACGAATGGATGAGATAAATTTGAAGAAGAATACAGGACGAATTGACGGGTGTAAATAGAAGGAGGGGAAATCTCGAAGAATTTCGAAACAAATTCGTTCAGTAAGGTCGTTTACGTGACGATAGTGTATCCGGGCAAAGTATTGAATGACCTCAGCAGGAGCTACGCGCTGGCATAACGGGTCGTCGGGTCACGCGGATACCCGGGTCGATGCATGCCGCTCGGTCAAGGCACTTCGTTGCATAGATCATTCTTTTAGTTTTTTCCTTCTTTCCTCTTTTCCCTCTTCGATTTTTCGTTTTCGAATTACGTCATTCACTTATTTTTATATATATTTTTTATTTTTGATCGTTTATTTCACTTCGCTGAATTTAGTTAAAAAAAGACTCGAACTTGCTTTTGTTTGCGCAGAGAGAGAGAAAAAGAAAGAGAGAGAGAGAGAGAGAGAGAGAGAGAGAGAGAGAAAGAGAGAGAGAGAGAGGGAGGGAGGGAGGGAGAGAGAGAGAGAAGCGAAGGAATCAGTTGGCCTAATTTAGCTGCGCGTTGGGATCGTTGTCCAGATTGACACCTACGCAAGCACGTACCCGTACCTTCCTTTCGTTTTTTCTACACTTATACACACACGTCAATTTTTTGTCTTTCTTTATTTCATTTTATTTTCTATCTATTTAACTATCTCTGTTTTGAACTTTTCATTTATGCATTCCTTCCTTCTTCTTAAGGATAAAAATAATAAGCTTTCTTTGAATGACACGTTTTCAATTATATAAGTATATAAATAAAATACTTAAAAAATGTTTCCTGAAACTTTGTTGTGCTCAATAATGAATCCAAAAAAAAAAAGAAAAATAGAAACGAACTTGCAGATGTTTTTCTTCCGTTATCCCAGTTTTTGATTTGACAATTTAAAAGAAAAAAGAGAGAGAGAGAGAAAGAGTAAGCGATAGAGAAAGAAAGAAGGTTAATCTTAGTGTCCTCCTCTTTTTCACTTCGTTTTTTTTCATTTACTAACACCTATGACGAACATTCCAATTTCCAGTCATTCTTCTTTCTTCAAACGTATAATTGAAGGAAAAATTTCAAATATAAAAAATGATGTATATAAACCGATCGACACGATTATTGTTTAGAAATCCAAGCGAGAGGTTATGCACAACGCGTTGAGGTCGAGCAGTGACTGACTCCCTCTTTTCTCTCCACAGGCGTCACGACACCGACGCGGACGCCACCTTTGTGCTTCCTATCCTCCAACCACCCTTCACCTAACCTCATCCCACTTTAAAAGCAAGTCTTCTACTAACACACCTGACAGTGACTTTACGTTCCTTGCAGCTGTGACGACAATTGTGACTTTACATCAATCGAATGGAGTTCACAATTGAGTATCACCAAATTAACTTTCACCATTTATTAATTAATTAGGTTTTTCTAATTACGGAGCTTAGTATTAATGAAATCATAATTGTTATAAAAATCTTCACTAAAAGTTATTTTTGTTTATTTATTTTTATCGTACAATTTAAATAAATTAGTATATATTAAATAAATTAAACAAATTAAAGAAATTTTTTCTTTTTTTTTTTAAGTACTTGTTAAAATCGATAAGTACAGTAGAAATAGGTTGATAGTTCTAACGCAGAGAGAGTTAATTATTTCCAAAACTAAAAATAAATTAATCAAAGATTGATACGATTTCTATAATTAATGATTTGCGTCGCTCTTTTTCTCTTGACAAACTAGAATCATTAATTTATATATTATAGTTAGATTGAATAAATATTCTTCACTTGATTAAACTTTCTTTCCTCGTTTCTAAATCGCTTGAGAAGAGATATAATAAGACGAATTGCCTTCACTGAAGATCTTTCTAAATTATGACAAAAAAAGATAAGAGAAAAAGAGAGAGAAAGATCAGAGACAAACAAACAACAGACAAAGAAATATACTCACAGAGCATGTAAATGTACGCAAAAGAGAAATAAGAAGAGAAACAGAAAGAAAAGCAGAAAAAGACAAAGAGATCTTGTCAAAGAGAATAGGCGAATTCAGAGATCAAAGAATAAAAGAAGAGTTGTTTGGTATTATTAAACTCGCAATTAAAAAAACCGCACAATTAAGATACAAAAAAAGCCAGGTCGAAGTGTCTATACTTTGATTCCTTGATGCTGCTGCTTTTACGCAATGGTCGATTTTCGAATGTCTGGTTTCGAATATTTCGTTCGAATTCGTGTAGAATTTGTTTAAACGAAAAGAAATTAGAAAAAGTGATATAATTTATCAGTTTTTTATTTTTGATCATTAATGTTGATTGACACTATCGATTCTAAGATTGCGTTTTTATCAATTAAAAATTCGTTTTATAAAAATCAATACTTGCAATTATTTGTATACTTTTTTAGTGTAGTTTTATTAAATTCTGCGAAAGAACACGATTTATTCAAAACAAATAATTCCATATTTTCATGTAAGATTCATAACATAACTGACACACTTGTCTACATTGTATCTATCCATATTAATTATGGACTGATATATATTGCCTTATTATCATAGCTATATTTTTTCTCGACAATATCTTTATTTGAAAGTTCCTTGCAACTTTAAAACTATAATAAATAAAACTAAAATGACTTGTTGATAAAAATCAGTAAAATGAGAACATTGGAAGTTTATTCTTAAACATTAAAAAACGATGTCTATAATCGGTAAACATTCTTAATATACTTATTATAGTTGTATAAACTATTTACATTAATCATTTTAGAGCTGATAATTTTTAAAATTAAAGAAAACTGATCCCACTTTTTAGATACTTATACGTTATTCATTCTAAATCAATAATAATTAAAGAAATACAAAAAAATTATAATGGATAACATTAGGAACATACAACAAGAAATTACATACATATTTTCCAACAAAAAATTAACATATACTTGGGTATCAGTATCTCTGAAGAGATTGAAAAAATAAAAAGGAATACTAAAAAATAGAAGATATTAGAACGTAATCCTACACAAAATACGAAGAGAAATAATTTCTCCACGAAAACTTGGAAAAATACTGGAGAATTCATTCGATGCGCGCCAAGAGGAGCACGAACACATATTACATATCGAGCAAATACACCTTTGAGAAAGGAACTATGTAGGTATATAGACATAACGCTATATTATGCTGGCTATGCACGGATATCGATTTCCGATTTGCCGGTTATGCCATGGAGAGTGCAAACCACTAAACTTATCGCCGATACTTCCTACATATTCAAAACACGCAGACGCAAACACACACACACATACATACATATATACAAACACACACAGAGAGAAAGAGAGAGAGAGAAAGAAAGTCGCGAGTATGTCGAAAGGGGAATGTTCTGTTCGATCCAGACATGATTAGCAAAAAAAAAACGAAAAAAAAAAGATAGGTTTCTTCTGCAGTTACCGGGAGAGTCCGTTTGGTGGTTCGTCGACACGAACTTTGATATTTTTTATAATTTTTAAAAAATAGAAAGAAGATACAATCAAAGAAAATATGAGTTTTCCGAAATTTTGTTCAAAAAATCTTTAACTCTATAAGAAAATTCGAGATCGACATCTATGAAACACCTATGAAAACAAAAGAAATCGATATCTCTCTCTCTCTCTCTCTCTCTCTCTCTCTCTCTCTCTCTCTCTGTCTTCTTCATTAATATCTTTATCGAGAAAAAGACAAAAATATAAAAAGAAAAAAAAATCGTGTCTTCCAAGTCGTATTTGCTCTCAAAGTAAATGCAAAGACACTGAGTAAGTCGGTCTCGAATTTCCCTTTAATTACGATCATTCCAATTTAAATATATCATGAAAATAGAAGAAGGTAAACGTAATGAGATATAAATAGAGAGAGAGAAAGAAAGAAAGAGAAAGAGAGAAAAAAATGAGAGGATTGAGAGTGGGAATTATTCTTATGTTCAAAATTAAAGCTAAAAGCAAAAATAAAGAAGAAAAAAAAATGATCCATCCCTGTAACCGATGATATATAGTGGTGGTTTTTTAATTATATTTATAAATGTAATGCTGGTTCGCCGGAAGGTAGCGTAGAACATGGCTCACGGAACCAATGACTGTGCTCCAAAGCGCCTACTCGACCTGACCTAGCGGCGCACATTTCTTGCCGATCGATCTGTCCTCTCTTTTTTCTCTTTTTCTCTTTTAGTGCAGAAAAATCAGAAAGTCCAAGTCAGACTACACACAAAAGAGAGAAAGAGAAAGAGAGAAATAAAGTGTATTATGCCTAACTGAAGGGACAAATCACAGTATATAAATAAAAATAGGATTTAAAAAAATATAATAAAAAGAGGAAACATATGAGAAAGATACAAAATTAAAACTCTTTCTTTACACCTGATTTTCTGAATTTAATAAAAAAAGTAAAGTCACCATGATAATATAAAAAAAAGGATGGTTTCTTATTATTATTCTCTTACCTCTTTTCAACTTACAAGGAAGAGAAAATTCTTATATCTAAATATTCATATATTCTATAGTTAAATTGATGATAAATCTCTGGGAATCCTTGGATTTCTTTACCCGCAGAAAAGAAATATATAATTTTTTGTGATTCTTTTTAAAGGAAATTTCGTTTTATTTTAACTTGTTAACGTACTATCAACATTAAATCCAAAAAGCTAATATAAAAAAAAAAAAAAATAGAAAAAAGAGTAAGTAAAAGTAAAAAAGGATAAAAAAACAAATTTCTCAGTATTGAAAAATGACGATAAAATTGTGGAAAAGTACAAAGGAAAATATAAAGCACAAATAAAATAAATAGTTGATAATAATATATCAACTATTATTAATACAACTATTAGTAGTAATATATAGAATACAGTAATATACAAAAACAGTTATATTATCATTATATTATTAGAAAAACAGAAGCATATGGTAAATATAAAAAATTAAAACATAAATAATATAAAAATATAAATATTTGCATACAAACACAAATAAATAAATTTAATATAGCATAGAACATAAATAAATAAACAAACAAGCAAACAAACAAATAAATAAATAAATAAGTAGATAGTTATACATAGATATAGATGCTAATCAAAATCGGAATCAGTTTGTTTATTGAAACATGTAAAAAGATAGGAAAAAAAATTTATCTGATAAGCAAAAGGGAGAGAGAAAGAGAGGGGAGGGGAAGAAAGAGAAAACAGATGTAAAAAAGGAGATAACAGTTTCCATCAAATGAGTATAAGACGTATAACTCTTTCGAAAGAGTTTGTGAGAAGGATTAAGAGAAAGAGCATGGCTTCGAGTATGGCAATTGGAGAGGGAAGGGGAAGAGTTAGGTACAGCGAAGTGGCTTAACAGCTAGAAAAGTTCATCGACCTCGAATCACCGCGCGCAACCCTCGGAAAAAGCGCAAAGCCTACTACGAAATCCTTTTCTTTCCATTTAAACCATAAACTTGCCTTTGATCATACTTTCTTATTTCAACGTAGTCGTGCGATCTTTCTCGGACCTTTTCATTTTTTTACAGCTATATCACATATTTTATACAATTAAAAAATTCTTTAGTTATAATTAGAGGAGCTTAATTCTACATCTTTTACCGTCCAATTGAAAGATAATGACAAACATAATGATAATGACAAAGATAATGACAACATAACAAAAATTATTAGTTGTAATACTTAGAACGCTCTAATTCTTTCTAATTTTTTCCTCTAAATATTTAACATAATGAATAATATGATATAATAAGAGTAACATTTTCTTATTTCTCTCACTATTATTCCGTATTCGTAGCACAAGCCAACTATTTTCACTAGAGACTATCCTTACGACTATATGCGAAATATCAAAGAAAAATATGAATAAACGTTCTTCATGAGGCACCGGCTGAGTTTCTATGGTAAGAAACAATAATAGCGCACATACGAGCTTATTTATTTTATTTTATTTTATTTTATTTCTTTTCTTTTAAAAAATATTTATAAGCAAAATAGTTCATCTAACGATAAATATTTCTAGGGAACTTTTCCAAAAATTTCTGATTTAAGGAGACAAGAAAGAAAAGAAATCACAATAATTCAAAAAGAAAAAAGTGTATCTAACTAATTAACTCGCCGATTAAACAGTTTGAAATCTAATCTGAGAAATCTCTCCTATGCTTTCTTAAGATATTACATCATCAATAAGGAAACTAATTTTGGGACTTCACTAGTAATATAAATCGAGTTAAGCGTGATGGAACTAGCGCTTGTCATAAAATCAATCAATTACTTTCAAGCGAATGTATGATATATCAATAAATTAAAAAATAAAAATGAAAAAGAGAGAAGCATGAAAGAAAAAAAAGAAAAGCGAGTAATGAAAGTAAGAGAACAAAAAAAGAAATATTGAAAGACGTCAAAAAAAGGGAAAAAAAAAAAAAACAAAAAAAATATCCCTTGGCATAAAAACAAGTTATTCTTTTTATCTTTCTTTCTTTCTTCCTTTCGCTAACTAGTACTAGAACATCGTTTGAAAATGCAGTAAGTTATATTCATATACTTTCCTCATGTTGAGGGGGAAGGTAGTAAAGGGATTAAAAGGGTAGCCCAACAGGGGGGAGGAAACCAGGTCGGTATATTGTAAAATATGAAAAAACCCAACTATATGCACTTATTCGTGGCACTCGAGCTCTTTAGGATGAATGAGTTATTACTTGCTCTCTCTCTCTTTTTGTCTTTACCTTCCGCCATTTGACACGACCACCGATAAGAAGTCAAAACTCTACTCTTTTAAAAAGAGAAGATGGTGTATAATGTGTACAGCAATTTGTAAATTGTAAATTACAGAATATCGTAACATCAAAATATTCCTTTTTCTCCACCCTTTTCTATTATTATCATTACCATCGTCATTGCATTTCAGATTTTAGCAACAAAGTCGAATGAGTATAAAACAATATGGATTCCATTAAATGGATTTGTCTTAGAGAAATATTTCCATTTATCCTTCCTCTCTCTCTTTCTCTTTCTTGCTCTCTCTCTCTCTCTCTCTCTCTCTCTCTCTCTCTCTCTCTCTCTCTCTCTCTCTCTCTATTAAGAAGTAATCGGCTTCAATTTAAATATTTAGAAAGAGAAAGAGAAAGAGAAAGAGAAGGAGAGAGAGAGAGAGAGAGAGAGAGAGAGAGAGAGAGAAAATACAAACTGAATCGTATGCTTCGATTACTCTTAGTTATTTTGAAACTTCAGAAATACAAACATTATGATCAAAAATAATAAATTAGAAAGTAAAGTGTAATGAAGATTTCGAAAAAGCTTTTATATGTAACTACTAGTCGCATTATACCACTCATACTTTATGCAAACATCGCTTCTCTATTTTCATAAACGTCTTGTAGAACGAAATTAACAGTGGACATTACGGTTAAACGTAAATACGTATATACAGATGCGTATAATTAAATGTATGGCATTCGACACGCAAAGTTATACAAAACTAAATATATATAGACATATATATGTGTAAGATACAAATATGAGAAAGAAAGGGAAAAAATTTAAGAAACACTTTTATATTTTTATTCTCAGAAGAAAAGAAAGAATAAACAAAAAAAAAAAAAAATAGATAAAATCCGGGGAAACTTTGAAACTTTGCGATTCATCGAAAAAATAGCCGAAAAACTTCAAGAGCAAAATTTTCTCTTTCACGACTTTTTTCTTGATATTTTGATGGAAATATAAAAAGTGTACTGACAATGTCAGTACAACAGAAAAAAATCTGATTCCTCTGAAAACAAAAAATTAAATCAAAATTGTAAAATTAGATTTCTTTAAAGAAACCACCTTCGATTATTTGATTACCCTATATATGTACGTATATCTATGTGTATACACACACACACACGATGTATACATTTTTTTTGGATATAGTATTACTATGTATATATACATATGTATATTATTATACGATATACATACACATATAATTATACATATAATTAATAAAATATACGATATATATATATATATATATATAAAACATAATTTTGTAAATTACACAAATAACTAATTTTTTTTAACTATACCCACTGTAGAATTTTGCGAAAATATGTACCTATTTATTGTTTATAAAAAATTAGTTAATAAATTACGAAGTCTTATTTCAAATTGATCAATGTACGAATACTTTCCACATTCATTGTATATATCTGTATATAAAATACAAAAAATATAAAAAATACATGTATATATATAAATACATACGGTTATAAATTTGCAATAGTTGTTAGTGGCTGCATTACCTTAAACAGGAAAATTCATATCATGCCGAAGCGAAAATGTATCACTAATTATATACGAGAGGAAGAAGAGCAGCTGGAGGATAGCTACTTTAGCGGAAGACGTTTATAAGAGAGAATTAAATTTCTGTAGGCGTCAAGTGATTCCTTCGTCGTTTGCATGGCAATCCGATTTTCTCTCCATTTTCTCTTTCCTTCCTATATTTCTCTCTCTCTTTCTCTCTCTCTCTCTCTCTCTCTCTCTCTCTCTCTCTCTCTCATTTTTACCAAAAGAATTGTCTACCGATACATTCACTTCTTTTTCTATCTAATAATCAAACAAATTTTTTTTACTTTTCTATTCACGAAAGAAAACAAAAAAGACAATTAAAAATCTATTTTGTTATACCCATCAATCTCATTATGAAAACAATTCAAAGATTTGTTGACTTTTGTTGAGTTTTATCATTGTGACCATCATTTTAATGAAATGGCTTGAAATGGATTTTCCAAAGATTTTAGGGAATAATTTTCTTCTAATCGATAATACTACCATGGATAGTCCACACCATGTTAGTTAAGGTAAAGTTTTACGACAATCCTCTATCAACCCTCCGTAGATATCGACCGCTCTGCACTCTGTCGACGTTTTCAGGATCCTCTGCATACTTTAGCCGTGAGTACAGGTTGTGTTAAAAAGCAATCTTCCATATTTGCAAACGAATTGACTCGAAGTTTATTCGTTATAATCGTCGTTATGTGTTCGATTTTTAATAAAAATGATTTATTAACATTAAAATATTTCTTAGATTTTCAATTCGATTATTTGTGATGTTTAAATATATTTCTATGAACTATAATCATCTATATATATATATATATATATATATATATATATATATATATATATAATTTATTAACGTTGAAATGTTTTTGAAAATTTCAATTCAATTAATTAAATTAATTATAAGGTCTTATTAATTCTCTATACAAATATTTTTCGTGTATATAAAACATTACATGATGCCAAAATTATAGTATTATTTATACAAGTATAATTATACTATAAGTTATACTAAATATAAGTATAATTTATACTTCAAAAAAAATAAGAAAAACTTTAGATACAGAGTAACAATTAATTTTATGAAAATGAAATAAAACTATATATATATATATATATATATATATATAATAAAAGATATATAAAAAGAAACTATATGTATGTGTAACTTCTGAAATTGAATTTCAGAACTGAACACTGAACACTGAAATTGCATGATGTTATAAGAAATTAAGTGTGATTCTAAATTACTTAATTACTATAATAAGGATGTTCTTGTACCATTTATTGAAAAAATGTAATTCGTTCTTAAGTTGTTTCTAAGAATCTTATAATTATTAATAATGTTTATATTATGAGATATTATTATTCCTATTATCTATTGTACACACACACAAACATACTTAGGAGAAGGGGATCTTGTTTGAAAGTTACGGAGATTAGAATTAGCAATGCATTGATAAACTTCCCAGAAGTTTATTTTCGAGCTGTCTGCACTGACTGTAGAAATAAACAAAAGGCGGCAAGGTCCCTGACATTTTATAAGAATATACACGCACTAAGATATAAAAAAAAAGAAAACGAGAAGATTAAAAATTATAATACAAAAATACATGAAACTTCATATTTCTTTTAAAAAATAATCTCGCTTTTTCCACGAACTTTCGAATAATTATCAGTTTTTATAATGAAATGAAACAAAAAAGAATATATAATGTGTATATATAAAACAAATAGAGACAGAGAAAGAAAAACTACTAACTGGGACAACATATAAGAGAAAAAAAGGTCGAATGGCATAAAATTAATTAGACGTGTACTTACATTGCGTATCTTATGAAAGTATCTTATCAAACTTTCGTATAAAAAAAAGATCGTTAAACCGTCTCTTTTCATGTTTAACACATTATATTGATCATACATATGTGTATGTGTGTATATATATATATACAAAAATACAAATATATAACAATATACAAACATACGTACATACGTAGAGGTAACGTAGATAAGCGTGTTAGTGTATGCAGGAGGTATCGATCGCGTCTCTGCCGCTCATGGTTCTTGTAACCACGAGGGGAGGACAGACACAAAGTCTATATATACATATATACATATGGTTTATACATACATATGGTATATATGCATGTGTATATGTATGTATGTATGTATGTATAAACAACAGCAACTGGCTGCTCTGTGTCGACAGCGGTGTTTTACTCTCTGTTGCATCTCTCTACACAACGAACTATTCCCCCGGCTCCTTTCTCCATCACTAACTCTCTCTTGCCTTTCCCCTTCTCCTTTACTCCCCTTTCTGTCTGTTGTCCTTATCATATGAGTGTAAATTCATCCGAGCTTCAGCAGCAAGTGAAATGTATGAATCGTCTCCTTCGTCTTTATTCTTATTGCTTTTCTTTTTTTATCTTCTTTTTTATATATTGTTGTATGGAGAGCTCGAACCAAAATCATTTTAATATTTACGTTAATATTAATATTGAATAAAGATTTTCGTATTTAAATTGTCCGTTACGTTCGAATGAGAATGTTTAAAAAAAAATAAGCGCATTTGGATCCTAGGAAAGGAGAAAGTACCTTTAAAGGATCCAATATAAGATAAGAATCATAATGTTACTTGATTAATTAACAGAATTATTGGGTTATTATTTTCTTGAAGTTTCATTTAAAATATCAATTAAAGGGCAGAGATACGAGTGCACAGTAGCGTAGAATTGTATTAATAATAAAGAGACACTGAAAATTGTATAAATCAATTTGTGACATCAGTTGTATTACTCGTGTCCTGTTTGATTGTTACGAAAACTACAAGATAGGGAAATAGTTCCGAACTTCAATATATTTATAATCATAATATATTTATCATTATAAATATATTATCATTATAAATATATTGAAGTATATCTTAAATATTGATTATTGAATATTGAATATTGAATATTGAATATTGAAGTATATATTGAAGTATCCCTCTATCATGCCCTGACATCCACATTTTTATATTCTGTATATAATTTACTATAATTTTCTTTATTGCTTGTAATGAAGCAATATTTGAAAATTTCTTTTAATTTTTTGTTTATGAAACTCAATGATTATAGAACAAAAGGTATAAATCATATTGTTTATGTTTAAATAATCATATAATTTACAATTACAAGTTTTTTTTATTGTTTGTAAAAAAACAAGACTTGAATGTCTTATCTAAAATTTTAAGTGATATTCGAATTTAATATCAGGTGTAAATAATATTCATAAGTAAATAACCCTATGAAATACAAATATAAATTAATACATTAGCGTTCAATATCGTAAGTCCCTTGACAGTATATTGAATATACACATATGCTTTATTATATTAATAACAGTTTTTGCTTATTTTCATAATAAACTTATCTTGACAACCTTGAACTAGTATATTTCTAAGCAAATTTCTCTGTGTATATTCAATATGTTGCCACGAGACACACGATATCAAATGCTCATAAATAATAAAAGTTAATTTACATCGAAAAAGTTGATTTTAGAACCCACGTTAATCAAACATTTTTTAATTATCCTAATGAGTAATATTAAATCCTTAAAATATCAGATCCTTTTTTATCAACTGCTATATATAGTATATTCCGTCAAATTCTATTGATAAAAGCTTTATTATTTGCTTTTTGTGTTCTTTAAAAGCTCGAAATACGCAAGATCGACAGATTCACGAATAAAACTTACAACTTCTGCGAACTTTCCCTGGAATGTTATACTTAATAATTTGAGTCTTTCGAAATCATATTCTCTTGCATAAATCATGTATTATACAGAAGAATAACTATGTACATCATTCGTCGAAAATTAATTCAAGACAGTGACTCAATCATCGATACAAAACAAGCTATCATTTCTAATCTCCAATTAAATTTTGAAGCAATAAACGAGCGATCAATATCAATCGAATACAATGACGTTTTAACTACGAAATCTTTCTCATTATTACGATCTACGGTAGTAGAAACTAACAAATGATAACGAAATCGAAAATAGTCTAAGTTATCGATACACGTTTGGTTGCAACAAGTAGTTGATTAATGCGAATACAATTATGAATTCAAGTTGGAATGATATTCCAAGAATATTTAATGGATCCTATAAAATCGCTTATTGTCCTTGCTACATGCTTTCTCGTACACATATATGTACACATACACACGCGCGCACGCGCGCGCACACACACACACACAGACAGACAGACAGACAGACAGACATATATATAAATAAAGAACATTTAAAATCCAACGTTTGATAATATGTATCTCTATTAATAAGGTAAAAGAAAATGAGTAAATAATTCAACAAAATTTCAAAAAACAGCGATCTAGTTAGATCGAAAAATAACATGGTTTTTTACGGCTTCGATTTTTCAGCAACAAGAAAACCCGATAATCTTTCACTAAGAGCCTTTCACTAAAAGTTTTTCACTAAGCAAAACGTAAGAGAAATCACGAAAATAAGTTGTTCCGATCTAAAGGTATTTCATAAAAAAAAAAAGAGAATTCATAGCTAAGAAAAAAAGAAGAGAAAAATTTTTGTTTTCCATTTGATTCCAAATATAATAATAATTATTATTATTGTTAAATTTAAAGCGAATATAATCTTTAAAATTGACTACTAATTATTCTACTTTTCTGATTAATATCTTTAATATCTGACTAATATCCACATCAAATCGAACCATAACATAAATCTATTTATCTTGAACTTGAAACTGACTTAAGAAAAAAAAACCACCACAACTCGATATTTCCCTCAAAAATAAGCAATATTTCTTTTATAGGACGACGTTGAAAACCGATAATACAAATTCCATGAGAATTTTACTCCAGTATCGAGCAGGCACATTCGAAATCACGATTACAACCACTAAGCTTATAAACCTGATATATAATAACCGATAATTAAGCCATCAAATGATCTCATAATATCTCCTGTTTCTATACAACTTCTAATAAATTTGTTCATTCAGAAGAATGAACGTGCTACCTTCCATAATAATAATATTTCAGTATTATTATAATATGCATAAAAATATGAATCAATGAAGACTATTCTAGTACTTTGAAAAGTAATGTCTGTGAATTCGGACTTACCTTGCGAATTTCCATTTGTCTGTCCTCCCTGGGACGAAGGTATTCCTGGATAATGAGGTGGAGGGTGAGGAGACGAATGATTACTGGGCGACCCATTAGAATGTGGATTGGCAGTCGTTGGGGTCGGCGTGCTCGGTGTTACTTGCTGGGATTGTTGCAAGCTACCGGTTGAAGTCGATGTTGGCACAGAAGTGCTTCCAGTCTCGTTACCTACGTTAACGGGTTGTACTTGTTGCTGCTGCTGCTGCTGCTGTTGTTGTTGTTGTTGTTGTTGTTGTTGTTGTTGTTGTGGTTGTTGTTGCTGTTGTTGTTGCTGTTGCTGTTGCTGCTGCTGCTGCTGTTGTTGTTGTTGTTGTTGTTGTTGTTGTTGTTGTTGTTGTTGTTGTTGTTGTTGTTGTTGCTGCTGCTGCTGTTGTTGCTGCTGCTGCTGCGATTGAATCTGTTGCGACTGTTGTTGTTGCTGTTGCAGTTGTTGTTGCAGTTGCTGTTGCTGTTGTTGTTGCTGTTGCGATTGTTGCTGCGATAGTTGTTGCTGAGGAGTTTGCTGAGGACTCGGTGGTTTTTGCATGTCCATCAAATCACTTATCGTTTCTGAAATTCCATAAAATATCAATTTTTATAATTTGAATTAATCGATAGATGCACCTATTACAACTAAATGAATATGTTTAAACGAATATGTCTGACAAATAGCTGTATGAAATTCCATACGCATACTTATAGACTTATGGATGCATTTGCATAGAAAGCTAAGGAAGGATCAAGTTGTATATCTCTTGAATCCATAACTACAGAGATTGCTTGTCATGAAGTTTAGACTTGACAGACATCGTTGAAGTTAAGCTATGTGTCTACGTTATCATGCTAAGTAATTCTAGAATAACTATTAAACATTCTAAACTCGGTTAGTTCTAGTTTCTCTAAAGAAAATTTATAACTAAGTAACTAACCAACTAAGCAACTCATTCGATAGTTGGTTATTGTTTAACAAATATGAGCTAAGAAGCTTTAAAAGAAAGACAATTATTACTCGTTCTATCTTGAAATGTCTTCATTCATTTTTTTTTTTTTACTATTCGTTTCGTCCACGAATCATTTCGAAAGAAATTTAATCTTAAAAAAAGACCGTATATATGTATTTTGAATACACTCACCATTTTCCGGAAACGATGTCGATCTTATAACTGGTAATAAGATTCCCTTTTGTACCAATTCGTCTCTACTAGCACGTACAGAGATTTTTCTTTCAAGGGCTGGAAAAAAAATTAAAAAGAAACAATTATATATTCGACGATTTCAGGATCGTACAATATTTTTTATATTCTTTATCTTCCCTCTCTCTCCTTTCTTTTTCTATCTATTTAATTCGATTTATTTTTGCTTACATAAAGAAGCGGCCTCAAATTTGTCCGATTTCTTTTTCCGCTTCCATTTCCAAGGTTTAAAAAGTCTACCAAGGGCTGAAAATTTGCTTTTCCTTTCAAGAGGAGGCGTTCTCGCGCCAGAGCCCAAGCTGTTCGTTCGAAGGGCAGCGCCATTTTGTTTCTTAGCTATAAATAGAAAATAATAGAAAAACGATTATTAAAGATAGTAAATATTACAAATTACCTGACATTATCATTATTATCGTACGAGTTATCCTTTTTATCGACACTAGAAAAGTAGAATTCGATTTTCCACTTTTTTCTATTAAAGATATGCCGAAGTCGAGAGTATCATTTTCTACATTATCGACCTTTACCGACAAGGGTTTATTACATGTATATTTTCAACCCCTTCTTATCACCCCATCGTAGAACAGAAAAGCAAAGAAAACGGAACTTTTACCGACCAAATAAGTCGGTAAGGTTGTTGCACAATTGTATTATTTACTAATCTCAAATCAATAAATCTAATTTCAAGAATGAATTCCGTTGGTTAAAAAAATATACATTATCTAGATTACGATTTAATAATCCGGAAGTATTTGGGAAAATCGTGTGCAGATGCAAAAAAAAAGAAGGAATTTTTATATCCAGATGCAATCAGCGTCAATTTCTACCTCGGGTATATATCGGGCAGAGATGAAGATGAGCACCGTTATCAGGAGGTTTCCCTCTTGAGGAAATACACGACATTACATTATCCCTCACTGATATTACATCTACGTCACTTGTGTCACGTAACATGAGTTATGCCTTTACGTCGTAGCGTCTTTAACGTAACCTAACTCTAACAACTGCTATTACTTTCCCCCAACTACTATAAGCACTACCTTTAGATTATTCTCCTTTTTTCTCTCGATATGGCAATCGAGGAGATGCGAAAAGTTTGTTGAAAAGGATAAAGCTTTTCGAATTGTGAAAAGATAATGACCGATGGCTATGTCTGTCTTTCCCTTATCGGTTATTTGTTAACAAATCAAAAGTATTTGACAGAAAAAAAAATAAGGAAAAAAAAGAAAAAGAGGAAGAGAAAGAGAGAGAGAAAGAGATAGAAAGTACAGACGTACCTGTTATGATCGCTATTTCACATCCGGCTTTGTTAATTAGTTCGATACATTGTTATCAAAGCCAACGCATGAAAGATAAAACATAAAAAGCGCAAAGATCACGTGCTGTGGAAACACGAACCCTACTCAATCGTGTAAACAAGGACAAAAATAATGATAGTTTAAAATAGGATTTAAAAATAAAAGGAAAAGAAAAGATCTCTTTTTCCAATTTGAAGCTCAAACTCGATTACAAAGTACATCAAACAAAATTTGATCCTTTCAAGTAAGCTGGCAACTTTGCAATGTAGACTTTATGTTGGCTTAGTGCGATCAATATTTTCCATGAGTTTCGTATACCAAAATCATTTCCACAATTTTCTAACACACGAACATTACAATTTTAACCCTCATAATACAACCATAGTAGCTCGTATTCAGCGTCACCATAAAATCAATACGCGACATCGTAACTACTACATAAATAATTTACGGGATTTCTTCTCGCTACTTACTCGTACTTGCACCTAAATCAATTATGAGATGAAAACAGATAGAAAAAGAGAGAAAAAGAGAGAAAGAAAGAGAGAGAGAGAGAGAGAGAGAGAGAGAGAGAGAGAGAGAGAGAGAGAGAGAGAGAGAGAGAGAGACATCCTATCAGCGATATTTTTAGATTAAAACGATGAAATTTTCTTTTATGTGAAAGAGAAAGAACGAAGTAGAAACAAAAAAGAGAAGAGATGTTCGAATATAGTCATTCAACGAATTACGTGCAAAAATAGAAAATAGTGTCTTGTGTCATGTATTGTATCGTACATATTGAAACAACCATTAAATGTAGACCGAACTTTTACAAGGCTTTATATATCAATTAACACCGAACAACAACATCGAAACCAGACGAATGATACTCTCGAAAGAGTTGGATTTACACGATCTTACAAAAGTACTTGAAACGAAAGTTTTACAAGAAATATTCCTTACGAGTCTTTACGAGAAATATTTAATATTGTCCAATTAGTTTGAATCCACACTTTTAATCCTCGCGTTTAATCCTTTTCCCTATTTTAAATAAATCTCGAAATATAAACAGAATTGAGATATTTGTATTTATCTTTTTTCAACTATTAAAACGAATGTTTATAGATCGAAAAAGAAAGTTCCACAGGTTACAATATCGTTCTGCAAAATATAAGAAAGAACTTTCAACGAAAATATTCATTTCGAAAATGTTTTTCGAATCTCAGCTTTTCATCCTTGGCATCTAACCCTCTGTGTCAGTCGAAAGAAACGAACGGACAAGAGAGGAAGAGGGAGACGAAGGGAGAGAGAGAGAGACAGAGAGAGGGAGAAGCGATGTATATCGATGTTCCCGATATCAAAGTGGAATAATCAAAGCCACAAAGCACTTCCGTTAGTTGGGAGACCTATTCATGTGCCTCAAAGACTCGTCGAGGGCCGTTGCACCAGCGTGTAAACTGCATTCGCAGCAACGGCAATATTAACGTGCCAACGTTAGGATGGGGAAGAAATTCTCAACTCCATTGTTGGCGAGCAAGCGAGAGAGAGAGAGAGGGAGAGAGAGAGAGAGAGAGAGAGAGAGAGAGAGAGAGAGAGAGAGGAGAGAGAGAGGAGAGAGAGAGGAGAGAGAGAGGAGAGAGAGAGAGAGTTGCTGCACTACATATCATCGTTTGAGACGTTTAGCCCCTCGTAAAATACAGTGAAGAAAAAAACAAAGCGACGCTCGATCAAGGATGACCTTCTAACGAGCTAGCGGCTCCAACTCGACCGGACTCTGAAGTAGCCTATTTGGTTTCGTCCCTGTGAAATCCTTTGAAAATCTCTTTTCTTTTTCAACAAGATTCTAAATCGATGATAAATTCTTCGGATTTTAAGAGATTCTTGAGAGATTCTCAGAAATGAATTAATTACTTATATTAAGAAAAATGAAAATTCTGTATATATTTATTTTTTTTATGTAAACGACTATTTCATATGCATAATATCGTAAGATGTACAAGAAATAAGTAGCTAACATTCGAGTTATTTCAAAATAACGTTTTATGAAAATCGTTGTATACGAAAATTATGATATTAAGAGAGATTTATCGAAAATAATTTTGTTTTCTTTTTCTTTTTTAAGTGAAATTCTATATCTTTTATATAAAAATTAGAAAGAATATCAAATCCCGAATAAAAATCTATTAACATTTATTATGTTCATTCATGATAATACTCTAAACCTACACCCTGTATAACAATTTCGAAGTTTATTCATACGACATTATTACATCTAACAAGTTATAATTAGCTAAGAATCATGAGATATTCTGATAGGAACGATAACATTATTCTTAGGGAATCTCCGAGAAAACGAACTTTATATGTACATTGTGTCTGATACTCTATACTCAAGAGAACTCTCAAAAAATTTCAAAAAAATTCATACTGTGACTATTGTCAATGAGAAAAAGGCTTTGGAAGATGAAATTCTGTAAAGAAACGGGGAAATTTCCTTCGGGACATACAGAAATCCTTATTTATCTGTCGGAAATTACTCCTCGCGAAAACGCGTCTTTAATACTAAACCAATAACGACACGATTAAGCCTTCGAATATTTAATTCAGTTTGTATTTCATTGCTATAGTGCTAGAGATGAGAACATAGAAATATAGGATGACAGTTTTTCAACACGAAATTCATCGCCAAATAGATAAAAAAAATAAGTGCGTGAAAACTGCAAAAATGTATAATAATATTTTTTGATTATTCATCCCTTACAAAATTAAAATAAATTCTTTTTTTATCGTAACATTTTATTATCTTAACTTTCATCTTTATTGAATTATATACGATACATGCAATTCTATAGATACGTCCACAATGTAAAATCCTACTATTTATATATGTAAATATGTACAGATATATAAGCCACGTTAATACTCTAAAACTTAAATTACGTACAATTTTTTTGAATGTAAAGGATCTTCTCTGGAAGGATTACACGAAGTCTAGAAACGATTAGAATTAATTTTAAATTTCTTAATGAATATCGTACAAACGGTGTTTGACAAAATGGGTATAACTTGAGTGAAACTTGAAATTTCCGATTCCGATACCCTCCTCGACTTATTTTATTCCATCATACTTGTTTAAAACAACGAGAAAGAGAGAACGTTCACTCCCTATCTCTCTCGTTCCCCCCTCTCCTCTCTCTTTTGTTCAAGAGGCAACGCGCTAGGAAAGACTATTGAATAGGGTTAGTGGTATAGCGGTATAGTAAATCTGGGATCAGAGATGGAAGTTCGAGAGAGTTGGCTGAAAACTGCATGAATAAAATAAGGATGCAACGGTTAGTGTACGTAACCTTCAGTCACGACAGCGGCACAGAGTCTTTCAGCGGAAAGATCACGGATGTTACTATGGTTACGCCACTTTGTTTTCCGTTCTCCAATTACGTAGCCGCTAATTGTCAACTTGAAACCTTAGATACAACCCTAACGTTAATACACCGTGTCAGGACACAGGTGTAGGGACACAGGTGTCTCAGCATGTGTATCTATGTCTTGCTGATCATAAATACACTATATGAATCAAATCATAGACTTCTATTATATTGAAATACCGATTTCATTATAATACCAATTTCATTATAAAAAAATACCGATAATATTTGTAGTTTTTCTATTTTATTACAATTTTGAAGGTATTTGAAAACAGAAATTTAAAACCATTGTTATTTTATTAACGATGTCATGTTAGAAAAATTATATCGAAACCGATATAGTATGGAAATTGTTGTAAAATCAAAACCAAAATATGTAATTACGTAACGCCATTTTTTTTTAATAATATCTATAGTATGATCGTGAATGAAAAAAAATACGATGTTGCAATCATCGAAATGTCTATCTTAAACGCCAAGTGTCGCGATATCAATCGATGCAGTCTATTCGATAACTGTGCTATCTTTTATTTCGACGATCGAAAAATTATATTTTTTCCTATAACTTTTATTAATACACTATTTGTTAGGGATTAAGGCTGTTCATCTAATATGGTTCGAAATATGTATGGCTTCAGCGACAACAGATGCAGAAAATAAAATGAACTAAAAGCGCATTAAGAAAAACCTGTTCCTTTTCACGATTCACCGTATCGGTGTGTATGCTTATGTAAAGAGATTGTACCCCTTACGCTGTCAGCGCGCATGAATTGAAGAACTAAGCTGAGACATCAGACATAAAGTGCGTTCGTTGAATTTCATAAAACAACTGGTACGAAGTCAATACGTACCTCCATAAAAGGAACGAAACGTGCGATTGGTAGTAGAGAGATATTGATGCTTTTCTTATACTCGATTGAGGTTACGTATATTACTTTTTTGCATCTGCCTAAAATCTGCTATTATAATAATAAATTGGTAATAATATTGTATAGAAGAGATTAATAAATATACTTATGTCCCGTTGCAAAATATATTGCAACTTTATTCCTAGTTTGTCTTACCATATTGTTTATGGGCCATTAGGATCATAGTTGAGATTTGATTACGATCATATCTGCCATACGTCAAAAGATAGCTTCTCCTACAAACATCAATTTGCGGACTTAATCGGAATATTAATAAATTTCTATATAAGCATACATAAATGAAATACAGCTGAATATGTATGAACATCGAGTCAGAAATATAAAAAGACAACTGTGTCCAAAATGGCTTAAAAGAAGTAATGCACGGAAAGACTAGCGAAACGTATTCATTAGTTTTGAAGGAAAAACAATGTAACAAGAAAACAAAACACTAACAAGTAGATGGCGATAATAAATATTGCATTATTCTGAATGATTATTATCACTGATGGAACATAATCAACGATATACATCTAAATAAATTTATTCATCATAGGAATAATTTAAAAAAAACTAATTCGTTTTTCCAAAGTAATCTGATAAGTAAAAATAAGACGCAACTAATATGCACCATTTTCTCGATATGAGATACTGTAACGATACAAGCAAATCTGTATGAAATTCATGCAGCGTGTTGCAAGATACTATTACGCTATAGATTCTGCTCATCGAAATATTTGTGCAATTTCGATAATCCATTAACGTCTCATTCAAAAGATAAAGATTTTTTACACGAGATCATTGTTTCCGAAAAATTACTCTTGAAAATTTGTTTAAGCTTCTGTCTTGAAAATTTGTTTATGATTCTTACAAAGAAAAAAATATTTCTTTTTAATCTGAAAAGATAATCTCGTGTAAAATATCTTTATTTTTCGAATGAGCTCTTGATTATCAAAATTTAACAAAAATTGCAATCATGAAAATTCATGGTATAAAGCTTTGCAAACGCATATAAAAAGAACCATCTTAAGAATATTTCTAATGACCGACCAACACCGGAGACCCAAATGTTTTATGACAGAGCTATTAGCACCATCTTACGCACAATATACATTTTTAAAAATTCATTAAATTGTACTTACCGAATTGTACTTAGCAAAATTCCTCATTTTATAATTAAAAAATTATGAGCTTCTTCTAATCTGTTACACAATGACGCAAAAATTGTACTCATCTTTAAAATGCGTACTATCGCTATTAAAATATAATTTACCTGATGATATCTTTAACGATATATTAATACTTAGAATAAAAATGTAAATTCATAAGTTAATTGTTAAATATATTCTTATTTATAAAGTAGTTTTTAATTATTGAGACATATTTTTATAACATATTTTATAACATATTTTAAATATTAAAAACATATTTTTAAATATGTTTTTAATTATTGAGAAAGAAAAATATCTTAGTCTAAATTTACCATATTTATAATAAAAAAAAACCGAGAAAATATGTATTCATTTATATATCGATTGGCATAATGTTGATTTAAAATAATATCAGTTTTAAGTCGAAATTGCCCTTAGAGATTTGGAAACATATATAAAATAAAATGGAATAAAGATAAAAAAAGGAAATATAATTCACTATCTTTTAACTGAAAAGTTCTAAAAGTTTTACCTAGATGGGCCAAATTGTAAATTCCAAGATATTTGGCGGACCAAAAAAGAAAGAGGGGGAAAAAGAGAAAAAAGACTAAAACTGAGTCACCTTCAATGGTTCTTTCAATGACTAGCTTGGCTACGATTTTAGGGATGTTTGACTCCCCATTATTCCCTCTAAAATGAAGGCTAAATATTCCCTAATTGCACTTTCAAACTATAAGGCCTAGAACGGGTTTTCTATTATGAAATTCATCAGTAAATTCGGATATATCATCTTGCTCTTCCACTTTATGTAATGGATGATCTCTGAAGGATTTTTTGTATATTGTTTAATCAATGAAATTAATCAAAAGCACAAGCAATTTAATGTGTCTTATATATAAATATATCTACACCTCGATATAATTTCAAACAAATTAATTTATAAAAAAAGACGTATACGAATGTAATGATTATGAATATTTGATATATTGTAACATCAAAAAGGTTCTGAGTTCTTCAGATTACTTTCAATGCGTTTAAGAAAGAACGATGTTCATGTTAACAGTAGTTGAAACGAACACCACGATGTAGACTACCACCAAAAAGAATATCGAAATCGAAGAAATTTGACGCAGGATTAACGTCAACTCGTTGTTTTTCCGACTCGATTTTAGAGTCATTTATGCCAATGTATGTTCATGCCAAAAAATCAAGGCCATCAATTTAATGCAATGATATATCCAGTCAATCAGTACATTAAATGCATAACAGAATTGGCAAAGTATTACATGTACATTCGTCATATACGATATTGTAACATAGAAATTAATCTATTATTGCACTCGTATGATGTGTGTGTTTGTGTATATATATATATTTATACTCGTTTCAAATGAAATATACTAAAAAGTAACTTTTCATCCATGATTCAAATTTCGTGCCAGAATTGATGACTGTCAATAATCATTCTTTCGCTTCCGTTACATTTCTTTCATTTTTTTCTCACTCTATACTTCGAAATACTTTAAAAACAGCAAATGAAACAGTATTTGACTACCGACATTTCTTTTACTTTCATGTGAGGATTTATCGTTCAAAATAAGAGTAACCAAAGCCAAATTGTCCTAGTTTACTTTAAAATCAAGAACTCTTTTATTCCACTTTCTTCAGCGTCATTTCAAATTGAACCTTGCAACAACTAATTTATTTTTTCGTCTAATAAAAACTTCATGTGTACAAATTTGTTTCATGTATAATTTCAAATTTTTCATAATTATCACCGACCGAGAAAGCCCGTTTAAAATCTTGTTCTGAAATTCGTCCGTCTATCTCGCTTAGATAATTGATTAAAGGTAAAATAATCTTTAAAAAAGAATCTTTCTTGTATCTATCTAGCGAGCCATGTATCTTTGTCTTTCCTATAGAGCAGGTATCAGCTGGTAAAACTAGCGTAACGGCGTTGTGAATACAGTCATACGCCAAGCACCGTTACTGGCCTCCCCAACGAGTTGCGATAGGGAACGACGTAATAAACGTACGAACACTCCAATAGAAAGAGGCAGACAGAAAGAAAGAGTGAAGAAGGGAGAAAAAGAGAGACAGCAATAAAGAGGAATACCATAGAGAGAGAGAGAGAGAGAGAGAGAGAGAGAGAGAGAGAGAGAGAGAAGGGGGAGGGAGGAAACGAGCATGCTATGTGTGGCACATTGCGCACGATCCTTTTACTTTACTAGATGTATATGTGTATATGTGTTTAAACCATGCATACTCTGCACCTACACACGCAATAACAGAGTTTCTCAAACTCTCAGAATAAAGTCCTCGCATCGTGAACAGCTGCAATCTTTTTCCTTTTGATCTCACATGATGCATTGAAATAAATGAATTTAAATATATGACGTAGGCCACAATAAAAAAAATGAAAAATATAATTTCTTTTTTTTCCTTTAAAATATTAATAGTTACTAAGCTTCCTGAACATCGCTTTATCTTCAATATATAGTAATATTGTGAATATCGATTCATTTATATGAACATTGTTATTTTCGCCACGTCTTCACATTTACGTTTTATAAGGTTGCCGTCTGTTAATGACGTCTTCGTAAACTTTTCTTCTTATGTTTTCTCGCGAAGAAAAGCCGAACGTGAAATTTTCGACGTTTAAAATATAGCAAGAGAGCACGTTCAAACCTGTCTGGTTTATTACACAGATCGTACCATACAAAAGTTTTGCTTGCTTCCCTTGTAGAAAAAAATTGTCGTTGTTAGCTTCTCTATAAAATCAATCATATCAATTTTAAATATATTAACAAATTATTATGGATATGAATACAATTATGCGAATAATAAAGGATGTTTGTATTTACAAAAAGACATATATACGTACACATATATGTATACACATAAAAGAATAGATGTATACATAGAGACTAATATATAATACATATATACATATATGTATATATACATATATGTATATGTATTTATATGAGTGTGTGTATTTATTATTATGTTAGTATGATTATTATTATTATGTTAGTTAAAGCTGAACGTTATAAGCAAATTATAAGAAAGGAAACATATACTATTATTATTTAATATTTAGAGCCGGCCGTTCTCTTGAACGATCTCTTCGTAGGTGCACAATGCGAAAGTGGTGTGACACGGAACGGCATCTTACAAATATTCAAAGTTGTTTTTTATGCTTCGATTTTTTTTATTTCCTTTTGTTTTTATTTTTATTTATTTATTTCTCGTTTTTCTTCGTCTTTACAAAAATCCTAAAAAAGATCGTCCAAGGATCGCTACGATCTGACAAACGTTGTTGTCTCATCCAACATATATATATATATATATATATATATATATATATGCATATATATAATTTGTGTGCATTGAGTTACAAAAATATGCGAATGCTTTTCGCAAATGAATAATTTCTTTTTTTTTAGATTAAGCGGAAGTGCACCGTATGTTTTAAATAGATGTACAATATATGAAGCATGCGAAGAATTAAAATAAATAAAAACAAAAAAAAAAACAAACAAAAACAAAAGAATTTTGCCCTCTTGTACCAAAGTTAAAAAATGTAAGCGTTTTTAAGATATTTTTTATAAAATCATCTGATAAGAACTTTTGGAGAAATTCATTCCGCTGCTAGGATAGAAGAAATTTCCTTTAAAAGTCAAAACACATACTTCACATATGGTACATGAACTTTTTAAATTTCAAAGTTCATTGTACTCGGCGATAATTAGCAACAAAAAAAAGGAAAGAAAAATGCTTTCTTTATTCCGATTTATTATTCTAATTCTCTTCCGTCCATAACGAGAAGAATCGAATCTTTAAAAATCTTTTAAGAATTTTAATGTCCGTCACTTTGCAAACTTCGTAAAGGTTTCCTTTCGTCGATTCGATGTCAATCGTGGAACACCCTGAAAAAACTGGCAACTTGCCAGACGCGTTTGATCGTAGTGGAGACGAAGAGATGAGGAATGAAGAGCCTAACTTTCGACTTCTACAGAAAAAAGAACACTTTCTCTCTCTCTCTCTCTCTCTCTCTCTCTCTCTCTCTCTCTCTCTCTTTCTCACTCTCACTCTCTTTCTCTTTGTATCTATCTGTTCTTGTTCTTCCTTTCTCCTTCTCTTTCTCTTTCTCTCTCTACACAACTTTCGTTGGCCCCATCCTTTGTTAACCATGAAAATGTGTCAATGTCACGAAGGGCCAATGTGCCAATGAGCTCGAGGCTCACTAGATAAAGTGAAAGATAAAGAAGCCACGAAAAGGGGAAGGAAAAAGAATGCGAGAGAGTATTAGCACGGTAGTCGTGATGGAACTTTGAACGGAAGCAGGATAAAAGAAAAGAGGAAGAAAAGAGGAAGAAAAGAGGAAGAAAAGAGGAAGAAAAGAGAAAAGGAGCATAAAAATAAAAGAAATCATCAAGAGTTCCAAGACCTTGCGACAGTGCAAAAAGCGACCTTGAATGATGGACGAGTACAAATAAAGCGAAATCAAGAGAAAAAGAAATTTTTGTCCCGAAATACGTCATATTTCCTTTGTCGTATATTTCGCAGCATTGAAAGGGAAAGAACAAGAACTTGTCCAATAATTCGTGATATTCGAAAAAAGGATAAATAAAAAATGGAAACCCACGAAATTTAAATACCGTATCGCTATTTTATCTTTTTGTTTAGTATGAAAATAAGAATGAGAAAATCGATTGACAAAGACTAAATTATGCACAAGAAAATTAAATGAAACGAAGACGAAGATTATAAACTTTTGGTGATTTAATTGTTTTCGTGATAAGCCGAACTTTATTGCTTTTCACATCATTTTCGAGAAATAAATAGAAAGAGAATAGAAACTCAATAGTTCACAGAAGAGAATATTTTTTATCTCGCTCTTACTTTCACAAATTCTCACACAATTTCCTATAGGTTTCCAACTCCCACATGTCATTATCTTTGATCCTTCCTTCCTTTCGCTTATTATTACATGAAGCCTCTTTACCTGATACAAAGATTCCATAAGAATCCGTAAAACAAGCAAATCCTCATTTAAATATGCGAAGAAAAGATCATGTTTCTTGCAAAGTTCTTGCAAGGCGAACGTAAAACAGATACGTTGGGAAAATTTTAGTGAAAAACTTCGTTACTATCAAAATTTTTTATTTCCCAAAAAATTAATATTTTATGTAGCTTTTGGGAATTTTAATTGTCTTAAATGAATATAAATAAATTTGATTGATGAATAATCATAAGTTACTAAAACAAAATCGATCGTATTCAGGAATAAATATCTAAAAAAGAACTGACAAAATTGATTCGTAAACTTATCGAAAAAATTGAAGATAAGGAAAGAGAAGGAGAGAGAATCGGAGGAACAAACGACTACAAAAGAAAAAGAAGATAAATAAGAAGCAGTAACATCTTATCGGCATTAAAATTGGCGAAATCGAAGACTCGAGGGACTCGTAGCAAGTTCTGGCAAGTGGTCCGAGGAACTAAGGCGCCCCAAAACTATTTTCCGCGTGGAAGATGGCCAAAAGCGACTCGGCACACTTCGTTTATACGTACTTTTGCGATGAGAAGTCCGTCGAGATGAGAAAAGAGAAGAGAAAACGGTTCGTTGCCGTTGCTCTGCTGTAGTGAGATCATCAGCTGCGTCCGGTTAGTCGATAGAATCTAGCCATCTTTCTCTCTCTTTCTCAAGCTACTTCTAGATCTGACATTCACAAAAAATAGAGAAAAGGGTAAGCGTTCTCTATGACTAGTCGATATAATTCGATGACGAATTCATAGAAATTCCTTCGATCGACTTCGACCGCACATCTTTTCTCTCCTCCCTCTCTCTGCTATTTCTTCTCTCTCCGCTCATCTTTAACGATCAATGATAAGATCGAGTTTATGTGAGTACTGACTATACTCGTCGAAATTGAATAGAATCGATTTTTGTGATGGCATTGACGAAACTAGGTCGATGATAAAGCTCTTTTATACTACGATATTTCCAAGTGCATCTAACAAGTGCATGGACCCGTTTTCTGCGAAAGCGAATATAATTAAACTTTGTTACAAGTATGATCATATTAAAGCGCAGGATGAAATAAAAATTATAAATTTTACGTGTCTAATTTTTAAAATATTTATATAATAATTTAATATCAAATAAAGAAACTATTTCATTAAAAATCATCTATCGTCAAATTCATCGGTTATTAACTCCTTGACATACAATGACGAGTCAAACTCGTCAAAGTCTACAGTGGCACATGAAATGAATGACGAATCTAATTCGTTATTGTATGTCAAGGGATTAACATTATGTATCAATCTGATTAATAAAAATCAAAATTTCAAAATAAAATGTACTCTTTCTCAGCTTCCACGTAATTGTTCAGTTGAGCTAAATTAAATGGTATTTTTCGGTTGCATTAAGTTCCGTTTTATTTGTATCTCAAATTAATAGTATTACAAATTAGTAGTATTACAGCGACAGTCTTTCGAAAATTCGGTCAGTCCAATTTTCAAGGTACTTATATAATAATTTATTATCATATAAGAGAACATCTTTGATCATAAAATTCATCGTTCGTTAATCTTCTATTCACGATCTTTAGGAAGGTTTCGTATTTTGATTCAAAAGTCAATCGATGTCTATAGCAGAGTAAACGTTTTAGCTTCATTGAATCTTTGCCTGCCAAAACGCCCATTCGACATAAATAGCCCTCATGAACTCGAGGAGTGTCTCGGATATGCCAAAATATGTTTTTATATGGTAGATGGTCTCTCCTCAAGGAGGGACCACCTATGAATATTCCTGGTGATGAAAATTTCACAAGTGTTTCTCGTGGGAATGGTGCTAGTCGTTTCGTCGTTAACGACAGTCGACTTATCGCAAATTACCGACGTTAAGTACACACGATCGCACGTGCTACCCTACCGTTTGCCAAAACTTACAAGGAAGAATTCAATAACAATCACGTGTGTGAGAACTTCGTGGAAACAATATTGTCTTTCGAAAACAAAATTCGCGGTATATTTAAATCATTCGATTTTTCATTGATATATTTCTTCTTCCTTTTTTTTGCTTTATTTGCTATCTTACTAAATGTAAGAGATAAGAATCACATTCTCTCTATTTTAAAAAGATTTAGAAATATAAAGTTTAATTTAATTGTAGTTTATAATTAGAGTATGAAGAAACACATTTTAAAAACAAGATTTTACTTCAATAGCTTTAATGATACTTACATATTTAAATTGCATTAAGAAAAGATACAGACATGACACTTTCCTATAATATTAAACATTTTTAAATTCATTTTTTCCTTCTTATCTTGGAAATAGGACACGATAACAAGTTTTTACAGCAGCGAATTCATTTTCAACGTTGCAAAATACCTACGAAACGCAATTAGTTCCGCTTCATGTGTAGTAGCAAACAAGCATATCTTTTCTGAATGACGTTGGAATATAATACAAGTTTACAAAAACTAGTAGAAAAACATAGCGAAAAGAAATGGGCGTAGGAAGGACGAATAAACAAATAAACGAATAAATGTACTAAAAATTAGTGAATGAACACGGTCAATAGCTTTAACCGGTACACAATGATGTTTTTTCTTTACTATAATAAGAAAAAAAGAAAAAAAGAAAAGAAAAAAGAACAAAGTTCCATGTCAAGACATAATCACAATTACGTATGATCCATCCTGCCTATTGTTTGATTCCATTGAAATTGGATTCGTCGACCTAGTCTAGACTCAACTACAGTCGATTTCAAGGACGATCAAACGCAATCGTGGTTATCATAAACAGCAAAATGGCACGCGCAAATTCGCACGTACACATAAGCAATAAACAACTACGTACCAAATTAATCGTTCGACTTGCAAAACTCTCAAGAGAATATTTTTACAAAAATTAGATACGTTTTAAAATTATTGTATATTTTTATTCTAAAAGTATCTCTAAAATAAAGATAAATTTTATTAAAAAAAATACAAAAATAAAAATTGATATTACATATATACGTAAGCTCGGATGCATTTGCTAAACAAAAATTTCTTTTTAATCATACGAAATATACATACATATTGTACACATACATATACGCACACTTAGAAATAGGTAAATAAACTCAAATTGATCGTTGTCAGAAAAGATGGAAAAAGTTTGAAAAGAAAATCAATGGACACAAAAAATCAATTGATACAAATAGATAAAGCCTAGTGTTCGATTCTTGCCATATTCAGTTCCTTACAATGTTAGAATAATATAAAAGAAAGCAAGAAAGAAAACGAGAGAAAGAAAGAGAGAGGGGTGGGGGAAAGAGAGAATAATAAAAAGAAAAGCTTGCATACATTTCAATGGAGATATCGATCGGTAGATAAATTATTTGTCAGTTTATTCGCACGTAATTTATCGTTTGGTTATGAGCCTATGATCATCATCGATACATGACACATTTTAATCTGGTCATTAATCTTTTAATTTAACAATAATAAATGTCTCTCGTTGAATACTCCATCTTCAGCTAAATAAAGAGATCTTTTATTATTATTAACATGTCTACGATCTAGCCATCCATAAAAAATCTTTTAAAATACAAGAAATTAAGAAGTGTATATGTAAAAACATTGCAAAAAATTCTTTGAAATCCTTTGCTGAGTGCGACTCGATATTTATATAAGATGATTTTTGTAAATTATCCATAAAAATTTTCTCTAACATATTTTTGCATGTTAGAAAAATAATTTCTTAATTAAGAAAAAAATGAAAATATAAAAACATAATAAAATTCTTTGAAATTTTATGTCAAGTATGACTAGACATCAATATAAGTTAATATTTTGTAATTGGATAAAAGCCATATGTATAAATAAATAAAACGATTCATTCGTTTCCTTAAATTAAATCAACTATGCCTGTTCAGTCGGTATTTATTAGAAAATACTCGTTAAATATCAGCTTCTGTAATAAGCAATAATTGCAAATAATTGCTTCATCCATCCTAATTCTCCTGTTTCTATTGTTTTTTCATGAACGTTATGGGTAAAACTTAAATAAACATATAGATGATAATTGAATTAAGTTATTACGTCAAACAGTTTTTGTGAAAAGAAAAGAAAAGATATTTTATTCAGTTCAATAGAATATCCTATATATTTCTGTAACTTTTTACTGTATTTAGTTCGTATCGGTAATGGAGTCAAATAGGAAGAGAATTAAGATCAAGATAAAGTTTTAATTCGGGAATGCGATACGAATATATCTATTCTCTTGTTGCACACAGCAACAAGACCTTTCTTGGCGATCTAGACTGCCCTGGTTCTATTCTCGTGCCGGCTGACACAGGGTAAACACTCACGGACCAACGACCCTATTGCAATATGGCGAGGTCAAGGTTTACCCAGGCATTCCTAAGTTTCTTTTTTTTATCTGCCTCGAATTATCTTCGAACTATCCTAGCAAAGGAATTATCATTTAATCCTATATAAGCACATCTTCAAAGTCACGCATTTATGTTTCTATATTTTTTTAATTTTATCTCATTTTATCGACAACAAATGAATTGTTATCTTAATTTTTACTTCATTTAATATTTTAAGTCGAAGTTATATTTGATACAGTATAACTATACTAGTTACATATTACATGTAATATTAGATATTACATATTACATATTACATATTACATATTACATGATTTTGAATGAAATATTCAAGAAAAATGTTAATTAGTATATACAATATTTATAAAATATAATAAAATAATAGATACGACAAAGAATTAGGCTACAAAGTGTTACGATTAATGTTAGGATCTGAAATACTTATTCGAATAAAGACAAATAACAACTTCAAATGTTTCGAAGTTTTTTCAAAGCTTAAAGTTATTAACATGTGTCGAAATCTTGATAAAGTCAACAATCTAATAAATCTCAAATCTTTCGTCGATTTCGTTCTTCGAATGACAATAGATTGTGAGATTTGAGGCACCATTTTCGAATCATTCCGAATCTGATTCGAAACTTGCAAGTCTTCAAAGTCTTGATAAATTTCGATTCTTTTATCACTTTCGTTGTACTAAAGACAAGAAATTCTTTCTATGCGCAATATATCAAATCTTATACCGCTACTTTGTTATTATGTATTTGTTCAGTAACAAGATATTTATATTTAAAATGTATGTTTTAATGTATTTAGTTTGATACTGATTAGTGCTTTTATTTTCCCAGGTACTCATTATCAGAAAATCCGGATTTGGGTATATGATTTCGAATTTTTTATCATAATGATTTCTTTTTATATATAAATTTCATTGTTAAAATGAAACATCTTAAAGTTAAAAATAAAAAACCGTGAATTTAAAAAATGACCTTATTACTTATTTAACTTTAAATATAATTACTACACTCTATACTCCATATATATCATATTACATCAGATTAACTTTAAATACGATTTCACTATTGAATAAGTAGTACATATTTAGACACTAAACTTATTTTTTCCACTTTCATATTCATAATTCACAAATTATTCAAAATCACAATATTCATAATATGTATTGCATGATATAAAAGTGAATAATGTAAACAAATGTATTTCTATTAATTGGAATTCTCCAGATTTTCTTATATTTCATGTTGATGATACTGCTTGAACAGAAGTAAACAAAAAGCTTGTAAAATATTGATTATTCGTCAGGTTTTTAAAACCTATGGAAACTTTGAAGACTTTGAAACATATCAGTTGACGATTAAAACTTTCAAGAGTATAAGCTTGGAATCGGGCTCAAACTTATGATACAAATTCGAAGCGATTCGAAATGAGTTCATTACCAAAACAACAAAAGTGATAAAAGATTCTACATTTATCAAGACTTCGCACATTTCAAATTAGGATTGCAGTGATTCGAATTTATCACCAAAATAAACAAAACATTCGAAACGATTCGAAGTATTTCAAATCTTATTTCTAATTAAAAATCTCGATGTTTTCTTCAATTGATTGATGAAAAACAATGAGTATAAATATAATTGTTCGTTTTTTTATTTTATATTTGTAATTTTACATTCAAAAACTTGAAACATACAGATTTTAAATGAAATATTCAAAAAAAATGTTATTTAGTTTTTCTAGTTCTCGAAAGTATTTTAAAAAATATACAGTAAAACAGTTTATGCAACATTTTATCTTTATAAATCTTTCTCAATTCTAAAAAAAAAAAAGAAAAAAAATTTGATATAATTTATTAGCAAATAAATATAAATAGATTTTTTCAGCAAACAGATATGAATAAATATTATAATTAATATTGTGATAAAAAAATGAAATAAAACTTTACAAAGTGTATAGTTATATTTGACTTTAAAGTTATATGCCATCAAGAGCAATTCATAAGTACTTAATATAAGCACGATATAAAGTCTGATATATATATATATATATATATATATAATATAATATAATATATATGTAATATATAATGAAAATAAGAAAATAAACGATCCTTTTAAAGTCTTGGATAAAATTATCGTAATTCATATACATAAATGCAGAATTACAACAATCATTTGAGGATGAATCATTCTCGGCGATTAACGAATAACATTCCAGTTGTTTCGTTGCATAGCTATTTACAAGAACAGAGAGAGATGAATATGTCATTGTAATATAAAAATGAAATGACGAACTCTTATATCTGAAATGATTATGATTAAAACGATTGCGTTTAAATTTCTACGAATTGGCATTAGTACTATCGACTTATTTTTATCATTTCTTATTTATTATTAGTTTTTACAAAACTAAAAGTAATAAAAAGTAAAGTTGTTATTAAAAAGTTAAATTAAAAATACAAAATAAACAAAAACAATTTTTGTTTCTTTAATTTAAAAATATAAATAAAAAAAATTATATTTATAGTTAATACTTTTGTAAGAAATATGATTTTAATAATTCTAAAACAATAAATCTGAAATTCGTCATTTTGATGAGATTTACAAGTTCCTAATATTATTAATATATTATCTCATATGAAAAATTTATTTGACAATTCTTCAACAGTTTTTTTATGACAATGAGAAGCGATTTATTTTCTAAAAGTATAAATGGATATTTCTATATCAGTCCTTATGAAATTTCTTAAGGTGTTACATTATAATTATTTGATTTAAAATTATCTGTGTTTTCAATTTCTTCTCTTCAAAATGAATATAACATATTTTACTGTAAAAAGTTTAAATTATAATTTATCAAACATACTAAGTGATTGTAAGAGTGAAAAAGAATGAATATTCGAATAAATTAAATTAAAGATTGTCTTTTTTCAAGATTTCTTTCTTACTTTTATAGATATTGAGATATACTTATATACTTATTTTTAGTTGGCAAAAAAATGAAAGAAAGAGTGAAATTTATTATGTAATTCTATTATCAAATTCTATGAAGTAGCTTTATACAAAGAGATCTATTTTATTAATTATCATAGAATCAAATATTAAAAGTGTTTTATGCCTGAAAATTTATTTAAAAAATATTAAAGGAAGATAAAATTATTCTTTTTTTTACATACATTAGCATAATATTAAATCATAAAATCCCGTTATACAGAATAGAATAGAATTAATACTTCAGCAATTGGGAATATATTAACCCTTTGCACTCGGGGCCATTTTCGCGCGGACGAATCAGCAACTCGAGATGTTCTGTAGTGCTTTTGGTGAATTTCTTACCTCTAACTTAAAATGATTAAATACACAAATTATCTTATAAAACTTTTATATTTTAACATTTTATGTATCTTTACATCTTTACGAAGATAATTTCTTAAACATCAGTCTTTTTAATTTTGCTTTGTATATTTTATATAACAATTGCCGAGATGGATGCCCGGCTTTTCGGGATAAGTATTACAATAATATATTGTTTGATGTCTTTTGCCGGATTTATTTCTTTGAGAGCAGACTTTACAATTCTTCTTAACTCCTGTTAGAATGTTATGCAGCTTTCCATTCAGGCGGATCTTTTCGGAATCGGAGGTTGAAGTTGAAGTTCGATCACGTATTTGGTGAAAATCTCCAGTCAGTTTTACATACCGCAAGTGATTAAGCGGCTGTTATCTTCTTTGCTGTTCAATGATTTTATAAAGAATATATGAATTTATTACACAAATTTCCAGACCTCAAAAAAACAATTTACGCCACCATTTCAAAGATTTTCCTAAAAGTACGTTGAGGCATACTGATCTGCACGATTGACACCGCCCATATGTTTTATATAATTTATTACAACATTAGGCTTTTTGATGGTAATTTCAATACCACCTCATAAAATTCTTTTTACTGTACTCACTCCTGCATTATTCCAATTGGTCAAGCACGTGACAACCCTCTTGGTCCTTCCATACTAAAACTAAAGTATTTCTTTTGCGGTATACTACTGTCGATTTCTTGCGGAATTTTGTTTTTTTTTTGATTTGGTAAATGTTTCCTATTCGTTAAGATTGCTCCTATCAAGTGGTATTTCAGTTTAAATAATGGTTCAGCCAAGATAAAGCTGGTGTAATGCTGATCGGTGAACATATGGTGAGCGAGAGTCACCTCTCGAGTGCAAAGTGTAATAATAAAATAAATTAATAAAATAATTTTATACGTTGCTTCATACGTTGTTTCACACGAATGAGAATAATTTGTTTTCGGTTTGTCGAATGTATATGATGTACGATGAATAATGCTTCATTGTAAATTCACGACATGCGTTTCGACCGTATCGGTAATTTTACCGAATTGGTGTCAACCGATTGTTATGTTCACACGGTTCCATTTTTTATCGTAACCCCACTCTCTCCTTACAACTTTCTTATATTTGCTCGAACAATTAAACATCAACTGGCCAAGATTAATGTTATATGATAAAACAAATGAATAGTTTGAATAGTTATTAACGATATATGCTGCATTCGTAGGCAACCTATTCGTTGTTTACAGAAATCAACATATACACTTTCTACCGACAAAACCGTGTCAAAACTGCTGAATCCATAATTTCATTATATACGCAGTGTTATCCAAACATGTACATATAAAACATATACGTCACTATAGAAAATGGTAAAATAACTGATCAGAAAAGAAAACAGATTCGGCATCGTGGAACGAGCTCTTACGTGTCACGTCTATACCGATGCAACATAGAAATGATGTTTGCTCGAGAATTAAACCATAAATCACAACAAATAGAAAATAAGAAAAAGAGTAATTTTAGAAAATAAGAATCGAGTAATTTTAATCTTTCAAAATATTTATTCTATTCGTCAAGCTAATTTCTTTTTCTGCTTATTGAACTCGAATCATTCTTGATATAAAAATTTCGAAAATCTTTCGAGATAGTAAAAGATATAAAAGTTTCTTAGCTCATAAAACATTCGATTAACAGTGATAAAAACGTTTCCTTTCGAGAATCTTTCCCAAGAGAACCGAATAAGATGGGCTAGTGGAATGTATCAAACGAATGAAAACGATGTCGAGAAGGAGAGAGGGAATAAATAAATCCAAGAAACTTTTCATGGACGTTAAGTTCCATAAATAACGCCGAAAGATTCTTCTGAAGTACTTCGAGCAACAACGCAGACGATATCTCGATATGTGAAAAATAAATTTCCTTTATATTTAACATCGAGAGAAAGGGAGAGAGAGTCGTGATCTTTTTAAAATTACTACTACACTTGAATGAAAACTATTACGAAAAGCAATATTTTCTAATAGAAACACGTGAAAGTATCTTGAAGATTAAAAAAGTAATGGACATCTATCAAAGAAGAAATATTTTTCAAATTTACGAAGCAATTCGAATTAAAGCGAAACTTTCCAATGGAATAAAAAACATGAAGCAAAAAGCATGAACCCTATACTTATGTTTTACTGACATTCCCATGACGTTTCCATATATAAGAAGGTATGTAGGTTGACCGTTACATAACGAAGGGATTCCATTGAAATTTTAACACTGGAAATTCTCGTAATTGTGAAAAAAGTATAACTAAACGTGCTTTTCAACTCGTGCGTGTCTAAATGTATAACAAAGAATTGATAAAGTTCATATGGAAAATTACAGTCCTGGCATTGGAAAATCTCTCTCCCCCCCCCCTCTCTCTTTATTGCTTTCTGGCTGTCATGAGAAATGGCGATCGATATCGAACATCGTCACAAATAGCTCGAAGTTGTTCATCCTCCCCCTTTTTGCCACTTGCCAGATACCTCCACAAATACCAATACGCTGCGATCATTCACTAAACTGTATGTCAGAGAGAAAGAAAAAGAAAGAGTATGAGCGAGAAAAATCATTATTCCTTGACAACATTAATTCTACGATATCTCAATTTACTAGAGATCTTTTCTTCATTTCTTTACGATGCCGGAAAGGCTAAACAATCTCTTAAATATCTCATCGATTCACTGTATCGATTTCAGCATCAAATTTATGATTGCTACGGGATATATAACCTTGATATTTGGAGTAAACTTAAAATATGAACTTTGATAATTCGGAAAGAAGAACTACGAATTCAGATTTAACGAATCGAATTTAAATTTCTAACGGAAACGTTCTTGTTTGTTCATTAGAGAATCATAGAGAATTAAACTTAAAACTATCGAAGTTCTTTTCGAATTCGAAAAACGTGCTCTTTTTTTCTTCGAGCTTATCGAAGAAGAGATCCTTAAAATAAAAACAAAAGTATACAATAAAGATGAAAATCTAAAGGAGATTCTTTCCTCGAGATTATGAGAGAAAACTATGGAGAAGATTGAAACGATTTCATCGGCGAGTTTAAAAAGCTACACCAACAGATAATAGGCCCAGATATCGTAGAGTAACGTATGTATATAGCACGGATGAGAAAAAGCTTTTCCTTTTTTTCGAGGCCCTTGCTTGTTACTCGGTAAAGGCCTTTTTCTGGCTATACAGAATCGTGAAATGAGAGGATGAATTATCCATGAGACACATTTCCTAGAGTTCAAACCTCTTCTTATGACTCTTTCTCGTTCAATAACCCTATCCGAAGAATCCATCTCAACGTGAAAACATTCATAACGAAAGAAAAAAGGAAAATAGAATGAAAGAAAGAAAGAAAAAAAAATAAGGAAAGAAAATGTTATTCTCACTTAAAGAAATATTCTCAATTCAGAGTCAGTAGCGACTCAACATTTGAATTTCGCGCTTTACAATGGCTTACTGAGTAAGGCTAGATCGCAGAGAAATTTAAATTATGTAGCGTATTCTCTCGGTAGAAAATATGAAAGATTCAAAATTTTACCAATGAATATCACCTACGATTTCTTCTTCTTCCTTTTCTATTATTGCCTACTATTACTACGACTAGCAAAGATTATTGTTTAAAAATAAGAATCAACTGATAATCTCGATACACCAACTCTTCGTCAGATAGAACGAGGGTAATTACGTAAATGTGTAATGAAACACGCCAATGCACATTTTAAGAAAGAAAATACGATGACTCATTTATTTCTCCTTGCACCTTTCTTCGGGGAAATTATTCGACGGAATTTAAGAAAATTCTCTTTCTTTTTTCTTCCTTCTTTCTTTCTTATAGTTATTTCTTGTTGCTTCTTCGTTGAAAGGAAAAGAAAATATTAAATATCAACGATCGTATCTTTGTAACATTTCTATCAATTACTCTATCGAGTTACCGAAATGTTCAAAAATAAAAAAAACATTTGTTGTTTCAATGATCATACTATTATTATCAAACGATCTTGTTTAAATAATGGCAGAAGGCAAAGACAATAAAAATCGAGAAAGAATTTTTTTCAGAAGCAACGTATTGAAATCAATATCGAATTTACTTTCGTAATGACATTAGTAGTAAAACCACGACGCATTAAACTTACAATTCCATAGAAAAAAGAATCTAGTATTCCGTCTAATTTTCGTTCGTTCTCTCCACGAGTTTCTTCCGTAAAACGATAAAACGATTTCGGACTATTGTCTCGCTAAGTAAAGCGCTTGAAAAATGAATAAGTTCAAGCAGTTGAATCAAACGATGGAGATAAACTGAACGGGGAAAAATACAGATCGTTTTTGTAATAACATGATTCTACACCGGTTTTTTGAATGCATGAAAGTAACAAAAAATATGATGTTGAATCAAATCACGTGTTTATTATTCGACATAGGTATATTTATTCGGATACTTTAAAACTGAATAATTTTTCTATATCGAACGAAGTTCACAATTTTAAATAAATATTTAAAGAATTAGTATATTACATTATGAAGAAACAAAATTATCATTTAAAAATTTTTTTTATAATGAATGAATAAATACATTTATCTATGCAACTCTGATAAAATGTGTGTGTGTGTGTGTGATAAATATTACAAGATATAATAATAATCTTATAGATATTATTATAATAATAATAATAATATGGATAACATAAATCTTTCAAAAAAAATTTGATAAGACATTTTTACATCTGTTATCACTGCTGCAAAAACATAAGACATATACTAATTTCTTTATATGTATTTAAAAACGTAATTCCTTATACAGTGTACATATAAGAGGAATTCAATTTCGAATAGAATACAGAACCATAATAAATTCTGATCGAAACATTATCAAGTACGAATTTCTAACTAAAAATTCAAATCTCGATTGATAGGTGAACAATGAATTTATTAATCAAAAATAGATGAGTTTCGTTCCACGTACAAAATTTGTGCACCCGTACGCACGCTTGCATGTGTTATCCATACCCGTTGAGAGCGAGCACTCGCCGCTGACAAGCTGGCGGTTCTCCATTCAATGAATGATTTCCGTGCGGCGTTGCCACATTAAGTCTGTACATTCTGCGCCCGTTATCCGCTTCAACGACTATCAGTCACACTGACAGTTTATCGTTTCCTCCACTATCCTATTAAATATTGCACAATTACATTTTCTAGGCCGAACGGTGATATTTATCGTACCTACACGATTGGAGTACCAAAAGACTCTCGTGCTTCATAAACGCGTCATCGCTTCCCGGAATCACCGATGAAGCTTAATTGCCAACAGGAAAAAGAGATTGTCTCGACTGATTTTTATATTCATTCCATTTGCTTCGTACGATGTTAATTACATTTGCTTTTATTCATTAGCAAACGTGTTATTCGAATTTCTTATCAAGAAATACAAAGAGAAATAAAAAGAATCATAAGAATTTGTCTCCTGTTGATAAACGATTGACTAATAATGACAAAATTTGTTATCGAGAAATACGAAAAGAAGTGAAAAGGATCATATCATAGATTTTTGCCCTTATAGATAAACGATTAACTAAGAATTTAAAAACAATTTATACTATGTCAAAGATCTAATCAAGAAATACGAAGAGGAAAAAGATGATCACCAGAGATTTACAAATTAATGTGTTGTTTCACGCATAGACAAGTAATTAATTAAGAATTTGAAAATTGTCTATATTATGTCTAAAAATATAATCAAGGAGCACGAATTGAAGTAAGAAGTATCATTGGAAATTTTGAAATTAAGAGTATTATTTCCTTTGTAGATATCGGCCATGTTTTCTTTTATTCATTGACAAATATTTCATTAAGAACTTGAAAATTTTCGATTTTTTGTTAAAAGATTTAATCGAGAAATACTAAAAGAAGTAAAAAAAATAAATTACAAATTTTGAAATTCAAGCTATTTTTTTCGCCGAGAAATCTAATCGAAAAAAGCAAAGAGAAGTAAGAAAAGTATCATTGCATAGGTCAGAAGTTATAAAATGACGTCACAACTATTCAATCTCGAAGGAAACATTGCCGAAAAGTGCATTTGTCGAGGTCGTTTCAAGAACGGTATGCCGTCGTGGTCATGTTATCATCGTAGCCGTAGTTGTCATCGACGTCGAGAAGATACGAGAGAAGACCGATTATGTGTCGCGTAGAGCGCGCACAGACCAATCATCGATCATCAGCTTTGGAAGCGCACGTGACTCAGTTGGCAACGTTGCAAAGGCGTTGTCGCGATATTCCGCTTGTAGTTGTCCGTCAGGAGTTTACAGAGATCCGCCTTGAGGAAAGGTTCCCTTCTGAGGTCGAGAAGAAAACAGAACGAGAGAGCAGGAGGAGGAAAAGGAGGGCGAAAGGGAAGCACTCATAGAAAAAAGAAAAAGAGAAAAAGGAGAGGCAACGCGAGTAGAAGGTATACGTTCTGCTCTCCTCACCCCGGAAAGATGAGACTACTATTCGTTTGGATCTGGAACAGCTTTTCCTAACTGCGTAACAACCGTTTACTTCTTTTTTCCTACAAAATGTCAGTAATTTACCGTGGAACGAAGCATTTCCTTAGAAAGTCGATAAATAAGAATAAAAAGAAGAAAAGAAAAAACGATGGGGTGTCTCGTTTTCTTGGCACGGTCAATCGAATGAGTCTTTATCGTTGTCTCTTGAAATTCTTAGGATATTCTTCGGTACTCACCAATGACGGTATTCGCTGCAACTTCCTTGGCCGCGGCTGCCGCTGCAGCGGCAGGCCCGTGAGCCAGAAAATCACTTAGGGACAAAGAGGACGCGATGATTTGTCGTTTCTCTTCGAAGTTTAAATAATCGAGGCTATTGCTCCGTTGCGGTGCAGTGGCGATGGTGACTGTCTTAGTAGCATAGTACTGTTGTTTATGTTGTTGCTGTTGTTGCTGATGATGATGGTGATGATGATGTTGCTGTTGTTGCTGGGCTTGCTGTTGAAGATTGCTTTCGTGCAAAGGAACGAGATTATTGTTACTCCTCTCGTTATTCGCCTCGCTACTGATGGTGGTGTTGGTGGCCGAAGCAGGCACCAAATAAACTCCGCTGACCCTGACCGACATTTTCCTCCCCGATCGTTCCTTTGAATGTTGTCCTACACGATTCTTCCTCCTCCAAGGCCTGAAGATCGCGACAAGAGCCGGCAACGGAGCTACCGGATGGGTCCTCTCAATGGCACAAGGAACATCCTGACGCACGGCTGCTCGAGTGGTCGGCTCGCGTCGTGCCTTGCTGCTATGATGCGGCTCCACGGCTCGACGATTCCAACTATCCGACACCAAGAAAAAATCTTCCTTCCTCGCTTTTCCCCTTCCCCCTTTTTCTCTTCCTCCTCCTCCTCCACCACCTTTGATACTCTTTTTTCCTATTCCTTTTTCCTCTTGATCAATCACGGAGACTCTAGCGGATTTCCGCGATGGAAGTAGCTCCAGAATCAGATTTCCTCGAACTCCAAAGGATCTCTCTAAAAATGACCCTGTCGTCGTCGTCGTTTTTGATTAGAAACCCTGGGATGAGAAACCAACCACGTATCGACGATTATGATCTATTTTTTCATTTCTTACTTCTTACTACACACATCGATCTCTATTTCCCTTCTCCCTATTCAATATTCTTAGGAAAACAACACTTATGCAATAAGATAGAATCGAATGTTGTTAAAGAAAAACGTAAGAAAATATTAACGGCTTATATTTCCCTTTCAAGAAGGAATTCGAATGAATGAAAACCTGATGATTTCTTCCTTTTATTCTTTCTTTCTGTTGCTGTTGATATCTTCCTTCCCACTTTTTCTTTGGATAGACGTTTCTTGTTTTTCTACGTAGTACGAAAAAGGCAAAGCGTGTTAATCGACGCCAACGGCCGAGACATTATCGTCATCGTCATCGTCATCGTCATCGTCATCGTCGTATGAATAGTTCGTATCGTGCCGCCCTCGTCCCGCAATGATAACACAACACACAAATCTCTTTTTTCCTATTATAGGAGCTCGAAGAGAAACACAGAGCTTTTG